>NW_024423675.1:48540761-48622225 GCF_017311325.1 Ursus maritimus
GGCCGGCGGCCGCGGCAGCCGCAGCGGTGGCCGGCGGTGCGCGCCGGTGCACGTCCCTCATTAGTAACCAGGCACATTCCTGCCTCCAGCGCTCCCGCGCGGCCCCCTCCCCCCAGGACATTACGCAAAGCAGCCTCCCCTCATCTGCATAGATCCTCGGCCAGGGTATTCCCCGCATTTCCCGACGCGCCGGACCCCCCTGGCGAGGTCTCCCCCATCCCCGCCCCCTCCGACCCTCACCCTCGGGAAACCGGGAAGGGGCCGGGAGCGCGCGCCGCGAGAGGCGACCGAGTCCGGCGGAGGCGATTTCGGTATAAAGTGAAACAAGCTCCCAATGCTAAAGGAGGCAGGAAAAACACGGCGCCTAGGCCACTTACCGAGCCGAGGAACCCAGATTCCCGCCGCTCTGCTCTCCCAAATGGTCGGTCCGCCCTCCACGCACCCCAAGGCTGCACCCAGCACCCCAAAGTCCAGACGTGTAGGAATATTGTTAACGAGCCAGCAGACCCTCCAAGTTGCTCCAGGCTCCAGAGAGCCTCAAGGTCCAAGACTCAACTTGGCAAAGACTTGTGCCACAGTCCCCGAAGATGTTTTTGTGGAGACCCTCCTCCGGCGGGGACAGACAGCACTCGGCGGCGCCCCGCTCGCCTCCTCTCCACCCTCTCACCTCCAGCCCGCCTCCCGCCGGCTGCCCGCCTCCGGGCCGCGAGCCCCTCGGGCGGCTGTCAGCTCCCGGCCGCCGCCGGGTGACAGGGGCGGGAGGAGGGCGCGACGCGGCGGCCCGAGCCCGAGCGGGCAAGGGGGATCCTCGCAGCAGCGGCGGCCGCTCACCTGGAAAGTCACCGCTGAGAAGGAGGAGGAGGAGGACGGAGAGGAGAAGGAGGAAGAGGAGGGAGAGGAGGAGGAGGAGGAGGAGGAAACCCCCCTGGTGCCCTTGTTCTCGCTGCCGCGGCGGCCGCTCCTCGCCAAGGCTGAGCGTGTCTGGTGGGGGGTGTCTGGTAGCATTTCCTTAAGGACAGAGGGAGGGCGGGCGCGGAGGGAGGGAAGAGATCCCGACCGCCTGCCCAGGCTCCTCTTTCCTTTATTTATTTTTCTGACACTATACGGAGATGGGCCCGGGGCAGGGGCCGCGGGGCTCGCGAGGGAGCGCGAGGCCCGGGCCGCAAGCAGTCTGCGTGCGGGAGCCGCAGCGGCCGCCTCCCCTCCCGGGCTGTGGACGCACCGGGTTATTCCTGGCAGCGCCTCCCCGAACAGAAGTTACTAGGAGGAGTGCGCGGCGAGGGCGGGCGGGGGGAGAGGCGGAGGGAGGGAGGAAGAGGGAGAGACTCAGCCAGCGACGTCATCGGATCCCCCAGCGCGTCCCAGGGAGGGAGGCTGAACCAGAAAAACCAGTCTGGAGCCGGCGAGCAAGAGAGGGATGTGCGGCGCGCAGGGCGGCGGGGGAGGGAGGCGGCCGGGAGGGCAGGGCCCGGCCCCGTTGCGGCCGCTCCAGGCGGGAAGACCGCGGCCGCACTCCCGATCGCTCTGATGGGGGAACTCCCCTGAGAGCTGGTCTCTACTTGTCATGCAAAAAAACTTGGGCGTCTCTAGGAGCCTGAGAATTTCCTTTAGGGACGTGGAAACCTCCACCCCACCCCCCGCCCAACTTCCCATTTCCCCGTATAATCTAATCTTCCCTCTCCTGATGACAAACGGAATTATATAATAATTAGTATTATTATGATTTTGTCCGTGTACCTCTGATCCCTTTGCTCTCCTTCGCCCCCGCCTCTACTCATGGTATGTTAGGGTCAAAAAAAAAAAAATCAGACCAGCTCCTGGCTGCATTTCTGAAGCTTTGCAAAGCTTTTTACTAGCACTTTCCGTGCCCCTGAGGAAGCACGAACTTTTCACGCTCTTGAAATGCCCCAATTGCCTTCCCTGGGGTCACTCACTAGGGCGCCCTGGGCGCACCCAGCTTCGGGCACGCGGCCCGCCCTCGCGGGGGTATTCAAATTGGCTCAGGCAGCGGCGCGGGGAACAGCTGCCGGTTTCCTGGTGGGCCGCGCTGGGACCCGGGGCTAGCGGCTGCCTCCAGCCCGCGCGCTTCCCTCGCCTTGGAAGAGACGCTAGTGAAATCGCAGCCCGCGCTGGGAGAGCGGGGCCCCGGGGCGGGGGAATCCCAGGCGAGTGGGGACCGGGGCCCTGGGCTTCCTCCCTGACCCGGCGACACCCGGGGGACACCGGGGCTCCCTCCAGCCGTTACCCTGCGTTTGTGGACTCGTGTGCACCCTTGGGGGAGGTTCCCCGGAGGCCGCAGCAAGTGGCTGCAGGGCCGGGCGCGCGCCCGGAGCGCCTCCTCCAGGTGGTCCCCCCGCCCGGCGAGGACCGCGTGCCGTCCCTCCCGGGCGCCTGAGCAGCTGTGCTGAACGGAGCGGAGCCCAGTGCCCCGGGCACCGCGGGCCCGGGAGGCCTCCCCACCCCCCAGGCCGTGCCGCCGCCCTGCCCTGGGCGGAGTAAACAAGAGACGCGCAAGATTTGACCTGGCGCGACCCGGATTTCTGGCCGGGGTTCCCCCTGAGCAGGTGACTCCGTGGGAGGGGTGGAAATTAGTCTCTGGAATTCCGGGCCAAAGACATTCACTGTGGTTCTGCTTTTAAGGCAGGTATTTCACCGACAACTGCAGAATGTTTTGCGTCTCAAGTTTCAGATTTCGCGGAAAGGGACCGAATGTCAGAACGTATCAAATATTTCTTTCCCTTTTCATTAAAATCGAATACATTAAATGAGAGGACAACCCCCTTAATGACTTCGACAATTGCACTGCTGGTTTCGGTTTTGGTTTGGTTTGTTTCTCATTTCGACCTATAATCAGTGGATTTCTGAAGTCCCCGTGCAAAGGCGACATTGCCGTGAAGGACGATTCTGCAAAATAAGGCGGCGATACCTTTTTTATCGATATTTTTTTCAAAGGAGAAAAATCTGAATGATTTGGAATAAATTTCACTGTGTCCTTTTAGGTTGGTCTCATTTAAATTCAAGGCCTACTTCCACTAAAGCGGCTTCTCCTTTCATTGTATAAGTTCTTGAATTTTCAGCCTTTCTTCACTTAACTTGAAGCACTTAATAAAAACCCTCCCATCACCGTTCTCTCTTAAACGTATGCCGTTGCATTTTTAAACATCCATTTGAAACGCAAAACATGATTTTTGAAATGCTTTTTCACTTCCAAACCCACCTGCTACATACTCCCAGAGCCCATTTTATTTAATTGCTTAATAGAGAAGATTAAGCAGTTTCTTTAAGAATCCAATTTCCCTTCAGCACACACAACAGCAGCTGCCCAAACTCCCAGAAACTGAGCAAGGATAGCAAGCAGATTTTGCTTCACTAGAATGAATGTTAGTTGAAATCTTAAATGCCACTTTAAAAGACTAGATTAAGTGGCATAATGTGACTATTAAGGTATTCAGCTAATTGGGCAGTTAAAATAATTTTTTTTAAAAAAAGCAAATATACGTCGGTTTTGATGACCGGATCCTACCACCAAAGAGGACTAGTTACCATCCCTTCTGCTTGGGAAAAATCACTTATCTTGAAGTAAATGCATCCCTGTCTCCAGCTGCTAGGGCAGCAACATGCGTGTCCAGTTGCTTCTAAGCAAGTGCAATATAGTAACAGAAAAACTCCTCTTCCCGGAAAACTCCCAGAGACAAAATCAGCAATGGTAAACTGTGCACTCAGCCCTAGGAGGTTCTAAGGAAAGTGATGCTGGGTGGGGCATAAGACAGAGCTGACCCAGCTTGGGCACCCATATGGAGCATCAGCAGTGAGGTAAGAACTTTCTTTTCATTACTTTTCTTACTGCTTCTCCATTGCAAGGGAAAAGAAAATCTGGTGATCTGGATTAAGAAGTATTAAGAAAGTAAAATAATTAACATCCACAGGGCAGGATGGCATTTTTTCAGAGTCAGAAATCACCTTGGACTGAAAGCACTTTCATTCAAAAAATATTTATTACTTGCTTACCGTGTGCTTGAAGATACTTAGGATACGTCAGTGAACAAAATAAAGATCCCCACTTTCCTGAAGCTTGCAGTCTAGCACGGGGGAGGGGAAATGGAGGAGGAAGAGGATAGAAAATAAACAAGAAATAAAGGGTATATATAGACTATGGAAGATAAAAAGAGTTATGGGGGAAAATATAAAATAGGGTAAAGGATATGGGTGGGGTGAGGGGTGTTGTGTTGCTGTATTAAATAGGGAGATCGGAATAGACAAGTCACTTCTCAAAAGTGACATTTCTGCCAGTAATGAAAGGGAATGGTGTAGCAGTAGATCTAGCTGGAGTTAGGAGCTTTTCACATAGAAGGAACAGCCAAGACAAAGCTCTAAGACCAGGGCGAGCCTGGTGTGTTTGTAGACCTCAAGGGAAATAGTGTGACTGGAACAGAAGGTGACAGCCTTGTAAGCCACTTTTAGGACTTTTCTCACTCAGGAGAAAGCTTGATAAGGAGGCAGGTTTATGGCCTTTGTCACCCAGTCCCACCAAATTTGAATCTTTATGGGCCTAGGAATCTGCATTTTTGGCAGATAATGCAGTCTACGCTTAGGGGTTCTAAAACTCAAGACCTACTTCCACAGAGCATGGAGGCTGATCCACGCAGGAGACCTGAGTACCAGGAGATATCGTACTTAAAGCTTCAGAACCAGGCATGTCCATGTTACTAATCAGTTGCAAGTTTAAATCCTCAACTCAAGCTGGTTTAAGAGTGAAAGGGATGACAAACCCTAAGAGACTCTTAATTCAGGAAACAAGCTGAGGGCTGCTGTAGGGGAGGGTAATGGGGTGGTGGCTGGGTGATGGACACTGGGGAGGGTATGTGTGGTGGTGAGCGCTGTGTATTGTGTAAGGCTGATGAACCACAGATCTGTACCCCTGAAACAAATAATACATTGTATGTTAATTTAAAAAAAGTGAAAGGGACTTCACTGACTCATACAACTAGAAGTAAAGAACAAAATTCCAATCAGCCGGTTCCTGGGGCTCAAATGATCTCACCCTGGTCCATTCTCCCTCTCTCAGCTTTTCCTATCCCTCTGCTTCACTTTGCTCTTCAGACAAGCATTCTGCAGGGTGGTGCCCATTTTCCCAATTTAGCAACCCCAGGGGAAAAGAGCTTCTTCCCAGATCCTTCAAGGCAGCCTTAGTCAGGTCCTTGCCCTTGGATCAATCACTGGGCAGGAGCAGTAGGACGATCTGATTGGCCATACCTAGACTCAGAGTTGAGGGTGGTCCTGATAGAAAGAGCAGTTCCCAAAAGACAGAAAAGGAGTCTTTGTGGGGAGGGTGTGTCCACTATAGCCCTTACTTTCTGGTGTTGGTTTCTCTATTTTAAAAGGTCAAAATGATGTGTCTAACTCCTTATGGCTGTAAATTCTATATAAATCACTGCAATAAATCCCCCCACAAAACTGTATAAAATGAATTAAGTAGCATGCCATTCCCTCAGATAAATTTATAGTACTATAAATAAAACTCGAAAGGGGTTACCTGCTATAGAGTTCTGATGAGTGAATGGAATATGGCCTTGGGTCTTATTAAAGAGTGATGATTTAGAATTGCCTTTCTGCTGGCTCTCCCCCCTTTCTACTCACCTGTTTTACTTGGTATATGGAGAAGAATTCAGCAGTTTCATGATTTGTGTGGCATGAAGAAAACTTAGGACTCCAAAAATTAGTTGAAGAAAAGAATTTTGAGGGAGAAATCTGCCTGTCTGTTGAATTGTTAATAGGATACAAGCCCAACACTCTAATGTAGACCAGCTATCCCATTATAACCTCCTCCGGTTAGGAAGTGGAGGGAGGGGGTGGTAATTAAGGACCAGTCAGCTGGAGCCATATTTACCGAGACTGAAGGTGACATCTGCTAGGATTGAAGGATAAAGCATTCATCCTCCTGCCTTTCATAGGATGGGCAGAGCTCATAGACTTCCAACCAACTACCTGTCACCCCCTACTCCAGAGTTTCTCTAGGTGCATTTGAAAGACCAAAGACCACCAGTAGCAGCACCTCTTTTTTTTTTTTTTTAAGATTTTATCTATTTATTTGTCAGAGGAAGAAAGAGACAGAGACAGAGCATAAGCAGGGGGAGCAGCAAGCAGAAGGAGAAGCAGGCTCCCCACTGAGCAAAGAGACAGATGCAGGCCTAGATCCCAGAACCCTGGGATCACGACCTGAGCCGAAGGCAGGCACTGAGCCACCCAGGCGTCCCTAACATCTCTTGAAAAGCTTTTGTAAAAGTCTGGGCTGCCCCCTAAATTCGTAAAATTAGAATCCTCACAATTAGGGCCTGAGAAACTCCATGGTACGTAAGGAACATCCCCCGACCTGTGACTCACTTCGCTTTGTACTTTGCCCCTAAGATTGAGATGGAGCTAGCTGATTGCCTGAGAACGCCCTTCTCTGCACCTGATCACGTTCCTCGGGTTTCATGTTATCTCTTATGACAAGTTAGCCCTTTTTATTCTTCAAAGATATTCTTGTGACTTTTATTTTAACCAGATTTCATCTGTGTAAACATATGTTCAGAAAGAAAAGGCCCCAGTAAATGAACCAAGGCTGAGGATGAGAAGAATGGAGAGAGGACAAAGGTTCGTGGGGCACAGAATTAGGAATGCACAGTGGGGAGAAGGGTGAGAGAGAGGTAAGCGGGTGGGGATGAACTAAATACAAGCAAACTTTGATGATTTTCTGGCTTAGTTTAGGACTAGCCATGCCCACAGTTTATGGAAGGGTTCTGCACATTTCAGCAGTCAAAATTGGTAGTAGACTAGCTTCTGACATACTAAAGAGCCCTCCAGGGCAGCCCACATCAGATCTTTATACTAAGGAAGATAGAAAAACCAGAAGACTGGGGAACAACAAATCAAATTAGGAAACAGTCAGTAGTAGGACTAAGACTGCCCAGAATAAGTAAAGCCTGAAGGGCCTGCCCTCTTAGAACGTAGGCTATGGTGCGTCATTAACAATTTCAGAGCATCACATTAGCCCTCCCCCAGCTCTTCTATCAGCTCCCCCCACTCCAAAATGGGTTATAGTTGAAATTCCTCCACTTAACAGCCACTGTGTGGGGGTAAGGCTTTGCATCGATGAATATCTTCCAGTAGAAGACAAATATAAGTCATGAACTCTTAATATCCTAAGCTCTTAATAAGTCATTAACTTCTTATGAGAGATTAATTTATTAGATTGCCTTTCCGGAGTGACAGCTAGCTTAGGACTCAAACTGATTTATCTTGACAAAGCATAGGATGGGGATGATATGAAGAGGTGTGGAGGGGTGTGAGACAGAGAAGCCCCAAGTTTGGGCAGGGTTGCTGTGGGGAGGCAACAGAGGTCTAGAAATAGGACACAGACTGAAGGGGAAAGGGTATGGAAATATGAAGTGAGAGGCAAAGTGGAAAAGAGGTCTTTGGTACCCACCGAGAAAACCTCTGCCGGGGCCTATGGAGAGGGAGCCATGTTGACGTAGGCTTCTCAGGCAAGAGCAGAGTAGGTGGCCCAGAGCACAAGTCCCAGCTCTGACCTCAAGGCTGGCCTCCCCTCTCTGGGTCTCCACTTCCTCTTCCACGGGGGGGTGCCCTTACTGTCGTAGATTCTGAAGTTTGAACTGCTGACAACCCAGGGTGAGAAAAAAAGGAGGAACAGGAAGAGAGGAGAGCAGAAAGGGAAGAACAGGGGAGAGAGCTTATCAAGCACCTTCACATTCTTACCAAGTTCTTGTGGTGGATGAGGAGGGAGAGATTTCAGCTTTAACCTATGCTATATAAATTTGATATATTATATGCTCAGAAATGAGAAGCGTTCTTTCTCATTATCAAGACTTAAAACATTTTGGGGGAACAAATGCATTTTTCTTGAATTTAGCTGATGAAGTTTTTTTATTGGTACCTCAGTCCTTAAACTTTAAGCATTGCTGAGAATAGAGACTTGATCCACTCTCATTCTGTCTGTTGGTCAGATCTCTGATAGATTTGACCCTCTTTTATACAGCTTTGAACCATGAGTTAGGAGGAGAAAAACACACACACACATACACACAAAATCAAATAATTGTCAAAAGCTTGTGCAATGATTCAGGCCCTTAGCTAGAAATTTTATGTAAAACAAGGTAATAAGTTTAAAGGATTATACTAAAGAGAAGATGTGCTAGTAGAGGACGTAATCCCAGACCCAGTGGAGAATGTTCCCAGCAAGGAAAGAGATACTGAAAGTACACAGATAAGCAGGGAGTGGGGTGGGTTCAGGTTGTTGTTACTGGGATAACGACATAGTAACCGCTGAGAGGGTCCCATGCAACCATCAACACACTTGATGAGCTCAAAGCATGGAGAGAGGAGTCACAGCAATACCTTTCGCAAGTGAGAAGGAAGAAATTCATGATTGCTTAGAAAGATTTCTACAACAGAACATTAAAATCATTTTTAAAATACTTTTTACTCAAGAGGGTTAAGATTCAATTACTTGAAAAGTCCACTTATATAAACAAGACCATTCTCATTGATTTTCATAGAGTATAACAGTATTAGAAAGTTAATTATTTGTTTTATGTCTTTTAAAAAAGATTTTCATAAAGGATCCACTTATTCAGTGTGCCATTTCCCACTGACATTCTTCATATATAGAATATTGCATATTCTTGCATACAAAGCCTTCTCTCTAGCAAACTGATACACCCATGTCCCCTAGGGCCCTCTGATTTCATCCATCACTGTTTTATAATCATTTCTTCTGATCTGCATTGTGGAATCCTTAGCTGCAGATGCGGTGCTAGGTATGAACGATGGTAAATAAGTACTCTGAGTTTTAAAGTTAGTATTTTATTCCTGCCTTCTCATCTTTTCCTGGGCTCTGTGTATAAGCCATGGCATAGCCTCTGGAAAAAATATGAGACTCCCTTAGCTAAATAAAGCCTTATACAATACATAGATAGGATCATAGTTAAAACAGATCCACATTAAAAGAACAACCTGTGGTTTTGGAAAGGCGTCCTGTTGTGTGGTTGGTCTTAGATCTGTCTGGCAACGATTGTTTTCCAACAATCAAAGGTTTTGTGCTGGACATCTAGAGATGTCTGACCCTGGCACCAGTGTTACCAGCCTTACCAAATGCCACGCACGTAGTCTAGTCCTTGATGGATTCACACGACAGTTCATATTTTTTTTTTAAATTTAGGTACACAAAATAAACAAATCACAAATGTACAACCAGATTAACTTTTGTATATGTATGTGCCTGTGTTTCTGTAATCATCATTCAGATCAAGATGGAGATTATTTTTAACCTTCCGGAAGGCTCCCTTGTGCCTCTTCCCAGCTAATGTACCCCTGAGGTAATCAATATTATAACTTCTACCTTGAAGTAAAGACACGTATTATCTATCTATCCGTCTATCTATCTATCTACTATCTATTGCTTTTTTCCAAAAATAGCGTATCAAGTGCCTATGTGCTAGGCACCGTTTGGTCACTCGAGATACAGGGTAAACTAAGCAGGAGAGGGCTCGGGACTCTGCAGTGCTCACATTCTGCTTGGGGAATAAATAGTAATCAAATTAACAAATACGACCACTTCAAATCATGAAAAATAACGTGAAGAATAAAACAAGATGGTCGGTAGACAGTAAATATGTACGGTGGAATAATATTGGTTTGGGGGGGTATCTGCAGAGTTGACATTTGGGCTGTGAACTGACTGAGGAAGGGCAGAGAAGGGTGCCTCAGGAAGAGGGAACTGAAAGTATAAAATTCCTAAGCCAAGAAGCAGTTCATGCCATGAGGAACTGAAAGGCCAGTGTGGCTAGACAAGAGAGGTGAAGAGCTGGGGGAGAAAGTAGTAAGAGATGATGTAATAGAAGCAACCAGAAGCCAGAGGAAGATTCCTTTATCAAGTATGTGATTTGTAATAAGAGGACAGACATTGGAGATTTAAATATATATATATCTGACATATTCTTTTAATTGATTTTTAAAACTTTTTCCCAAAAGAATCTTCAGTAAATAAGTAGTAGCTGCTGGATATGGCTTGCAACTGGGCGGCAGGTCAGCAAGGAAAGAATCCCAAAGCACAGGGCTTTCTGAAAGCATAATTATACAGATTGAACATAACAAAAGGAAAATAGTTTTTAAGGTAGCAAATCCTGAAGAGAATTTGGATAATGTGGTTGCTATTCTTCACGTTTTTCTATGGCTAATTAGAGAGAACTGGGGAACACACAATGCTGCCCACAACCCTGCCAACCCATTATGGGCACTTCTAATTTCAGATAAATGAAGCCCTTGGTTACCACCCCCAGCTTGTCTTAGAACATGCATTGTATTATCAGAGTAGATGAGTAAAAATAATAGCCTTCTGAATATCTGTAAAGGGTACCTTTCTCTTATTAGCAAATACTTAACAAGTTCAAATCACATCTCCATGTTAATGAAGCAACCCTCAAATTTACTTTGCTCTTGAAAATCTTATTTTTCAGCCTTTCCCCTTTATACAGAAAATGTGGTCTTTGGCTGGGCAGCTGAAAGCATCAACCTTTCAGGTGTGTGTAACTAGAAAAAATTAATGGTTATATAAAATCTCAGATTATATATGTGTGTGTGTGTGTGTGTGTATGTATCTCTCTCTATATATATATCTTCTGTTTAGTACTTAAAGTATGTGTATCTCTCATTTTAAAAAGCGTGCATAATAATACTTATTGATCCAAACATATATAAACTTAAATATAAGCTAAAAACAAATTGCCAGTTGTCACCTTTAAAACTGCCTTTATTAAATAAAACCATGGCGCGATTTTTAAAAAACAAACATACATGATGGGAAATACTAATTTCGTGGTCAGGGTGAAATCTGAGCAAGGAAAAAGCTCAGGCCAATTTCATTTGAGTGTAAGTCCTCCATAAGAGCTTTTGTCACTAAGTTTATTGCATTTGTGTGATCATAATGACAGTGTTTGCAAAATGCCCCTAAGAAACCTAAGTGAAAGCGGAAATGAAAAAAATATGCATGATTTTAAATATCAGGAGATCCGAAAGCATAAAGATATATTGTTAAGGTTTCCATTATCACTGATGTTTAATTTTATGTAACAAACTGAAAGGCTCATACTGAGCCTCATTTTGGCTTCTTTCTTAATCATTCCAGGATTCCATGAACTGTTTCCTCCCTCGTGAGACCTACCAAGGCCAGAGATTAAAATGCAGCCATTTATAGCCTAGGTAGGAGGGCACGGGGCATAAGGGGAGGCACACAGAGAGGAGAGGTGGTCTGATGGGAGAGGAAGTCTGCTGATATTTAGTTAGACCTCTAGGGAAAAGCTGGGGTCCAAAGCCCAACAGGCTCACTGACCTGAGGGTGATGGCCCAAGTACCTTAACATTTCTGAGAGCCTGTTTTTCTGCAAAATTGAGACGGTGGTATTTATTTCATAGGGTTATTGGAAGGGTTACATGGCATACAGTAAGCACTTAATATATACCAGTTGTTTAAATAGTTGTGGTTCAGCCACTAACTTTTTATGTGACTTAGAGCAAGACATTAACCTCTGGGCCTACGTGTCCTCGTTTTAAATTGAGAGTTGAAAGAAGGGAGCCCTACGTCTCCTTCCAGCTTTGATAGTCTGTGATTCTTACTCAGGGACCTCTTTCCTCATCTTTATAATGGGCATAATGAGAGCACTCACCTCGTAGAATTTTTGAGAGGATAAAATGAATTAAGACGAGTAGAAATTCTTAGAGCAGTGCCTGGCACGTAGGAAGTGCTTAATCCATCTTAGCCATGATGATGATGGCGATGACCACGCCGGTGAGGAAGAAAGACGTTGTGACTCCAGTGGTAAACTGTGTGAGAGCTGTAAAACATTCCGTATCCGATTCATTAGATTCTCTCTCCTTTCCAAGCCACTGCCAGAATTACCAAGATTTTACCTCCTCAATGTTCTTTAAGACTAAATGCATTCACTTCTCACTAAGAAATACATAGAGACTTCCTAGTGTCAAGTCTGCTAACGTCTTTGTTTTCACTTTTGGTATTCATGTTTGAAGAATTAACTGACTCATTTATGGCCACGGTCTCTTTTTGAGAGCCTGCAAATGAGCACTTTTTGTGAGCGATTTCATTCTGAAAAAAGTATAGCACCCTAGTCCCACACAGGTTGCCGAAGCTCACTAAATTTACCTGGAGTGTTTTCTGTTTTGAATTATCTTAAATAAGACATAATTTCTTCAAGTAACTCAAATATGCTCACATTTAATTGGCACATGCAGAAAAATTTCGATTTATCCAGAACTGTGATTTGCATAGGTCATTTCCTACGTTTTTGTGAAATGCTGCACACAATTAAATAAGCCAGTCAAGCTAAATGAACCGGTGAGTGGGTTATAAATAGCCACCAGAATTATACTTCAGATGTTAACTGGTTTGTCCTGATTTAATAATGAATTACATCATTTGACAAATGAGATAAGACCTTCACCTTTAGCTTTCTGATCCAAACTTCTAATAGTTGAAATGTATTATTACCATCTGGTGTCTGGCCTCTGAAACGCTCCGGTGATGCCTGCCTCATTTCAAGTAGTCGGGGCTTGTCTGCCAAAAAAGCACTCTCCTAAGCGTCTTGATTGGCAGGCCCAGCGAGAAGGCTGAGCACCCAGTGAACCATGGAGATACAGCTCAAGCTCTGTAGAAGTTTCCTCTCGCTCAAGGCAGACTCATTTTCTTGGTTTGTGCTGCAAAGCCCTTGTCACTATCAAAGTCGTTCTTATTCTGGACCTCAATCCTGAAGGATGCAGTTCCTACCCTTCTAAAGCATGTTTCAATCTCCTGTAATCTGCTTGGCCCCCTTTACGAAATGTTAATAATTTTGGCACCTCTCACCCTCAGGTAAAATAAGTTGAGAATGAAGCTGAGAGTGCTATGTTGCTGGAGTTTTAACTTAGCAAAGCCCCATGAATCTGGTAGTTCTTTAGTGTTCCTCCTGTTGTTCTAGGTTCTGGGGAAAGGCAGGATGAGCCCTAAGGCTTTCGAGAAACTTAGGGCAAGGTAGGAAGGACAGAGTTAACACACACAGAACCATAGCCAACGATGTCGATGACGGTGAAAGTCAGTGCTAAACCAGTGGTGCAGATTGTAAAAGCCATCAGTTTTCTTGGTACATATAAAAGAAAATTTTATTTAAGATTTTATTTATTTCTTTATTTGAGAGAGCGAGAGAGAGCACAAGCGGGGAGAGGGGCAGAGAGAAGCAGAATCCCCACTGAGCAAGGAGCCCGTTGTGGAGTTCGATCGGTCATGACCTGAGCGAAGGCAGACTCTTAACTGACTGAGTCACCCCCCCCCCCAAATTTTAAACAGTGAAATTTAGGAAAACAATTAGAAATGAAATACACATAACAAGGCAGAGAGTGATTTAGAGTAGAAAAATATGTGTGTCTTGGTAGATTAGAATGCTTTAGAAGTGCGAAGCCTGGGCAAAATGGGAGTTTCCAATAATAATGGCTGCACCATTATTAGATGTCGCCAAGGGATAGTTAATATTCAGTCCCTGTTTGTCTGTGGGGAGGCTGAGAGCGAGAGAAGGTAAATAATCTGCCCACAGTCACCCAGGGGGCAAGTGGGAGAGGAGAGATTCAAGCCCAGGTATGAGGCCTCTGAATCCATGCCCCAGACTCGTCAGCACGGCCCTCAGTAACCGTCCCCCACTTTGGCTCACTCTACTGAGGTGCTCACACATTTGAGAGTAAAAGGAAAAGCTATAAATGTGTCTGCCTGGGCAATGGGCATGAGCCAAAACAGTCCAGGGCCAACTGGGATAAACGGTCACCCTCTCTCTACATCTCTCCATTCCCAGCCGTCTACCAGGTACCCAGTGCTTCCGGCCAGTTGCTGACTTTTGGAGCAAATTGATTAAAGTCATCTTGACAGAAGTTCTTCCATTTAAAAAAAAGCCTGCAAAGAAACAGGTCCAATTAAATGAATCACTAACAGCAGAATTTCGAGCAATCAGGTACCTGAAAATGAGAACTATTTCAAAGCAACACTACTTTCCTGGCGCTCATCAAACCACACCTCTCATAGGAGACTTGGTCCGCTGGGTATTTTAGCATTAGAGGTCGGCTACATAGGTGTATTGATGGATTCACAGGCAAACACTGAATTAATGAGGCAGAAATGAAATGTGCTCTGCCCCAGACATTCAGCACTACCCTAGACCTCTGTTAGAATTCATACTCAATTCAGAACTCATCGACTTAAGGGGAAAAAAATGGGAATTTAGAGAGCATTCAAAAGAAACTAAAAACTAAAATGAAATTACAAACACGTTTAAATGTTTAAAATTACCACGATATAGTGTTTTTCAATCAAATAATGTATGTCCTCAACCTACCCAAGTTCACAAACATCTAATAGATGGAGATAGGGACAGATTATCAAATACCTGTGTACTATTTATATAAAACTTAAGCTCAAATTCATTTTCATCTCGAATACGTGTGACGTCGAAAATAATATTCTCCCTGTTTTGCTTTTATTTTAGATTTTGGGTAAGTTTAAATTCCATTTGTATTTGGGGGAAAAAAGATGTCTACAAGCAAAATTAATGGGGAAAAAGGCAAAGGGGTGAGGGGACAGAAGTAATACTAAAAGAGGAAATGGGAATAAGGAAGGACACCAGCGCAGAAACATGATAATACTGGAGCCAGGCTCAGAGAACCAGCATCCCTGGCAGACGTGCTGTTAGATAGCAGAACGGGGGGAACCTGGGTGGCTCAGTCCTGCCTTCCACTGGGCTCTCTACTCAGTGGGAAGTCTGCTTCTCCCTCTCCCACTGCCTCCCCCCCCACCACTCTGTGCTCTCTCTCGCTACTTCTGCTCTCTCTCTAATAAAGAAAATCTTTAAAAAATATATCAGAACCAGTTGCTAAGAGAGGTGAGGGAATCTCCCTTTCCCAGAAGCCTTTAAAAATAGGATCACATCTGTTGGGGTGGGACAGCGGTGGCGCTGCCTGGCGAGACAGCTGCTGAAGCAAACGTACAGCCTGGTAATGCCGCCCCTTCTATTTCTGATCATGAAAAGTAACAGAAAACTCCAGTTCACCTAGCAAACTAGGACTGGTGATGTCTATCATTTTAATTTTGTTATAAAAGTATTTTCATTGGGTTTTGCAATGCAGAGGTAGGTAACTAAATGACTCAGGATATAGTTGAATTTACAGCAAAGGCTCCGACCTAACTTAACCATTTGTAATATTTCTCCAAAATATTATGAAACCAAAAAGGTACTGAGTTTATGCGCTTGCTTATAAGAAAGTTATAGATAAGGTAACAGAGGTACAGAAGGTACAGAATCCTATTTTTCATTTTAACTGAGTAGTCCTTGTGTCTAGGGCATTGAGGTTACAAGAGAGCTGGGTTGGGCGAACCTTACTAAAAATTAAGTTCCGCCAGACCAGTACCCCAAGAGGTAAAAGGATATTTATTCTCTGGAGAGAATATAAGCTTTGATATGGTCTATCCACACTGCTCCCTCCATCACTGACATTTTGTTTTATGCTAAGCTATCAGTCTCTCTGCCCCCACTCCATCTAAATGCACATATATTCGTTAAGCTCCTACTTTTTGTCAGGCACTGTGCCAGTAATACAACGAGAAAAAGGTCACAACCTCTGACCTTGAGGAATACACAATCTAAAAAAAAGCAAGCAGGTGGGTCTAGGGGTGGTGGGACCTATCAATAATATAACTTGGGAGCTGCATTTTAAGAAAAAGAATACAGAATCACAGATATGAAAATAAGAATGAAAGGGAATATTTATTGCAGAAAGAAAAGAAATCACAACAAATTACAAGTTTTGAAATTCTGACAAATTCCAGAAACATCACAAAATCTAGGGGAAAGAAAGAACTATTGTTTATTAAGTGCCTGAATAACATCTATAATTTTATTTGTCCTATGCTTTGATTGCATATTAGTGACCCCAGGACAAGAATTTGTTATATAATTCAGTCATTCCTCTGTCTGCTTGATCAAAATGTGTTTTCTTTCTGGTGCACAACTTAGTCATAATTATATAAGCAAATTTTCAGGATTGTTGTCAAGCACAGAGAGACCTCAGTCAAATTTCTTTCATATGTGAATTGTAAGAGCTATAAGATTTTAGGGCATTACAGATTTTCTTGTATATGAATAATTTTAAATACTCTTTCAATTGATGATATTTATGAATCAGCTTGTAGCTAGTGTGCTGTTGTAAAGGTATATTGTGAACCTGATTTTACCTCTATCAATGTCAGTATTGTATATCCAATTTGAAAGAAATGTAAATATTTTTCCAATACATTCTTGTGATTCATTCTTCTTTATTATTTAGATTATCAAAGAAGAAGTAGCCTACTCAGTACTTTAATTAAAAATCTATCTCTTTTAATTAATTATTGCTCTTTGTCTTATCTGAAAAAATACTTTTATTACAATTTACTGCTTGATGTCAAAATAATTTCTATTGATTTTGTCACTCAACTTTCTTTCATATTCCATTAGTTTTCATCTGGATTTAGCCTCAGTGCTTTAATGAATTAAATCCCAGGTGATAAAAGAAGTACTCTTTCTATATGTCCAAATGAGAAGTTACTGATTTCTCAGGTTTTTTTAAATCTAAAACTTCCAAAACATCTATTGCAGTTAAAGTATTTATGTTTTATCATCATTTTGAATAAACTTTTCACATCTTGTTTGTGTTTATGTTTCTCTTCCACACCTTTGAAAGTATATTTTAGAATCATTATACTGCAGTGTAACACATGGCAAGACCTGAGCAAACCATGTTGTCACCCTAGACTCTTGAAAGCAACATCGTTGGCATTTTTAAAAATTGAGTATAATTGCCATTCAACAAAATGCATAGATCATAGTGTTTAACTCCATGAACTGTGAATAAACCCATGTAGCCACCACTTAAAACAAGACAGAGAACATCTCTACCCCGGGAAGTTCCCCCTGTCTTTTTCCTATTACCCTGACACCCAGAGCAACCATTTTCTAATTTCTTTTACCATAATACATTTTGTCTATTCTTGGGCTTCATATAAATGGAGTCACACAGTATGTGACCTGTGTCTCTTATTTTATTCAGCGTAATGATTTTGAGGATCAACCATGTTGTTGATCTTGGTTGTATGTCTTAGTCATTTGTTCTGTTTTATTATTGAGTGTTATTCCATTGTGTAAGTATACCACAATTTGTTTATTCATCCTCCCATTGATGGACATTTGGGTTCTTTCCAGTTTGGGGCTATTATGAATACGGCCTCCTTGAAAATCCCTGTACAAGTCTTTGTGTGGATATAATATGTTTTCCTTTCTCTTGGGTAAACACCTGAAAATAAGATTGCTAGGTCGCAGGGTAAAAGCATGTTTAACTTTATTAGAAACATGGCATATGTATTTAAAATATTCCATCTACAAGGAAAACAAAAAACGGAACATGTGACTGTTGCACGATACCAAAACGTCGTGGGATTTGGGTTTGTAAAGGCAACTCTCCTTCCACCTGGACTGCTCACCTATGGCTTCTTGCCCGCCTTCGTTCACTGATCGAGCTGTGCAGGATGACTTGCCGTGTGAGTATGTGTGGGTGTGTCACAGTCTCTTCCCTGTAAGTCTCCCACAAGGTACTTCCTCTGATTGGCTGCTCTTCTCTTCTCCTTTATCTGCCCTATCTATCCTTTAAGACTCCACTTAGTCATTTTTTATTCTGAGAGGCCTTTACACCAACTTCCTCCAGCCCCTCATCACCACGATCAAGACTGAATGAAGGATCTCTCCTGGGTGATTCCATAGAAACTCATGTTTTCTTCTATAAGTGTTTGGTTATTTATCTATCTTCACCACTGGGCCATAAGCTCCCCAAGGGTAGAGTCCTGTTCACTGTTAGAATCTAATGCCTAACAAAGTTCTTGACCCAAAGTAGGTGCTCAACAAATACTAGTTGAATAAATGAATAAATACTTGGATGGGCTTGCGTTGCCATTGGGAGTGGAGAGGTTTCTTTATACTTGTGTGATATTCAGGTGGAAATAAGCAGTTGGAATATAGGTCTGCAGTGTAAGTGTTGGACTTAAGGTATGGGCAGGAGGTGGGCTGGTGTACAGATATAGGGACACTGCTTACTCTTGGTCATATAGTGTATAGGTGCGACTTCGGAATTTGGTATTGGATGAGACAACCTGGGAAAAGGAGCCCTTTTTTTAAATAATTGAAAGTGACAGGAGGAAACCAAACTGTAGTAGATTATGAAATAAGTGGGAAGAGAGGGAAGTTTGCGTTTCTTATGCAAACAATATGGACAACTAATTCAAGAAGTATGGTGTTGTGATGTCAAGGAGGACAATTAAGATAAGATCCTAACAGGAAGATGAGATTGAAGAGTATTGTGCTGCTTTCACTTTTATTTTTATTAATTCAAGGAAAAAAAGCCAATTGAGTCTATTTTCAAATTGAGGGAGCAGAGTCATTGGAGAGATGATATTATTTTGAAATATGATCGTCAAATGAGAC
Organism: Ursus maritimus; assembly: GCF_017311325.1. Taxonomy (NCBI): domain Eukaryota; kingdom Metazoa; phylum Chordata; class Mammalia; order Carnivora; family Ursidae; genus Ursus; species Ursus maritimus. The sequence goes on from NW_024423675.1 coordinate 48,559,354, forward strand.
AATCTTTGTTTGTACAAAGTTTTTGCTGAGGTCTCACCCCATTAAATCATGATTTTTTTCCCATCCTCAATGACCATGTTTTCACTTCAAGGCATTGATTAGGATTGGAAGTCAGAAGTATTTGAGCGGCTCAAAGCAGAAGCCTTTATCTGTAATGAGGAGAACTGAGTGAAGGCTGTATGAGAGGTTTGGATATCCACCAGGAACTCCATGTGCTTGCTCCACTTCTTGTACTGGAGACCTAATAATGCTAAGAGAGACCATCTCATAATGGATTCTAGATAATGACATTTTAGAGCTGGAAATAAGCTTAGAGACCATGTTGTTCAGTATCTCCCAGACTTTATTTCTTGGTCAGGACACTGCTTAAACATTGTCACTTCTGGGAATCCTTCCTCAGGCTATGAATAAGTACATCTTTTTAAAAAGTCACAGGCAAATTTTATGTCTTCCTCCTAGAGTTTCATAATGTTTATTATTAAAATGTATATATTAAAGCCTCTGAGAAGTTCTGCATTAAGTAAACCTGTTTAATCTTGGTTCACAAAATAGTTTCCAACCTTCATTGGAAGTTTGGACACAAAACTTGATGATTGAACACAAACCCTGATGCTCTTATTTAATGAACACCTATATGCACCTCACAGAACCTACTTTGAGGATCACTAATCTACTCTAAACCCTTCTTTCAGATAAAGGTCTCATTCAGTGTTCTTATCACCTTTTTTGACCTATCTAAACTTAGTAGCTTGAAATAGTTTTCTCATCTTTGTTTATTGGATCATCTGGGAAGTTGTCCTTATCCATATAATGTTCTTTGAGTCTGCAATTATCTGTAGCTTGACTTGGCTGGTATTTCCAGGATGGCCCACTCTGATGCCTCAATAGGGATGGCGGAAAGGCTAAGCTAAGCTCTGGGTGCTGGCGCGGCTGGGCTTCTCTCTGTCCATGAGGTCTCTGAGACTCTAGCTCTTCATGTGATTGTACCATGTGATCTCCCCCTATGGCCTCTTCATAGAGAGAGCAGATGATTTACATGCTGGCTCAGGGCTCCCGAAAGTGCAAAATCAGAAGCTTCTAATATCTTTTTAAGGTGTAGGTGTGGAACTAGCACGGCATCATTTTCATCCATTCTAGTGGTTACCTTAGTCACAGCACCAAGGGGACCCAAGGGGATCCAAGGGGAGCAAAAGAAACTCCATCTCTCCATGGTGATAACAAAGAATTTGCAGTCATATTTAATCCATCACACTTCTTATAGGCTTTTGGCATCTTGTGAAAGAAAGAACCTGCTTACTGACACTGGAAAAGTCTCCAGATAGCTGTAAGTACCCAGGCTTCTTGGCATCACAGAGATGGCTGAGATCCATTGATGTCCTCCTTGATATCCAGGATCAATGGCTTAGGCAAATAGCCAATAGGACCCAGATCCAACATACCAAGTAGGGGGAAGGTTGAAAGACGCACACCAATTCTAACAGTCTAAGCCAGAGGTTGGCAAACTACATCCTGTGGACTAAATCCACCCACTGTTTATTTTTGTGAATAGTTGTGTTGGAACCCTGCCACACCCATTTGTTTATGTATTGTCTCTGGCTGTTTTTATGCTACAAGGTCAGAATTGAATAGTTGTGACAGAGACCATGTGGCTGCTAAGCTTAAAATATTTACTGTCTGGCCCTTTACATAAAATGTTTACCAGCCCCTGGTGTGTGGACTTCTATAAGCATTACAAGATGGCTGTCTCCTTCTTCTGAAATGACTCTATCCGTATATGTTAGTCAGTTCAGACTGCTATGACAAAAATACCATAGACTACTTAAACAACACGAATTTATTCTCCAGTTTTGGAGGCTGGGAAGCCCAAAAACAACATGCTGCCTGATTTGGTTCCTGGCTCACCATTTTCCTGGTTTGCAGAAGGATGCTTTCTTACTACATCCTCACATGACAGAGACAGAGATCATCTCTCTCGTGTCTCTTTTAAAAGCACTAATCCCATTCATGAGGGCTCTACCCTCATCACCTAGCTACCTCCCAAAGACCCCACCTCCTTAAATACCATCACAATGGGAATTAAGGCTCCAACATGAATTTTGGGAGGACACCAACATTTGGTCCATAGCACCAAACATTAGGAAGTGTAGAATACTGGCAAGCTGTGAAGTACTTTCCACGGAGACAAAGATGTGTTGTATGCTGTCGTATGCATCAAATCGTTCATTATTTGTCATTGCTGATTGTATTCCGTTTTTTATCCATCCACCTGTAGATGGGCATTTAAGTTTGCAGTTTTTGATAATCACAAATAAAAATTCTATAAATATTCATGTACGGGTCTTTGAATGGATATATACGCTTATTTTTCTTGGGTAAATATCTAAAACTGAAATGGTTGGTTCAGGTGGCTGGAATATGTTTAACTTCTTAAGAAACTGCCAAAATGAAAAAAAAGAAAAAGAAAAGAAAAAGAAACTGCCAAGATGTTTTCCAAACATTTTACATTTCCTTCAGCAGTTTACGGGAGCTCTCGTTCGGCTACATCCTTGCCAATACTTGGTATAGTTAGTCCTTTAATTTCAACCATTTTAATGGGTATGAGTGGTATCCTACTGTGGTTTTAGCTTACATTTCTCTAATGACTAATGATGTTGGCCATCTTTTCCTATGTTTATTAGCTGTCCATATATTTTCTTTGGTCAACTGTTTGTTGAGAACTTTTGCCCATTTTCAAAAATTGAGGTGTGTGTTTCATATTGTTGAATTTTAAGAATTCTTTAGGCATTTAGGTATTGAAGTTCTTTATCAGATATCTGATTTGCAAATATGTACTCCAAGTCTATGGCTCATCTTTCATTTTCTTTTGATGAAATCTATTATATCCATTTTTTCTTTTAATGCTTTTTGTGTTCTCTCTAAGAAATCTTTGTCTGATCTAAGGTCACAGAGATTACCACTTATGTGTACTTCTCAAAGTGTAATTGTTTTAGGTTTTGCATTTAGATCTATATTCCATTTTGAATTAATTTTTTAATAAGATATAAGATATGGGTCCAAGTTCATTTTCTTTTTTAGCATAGGGATGTCCAATTGTTCCAGAAATAGTTATGAAAAAAATGATTCTTTCTCTACTAAAATGCATTTGTCACTTTGTCAAAGATCAGTTGTCTATATTTGTGCCCGTCTATTTCTGGACTCTCTGTTCTGTTCCATTGATTGTGGCCATCTCTTCTCACACTACTGTCATGTTCCAATATAGCTGAAGAAACTGAGAATTCAAAATTAAAAACCTGAATATAAGTTAGTCTGAATGTATTTGGTGAGATGGAAGGGTAGAATGTATTTTATCAGTCTGTGTGCTCTATTGATAACTTTTAAATATTTAGACTGTAGTGAGTGGGCCTTTTTCTCTGGGGCCCACAAATGTGATAAGCCTGACGGGCAGGTAGAATGAAGAGCACTACATAGGCAGATACAACTTACTCTCAATATTCTCGTGTCTGACAACTTAACAAAAATACCATCTCGAAAGGGTCAGATACGTAAAAATTGTTGGACTATAATAGTTGGGGGAAATGACAAGAAATAATCTGGAGAGGGAAACAAAAGCCAGATCATAGAGTACTATAAGCTGTACTAAGGAGTTTGGAGTATCCTAAGAGTTATATAGAAATATTGAAGGATTTTCAGCATGAGGCTGACTCATCAGACTGGCCTTTTTGAAAGATTAATCTGGCTGCAAAGTGAATTTAGGATAAGGGACAGACTGGAAAAGAATAGGTAATATTAGTAATTACTTGTCTATTTCAGTAATCTAGGTGAAAGTTAAAGATGTTTTGGACTAGAGCAGTGATGATGAAGATGGAGAGAATTATGTATGGGTGAGGTCCACAGGACCTAGTAGAAGAAACATAGGAATTAAAGATTCAATTCCTCAAGCTTTTGGCCTGAGCAGTTGGGTAGAAGGCAATGTCATTCAATGGCCTAGGGAACTGAGGTGGAGGTTTGGGGGACATATAGAGAAAGATAGTAGATTCAATTTGGATATATTGTGCTTGAGGGTCAATAGGCACATAAAAGCTTTTGGTGCAATGTTGACATATAGTCATTGTATAAAATAAATAAATAAATAAATAAATAAATAAATAAATAAATAAAGGAGTCAAACTTGTTAATTATTTTTTCAACTATTTTTATCACAAGGATGAAAAAGATAAGGAGAACTTCCTCTACGATCGAGGAAAGCCTGAATCAATTGCTGCTCTCATTAATTCATGTACCCTGTGTAGATTTGTCTAGAAATGAAACAATACTATTATTAGTGAAATTTTATTTTGTTCTAGACTTGCTTATTGTATTCAGCAAGTCATAATAAACAATTCCAAAATAAGAGACTTATTGCAGCAAAAGTTTACTCACTTCTATAACATCTCAAAGTGAGTTTGGTGTTTCCCCTTGGCCAATTTTCTGTTAGCTCAGGGATTCAACCTTCTAATATAAATACCATCCAATATTATCTAATCTAACACCACTGTTAAATATGTGACTTCTGATAGCATCACGTTAGATGATAGTACTAAAGGATTACCCAACACATTTTAAGGGCAAGGCCTAGAAGCAGCTTATATCATCACTACCCACATTCCACTGAGCAGACAAAGTCACATTCTCTCAACCCAATGCAAACGGAAGAGCAGGTAAATCCAGACCCCACAGGTGCAAAGAACAGGAACTAGGATCAGTGACCATCTCACCAGTCTCTAGAAGACTTGAAAATCAGAGAACTGTTTTTCAGATAGGTACTCAAATAACAAATATACAATACCAATAATCAAAATTTGTGCTCCCATGCAAACTTACTGTTCTAAGAATTTATCATTTGTTTTATAATGGCAAATTAAGATTGTACTATTCTCTCCTACTCATTTAAGACACTTTGCTATTTGGAGGGAAGAGGTTTAATTGCTTAATTCTTGCTTCATTCTTTTAGAGGAATTCAAACACTTACACTGGAGATAATACTTAATGGTGGTTCTTTTCTCTTGCAATCAGTTCTACGGGAATTTGCTACCATAACTACAGAGAAGAATTTAATAAACTGAAACGGAGATCTCCAAGAGATGTATGACACAGATGCTTCAAGCTGCAAAATCTCTAATGTCATTATTGAAAAGATAGTTTTTTAGAGATATTCTTATTAAATAACACCTGGCATAATAAATAAGCCCTTTATTTTACTTATAATCTTATGTACAATTACTATCTTATTTGATTATCACAAATACCCTAATTTTTCTCTCTATTTGTCATAACAGTACCCAGATTTTCTATGGAGAACTCACCTACTCTCCAATTCCTACCGTTTGGGTAGAGGTGACTCTACCTTCAGTTTATGGGGTGGGCATTTGGCCTACACCAGGCTAATCAAACTTCCCAACTGCCTGATTTCAAGGAGTGATTCAGAGATAAACACAACATCCACGTCATGCTAAGTGGGAGACATTGCCAGTCAATGATTGAACTACAGTTGTAACAGTTGAGAAACAGACTGGATATGAGCTGGAATTATTGGAAGCCATCTTGCACCATGAGGAGAGCCTGCCTGAGAGTTGGGTCTAATAGAAGAAAGTAAAGCAGAGACACAGAGACGGACTGTCTTAGTCTGTTCGAGCTGCTATAACAAAATATCATGAACTGGGTGGCTTGTGAACAACAGCAACTTATTTCTCTCGGTTCTAGAAGCTAGAAAGTCATGATCAAGGTGCTGGCAAACAATCAAGGTGCTGGCAGATTTGGTGTCTGGTGGGGACCCATTTTCCAGTTCATAGATGCCATCTTCTCTCTGTGCCCTCATAGGGCAGAGGGATAGGGAGCTTTCTGGGGCCTTTTTTTTTTTTTTAATAAGAGCAGTAATTCCATTTATGAGGTCTTTACCTTCATGACCCAATTGCCTCCCAAAAGACCCACCTCCAAATACCGTCACATTGGAGATTAGGTTTCAACATATGAATTTTGGGACACACAAACATTCAGTCCACAGCAATGACTGCATCCTAACAACACTGTTTGAACCAGGACCCAGCCGCACTGATGCAAAGCCTATTCCCGGACTTCTCACATACAAAAGTCAATGCGTTCAGGGGCGCCTGGGTAGCGCAGTCCTTAAAGCGTCTGCCTTCGGCTCAGGGCGTGATCCCAGCGTACCGGGATCGAGTCCCACATCGGGCTTCTCCGCTATGAGCCTGCTTCTTCCTCTCCCACTCCCCCTGCTATGTTCCCTCTCTCGCTGGCTGTCTCTCTGTCACATAAATAAATAAAATCTTTAAAAAAAAAAAAAAGTCAATGCGTTCTTTTTTTTCCTTTTGCAATTTTGAGTTGAGTATCTCTTCTTTGCAGCCAAAGGAGTCCTATGATCTTGGTCAGGCTGTTAACACTTTCCCTACTTTATAGGAAAATATACTGAGGTTTAGGGAGCCTCAGCAGCTCTCTATAGCTTGGCCTGCACTTAATAGTGCAAAACAGAAAGAAAACCTGACTTAAAGGGCAGTGCTTTAATCATACTTTACTTAATTAAGATTCTTTTTATGTTTTAAGGCACTTTTTCTTTTCTATCAAGACTGAAGAAAAGTCTTGTCAGGATAGAATAATTACTGCACCATATCTAGAAAGTTCAGGCTTTCCAATATTTATTGGCAGTTGTTGTGTAGCTTGTATCATTATAAATATGAATGCCGAGTCATTCTCAAGAAACAAATAATAAATTTGAGCACTTTGGGAGCCATGTGATGGATACCTCTGTTCTGTTCTGTACTTAAAATGAGATTTGTTCTACAGTTAAGCTCTAGGTCTGATCTAAAATCAGCAGAGAAGGTTTGCAATACTCACATGTGTGCCTCTTTTGAAATCTAGTGGTTTTAGAAAAAAGCATGTATGTACTGTATACTTCAAAATAACTAACTAACAGTATTCTTAATGGGAAAAAAATCCCATTTTTTCCTGGAACTGAGAATGGAAAACTCGGCTGCATACCATTCCAATTCAAGGATCTGTAATCTTAGACCATTGAAGAGTTCCTCTTTCCAAGGAATGTTTCTCTGTGTGGTTTCTAAGCCTCCTGACTTTTTGCAAAAATTTAGCATCCCCCGGGAAGCTTAAGAGAAATAACAATGTAGGAACCTCATAGGTCTTCTTAGGTTTGCATGTCTGACACACAGTTCTCCTATTTTCATCTATCGTATTTGGTCACACTCTTTTCTTCATTTGATTTTACTTGGTCGTCAGAACAAAACAAAGAGCTCTAAGGCAGTGATAAGGATTTCCTCTTTCACAACAAACCGAAAACAAAATTTGCTTAGACTCAGTCATAGATACTACAAAAACCTGTGGACGGCCAATTGTTAGGGATCCCATGCTGTACTTTACTGGTTTAAATATCAATAGTTCTAGTCTTCATCAAACTCTATGGCATTCTGTAAGTGTCCACCTTAACAAGATTATCTCCTAATTGCCTGCCTGTTCCTGATGCCCTCTGCACACTCGTGTGAATAAATAGCCCAGACACTGTAGAGAAGGAAGCTGTTCTCCCCTTTACGCCGTGTTGAGAATAAACCGGAAGCCCAACAGAAGGACATCCCAATACTGCTGCCCAGAATTTTGGCTCGGGGGTGAGCCCTGTAGTTACGTTTTGGCAGCCTCATCATTGAGCCTCTCTGCGCCTCAGTTTCTTTAGCTGTAAAATAGAATACCAATGCTCTCCTCAGGCGATGTGTGAAGATTAAAAGGTGAAGTGTTCTCTTAAACTTGACTGTTCAGGAAAAAAAAGTGCTGCAAATCTCTATGGGAAGATAAAATATTGAAGATAATTGAACACCAGTTTTTTAACTCCTCCTCTGACATACAAATTATAGCAAAATGCATTCAAAATACATTCAAAATCCAAGAACTGACCAAAATACGGTCACACACATAGAAATAACCTGTGATAAGTTAAAATCGAGTTACTAACAAGACCGTACAGTTAAATTGTATCAGCTATTATAATTAAACACACAGATATGCACACATAGACACAAAGTTCCAATATGCTCAGCCAAATGGAGAAACCAGGTTTGAGGAAAATTCCTCTCCCATAGGTGGGGACGTTAGAAGTAATTTCTACAGCAGCAGTCTGATGATTCCTCTCTCAACTACCATGGTTTCTTAATTAATTTGAGACATTTTAATTAGATTCTTCCTCATTTTCACTTCAGCCCAGCATCTCTGGGTGGGATCGGCCTCCGCTCCCCCACCCTTAGCACCTCCCACTCCAGCCCTGGCAGCGGCCCGCTGAATCACCTCCAGGGAAAGCACTTCATCAGCTGACCAAGGAGAATCAAGAGGCAATCAGATGGAAATAGAATTTGTCTTCGCTGCCCGCCATTTTGCCTCAGTTTCTTGGTTCTCATTATCCTCTTTTTCCTAACCCCTTCCTTATCCTTCCCCAGAGCCGCACCCACCCTGCTGCCGGGAATCCGGTGTCTTCACGCTGGCAGCTCAGCTCAGCACGCCTCCCCGAAGGCTGTCCGCTTCCAAAATGGTTACTACCTTTTTTTTCTTCAGCTTCCTTTTCCATCAAACTCACATCATCTCAAACCTGCTGATCTCAGAGAGCTATAAACAGAAAAACCAACGAATCAAGCCTCACGTGTGAATAACTGCTCTTTCTTTCCTGGGAGTTTGTATCTTCAGCATGTTGACCCATATTCATCTACAATCAGTGGGATCGCCGAGGAATTTAAAGGGGACTGAGGTTACAGGGTGGGGCTCTCAATGGCAACAGACTTCTCTTCGTTCCTTTAACTTCTCAACTCTCACGGAAGCTCCCTTCCCTTTGGGTGAGGGTCAATCTCTAGAGACTCTGCATTTATTTCCCAAGAACAGTCACTGCTCAGGGATTAGCAGTTACTTCTGGCTGCCATCATGAGTCTGACACCAAGAATGCGGGTTTGTTCGTGGAGCATGAAAGCAGCTTGCAGAGTCCTGCTGATTGGCATAAACCCACGAGGAAATAAAATTTTTCATTCATGTGCACACACACACACACAAAGTAGCACTTTTTCCTCATTCATAGGCAGACGCCATTCTAATTGCATTGGGCACTTTTTCGTCTTTCTGGTATTAGAATACAGAAAAATACAGCTGGGATTGGGGCTTGATTAAATCCCGAATTATCAAGTGACATGCGTACATGCTACAAGCTTCAAGTGTGGCCTTTGATTAACTTACTCTCTAGAGGACTCAGAGAATCTTGGGAAGAATGAGTACTTTGTGTAAATGTTATTTATTTATTTACTTATTTATTTATGTTTGCTGAATACGTGAATTTACAGGGATTCTTTTTAGGGCAGTGTTCACAAATCGTAGCAATGTATCATATTTGTTAATTGCGTTGTATGCACTTACATATAATTTATTGGTAGAAATAAATTGCGTTTATGTTTTATTTTATATTTTTGCATTCCTTTCCTGGGGTTTAACCAGGAACCAGGAAGATCGAAGTGTTCTAGGAACATCGGACCACATGTTCCCTCAGTCTGAGCACAGAACCATGAAGGTAGCAAGACTTGTACATTACGTTCCCAAGAGCTAAAAGTAAGGAGGGATTTAGCAAACTGCTTATGTGAAAAAAATTACAAGGTAGGCCTTAATAGAATAGCGTCAGCTTTCTTCAACATGGATAATCTACCTTTTTCCTCCACAATACTGCTGAAACAATTAACAGACTAATCCACCATTTAACTTCTAACGGTCATGTGCTAAGGCCTCATTTTAGTCCTGATAGGATGCAATTGGCACATTCTCTTATCGACCCTTCAATGCTGCGGTTCCCATCCATTGTCTTCTACTCTCACTCTTCAAAATTCTCAAAATGGAAGCCCATAAACTGTGCAGATGTGCACAATTTGAGCTCAGCAGTATTGCAGGCAAATTTAAGAAACAATATATAAAAACTTTTCACTTACTCATTTAGATTTTCCAAGTTTTAAAAAACAGAAAGATCTGACAACACCCGACCAATACTCAGGCAGGGCAACGATCAATCAGAAGGAAGTGGAAGTTGCTCCGTAGAGACTGGACACTTGGTCTCCAGTTGCCATGGTCCTCACTTCTAATCATCGCCTTAGACCCCCACCCAGCCCTTTAACTTGCTCACATGGGTGAGCATTTGCAACTACTCCTCGTGTATTCACCCTGTGTGATTTCATCCTTTCTTGTGGTGTGAACTCCCTGACTCTAAAATTCGAATCCAGAACAAATCTGTAAACGTGAAATAATATCTCAGTTCCCCCTAGATGTACATAGATTCCTCATTCTCCAAGTCCAAAATCAAGCACATTGTTTTTCTCCTAAGCCACCAAATTTGCTTCTCCTGTAGTCCCTGTACAGGTAATAGTGTCGCCATCTGGATGGTTAGTTTTATGTATCAACCTATGTAGGCTGTATCACCTAATTATTCAAATAAACACTTCTGCTGAGAAGATATTTTGTACATGTAGCTTAACATCTGCAATCAAATGACTTTAAGTAGAGGAGACGATCTTTGATAACCTGAGTCAGCCTCATGTAATCAGTTGCAAAGCCTTACAAGCAAAACTGAGACTTCTCTGAAGAAGAACTTCAGCCTTAGAACAGCAGCAGCAGCTCCTGCCTGAGGGTTTCCAGCCCGTGGGCCTGCCCGACATCATTCAGACTTGCCAGCACCCACAATCGCCCCGCTTCTGTTCCTCTGGAGAGCGCTGACCTATCTGCCATAAAAGATAAAAATCACAAAAAAATAGAAGTCCTTTTTTAATGAAGGACATAATGAAACATAAAAAATTCATAAAAATAATTATTAATTTATTCCTGCATCTAAAAATGTATCAGTTTTCCAAATACTAGGATGCATATTTGTTCCTGACCTTTGTGAGAACTTTTGCTGTTGTTCGTTCTTGGCATATTGTCACATGTCCGCTGACAGACAACCCGAAGTTCCATTGGAAATGTGGAAGAAATGCGAACGTTGTTATGCACTTGTCACTGAGCTTTGTTACCATCGTAAATGATATGTCATCATTTTCCCATATAGGACGCAATCTAGCTTTATACCCTCTTATTCACACTTTCAGTAAGTTTTACCACTGTATTTTTTAAGTCGATATATGTAGTGGTTAACTACTATTTTAAGACCCCCATATCTACTCGTCACTGGATAGACCATTAGGAAGGCTAGCTCAGATTTATGTAATGTAAAAATGGGAACTTTGTCAATGGTGAAATGAAACCAAACTGTCTACCCGTTATTTTATCTTTTATGGGAAAATTGCCTTATGGCCACTTAGTTATGTGGTAAAAATGTTTGTGGTAACAATGTTTTCAGTAAAAATGCTTGTGGCAAAGATGTTTACCACAAAGATGCCAACAGTGAAAACGCCAGATGTGCCTGATAAGCAATTCTAAGAATCCAAGAGACTTCCTTAATGCTTTCTCCTCCTTATGGCTTTCATCAGTCACACCCCCTTCAAATTATTCTTTAAAATAATGATCAGATATGACTTACAATTCTATAACTCAGATCTTTCCCCTGTTGCTTAGAGATCAGAATCTAGACTCCTAAGTAGGGTACACATGGCTATTCATTTTCTGGCTCCTGCTTACTTCTCCAGACTCGTCTCTTTGCTGAGCTACCTTCCCTTGTACCTACCGTCTCAATGGAAATACATCCATATTTTTAAGGTGCCTTTATATTTTATTCCTCTGTGCCTAAGCTGCTCCTATGACCTCAAATATGCTTCTTTAGAGAGCACCTGGCAAAAATCTGTTTAACTTTCAAGACATGGTTGAAACTTTTTCTCTTCTGTGAAACCTCCCCATCCTCCCCTTTTCCCAGCAGAATTGATCGGCTCTTCCTTGATACCCCAGCCTCCTCTTGCACGCTTCATAATAGCCGTACTATAGGAATGTAGTTCATTTGCTCATTCGTGTGTTTGTCTTCCTGTGTTAAACTGGGAGGCCTAATTCATCATGTCATTTAGGAGACCCCTGTGGCAACAGTTGCTAACGACCCCATCCATATCCATTCTCCTCTTCTTCTGCAATAACAGAACTTCTACCTGAGCACGTGGCCGCCTAGAACAAAGGTTCCATTTTCCGCCTCCTCTACAATGTGGTGTGGCTACGTGACTGAATTCTCACCAATGGAATCTCAGTGAAAGTGTCCTATGCCAACAGCTAAGAACCAGCTGAGGCAGTTGTCACCAGCAATTTGCCCTTTATTCCTCCCTTCTTCCAACCTAGTGCTTGGAACATGGGTGTGATGACTGAAGTTTTAGCTCTGATCTTGAAAAGAAAAGTTACTCTTGGCATGGTCAAGTAGAAAGCTGCAGGAGCCTGGGTCCCTGAGGACTTTGTACAGCAAAGCCACGATACCGGCCCTAGATTACTCACCTCTGCACTTTTACCCAGGAAAAAAAATGAATTTTCACCCCATTTAAGCTGCTGTTTCAGAGAAAGCAGTTGTATGACCCACAACCAAAAATAATTCTAACTAATATATGAACGGTTCCAGCAATGTCTTCAATCAACACTCTTTAAGCTTTTAAATTAGCAATGATGCCTAAGGATTTGTTACTGGGTCCAAGTCAGAGAGGGGCTCATAATCTTAGAAGTGAGCTGTCTGGGTTTGGGTTTTAAAGTTTGGGTGCAGTGCTTGATTATGGTCTTCCTGCTGTTTGTACAGGGTATCTTTTGCATTTCAACCTATGGACTTGGACTTAGTTTGAGCTCCGCTCCCTGGGGAACCCAACCTTTGATATATTCTGCTCCACTTGGCAAGTATCTGACTGACGAAGCCAGAGCCATCTCCTACAAGTAGGGATGAGTTAGCAAATCAAATGGGGGGGGGGGGTGGCTAGGTTGGAGCCAAGACTGAGGTGAGTTCAGAGGCCATGAGCTGTGTGAAGTGCCAGCACCATGGCAAAGAATTTGAGCCCAGACTTGGTGCACTGGAAAAGCAGGACCAGGAAAAACATATGCCAGACCATTGTTAGGGTGATCTGATTTGCCCTGTCAAGGTTGCTTATGCCCAGATGAATTACAACACAACATGACCCCTTTCCAACCTGGGTATAGGAAATAGACACTCTCAAATACTCTGTGGGAGTACAAATTGGAGAAAAATTGAAAAGCCCTTTGAATATTTTAAATGTGCATTCACTAGGAGCCAAAGAATTTTTAAAAGAGGGGAAGGAGCTCCGAAGAAATACTGGAAACACATGTCTTTATAATTTAATATTGTTCAAAATGTCTTACTTAGGCAATAAGACAAACAGACCCACATTCACATATATCTTCTATTCCCAACAGTAGTAACAAGTAGTAATTTACCAAGAAATACATAAAACTCATATGAAGAAAACTGTACAATTTTGCTGGAGTTTGTATGAGTTAAAATTCTCTTTGATGATGCTATCATTCTGTTATATAGAAAACCAAGAGAAATAACCAATAGCTTAACACTAGAGATCAGTAATATGGCTAGAAGTAAAGAAAATACATAGAACTAATTATACATCGGCAATATTCATTAGAAAATGCAATGGGGGAAAAGTAGAGTTGAAACCAATGAATAACTGATCGATTAATCAATAAATAGTTTTGGGAAATTTTGATAGTCCAAATAGGAAAATAAAATTATATTCTTTCCTCACATGACATATGCACAATCCAGATGATTTAAATATGCAAATAAAATGGTGCCTGGGTAGCTCAGTTGGTTAAGCACCTGCCTTTGGCTCCAATCATGATCCCAGGGTCCTGGGATCAAGTCCCCATGTAGTCGGGCTCTTTGCTCAGAGGGAGCCTTCTTCTCCCTCTCCTCCCTGCTCATGCTCTCTCTATCTCTGTCATTCTCTCTCTCAAATAAATAAATAAAATCTTTAAAAAATATGCCAATAAAGAATATGAAGAATAAAATGTGGGAGCATTGGAGCACTGAAGCAAAATACAGGAGACTATTTTTTGATATGAAAAACACCTATTGAGACCATCAGTAAAAAGTTCAAAAATAAAAAGATCTTGACAGTTGATGAATGTGTGTTTGTTCTCCCTGGAAGTAGGCCCTACACTTCACCAGGCTTTCTGTTCTCTTATTTTATGGATATTTTATGGATATGGCAGGCAAAATCTGCCTGGCTCTTCCTGACATTTGCATACATCTGAACTTATTTCATGAGATTACGTCTGGCTTTATAGAGAAGTGGGGAGAAGGCAGAAAGAGAGATAGAGACACAGAGAGAGAGAGACAGATGGAGACACAGAGATAGTGATTTACATGGAAAAGAAAGAAAGCAGTGACTCAGAGGTGGTGAGGGCTGCTTGGGGCAGTGCCCTGGTGAACCAGGCACCAGCTCCAGGGTCACAGCTCTTTAAAGATCCCCAAGTGTGGCATGGAAACAGCAGAATCATCAGGCACCAAGGGACCACGAGGCCTTGGAAAACGAGTGTCTCCGCAGTAGCCCTGTGGACAGAAGGCTAGAGCTCTCCGCCACGCTGGAGTAGTTTTAAGAAGCCTCCAGGGACTTCTCAAGACCTTGTGGCTTGGCCTGGGGGCCAAATTTGGGGGAGATCCCCAATTAAGGGTGTAATTTAATCCCCTCTTCCATGTCAACAGGATAGGCCTCTGAATCTAAGTTTGTTTAAATAAATAAAATAAATGACATTTCTTGCATACCCAGGTTTAAAGAGACTCGGTTGCAACATTGTCAGGCAGCATGGGGAGAAACAGACACCAGCAGAAAATAAGCAAAACTGTGCAGGAGGCCTGTTTGACGGTATGTTTCAACATGTAAAATGAGCATGCTTTGTCACCAGCCATCTTAATCCCAGGACTTCACACCAAAGAACTTTCCTTATTGAGTCAAGTAAATAGATATACTACAAAATTGCTTATAATGGCAAAAAGATTTTGGGAAACTCTGCATGCCTTTTACTAGGGAAATGCTTAAATAAGTTATGAAATAAATCATGGTACATACATATAATGGAATATTCTAAAGCCTTAAGAGTGACTATATGCTCAAAATCATCGGTCACATCTCTTCTGCCTTCCAACATCAGAGCTCCTGCCTCTCAGACCTTCGAACTCTGGGACTTACGTTAGCGGACCCAGTTCTCAGGCTTTTGGCCTCAGATTGGGAAGTACACCATTGGTTTTCTTGGTTCTCCGGCCTTCAGATTCAGAGTGAATTACACCACCAGCTTCCCTGGTTCTCCAGCTTGTAGATGACAGACTGTGGGACTTCTTGGCCTCCGTAGTTGCATGAACCAATTCCTATAATAAATCTCCTCTTATTAATATCTATATTAATTATATCCTCTTAGTTCTGTTGCTCTGGAGAACCTTGACTAATTCAAGTACTGACACTGATACTTTTCTCCAAACAAGTCACAGGTTCCCAGTGGACATCTCTCTTGTGGGGGGGCAGCAAGCAGTACCCTAGAGATATGCAGCAAAATATTTCAGTGTAAATTGTTGAAAGGTATCTTCACTTTTCCGTGTGCTGAACTATATTTTAAAATAAGGAACATGCACTGTTTTTCCAAAACCAATAGAAAAAAAAGGAAGGAATGTTAACAACTAGAGTTTGCTGGGGTGTAGAGAATTGAGAGTTTCACGTACCATTGGTATAATTGAAAATTGGTAGAGGTTTTTGGAGGGCAATTTGACAGTTCAATTTCTAAGAATGCATCCTGTGGGAGTATTTGTACCCTTGCACAAAGATATATGCCCAATGATGCCCATTATAGCATTGTTTGTGGTGGCAGAAATGAAAACAATAATCACTTTTTGTGGTCTATGTCCTCCAAGCAAAGTCTCCTTATGGGTCTAGGGTAAGAGTTGGCGAACAATCCTGTATTACACAACCAGGAGAAACGGGGGAGAGGGACCCTTTTCTATACTTTGACAGGGAGAGAATGTTACAACATATCGTTAATTTAAAATAGCAAGTGGCAAACAGTATGTAGAGTGTGATATTTAACATTACTACAGGCATGCCTCCTTTTATAGCAATTTACTTTGTTATCTTCACAGATGCTTTGTTTATTTGTTTATTTTTATTTATTTATTTTTTTCAGTGGGGGAGGGACAGAGGGAGAGGCATTGCAGAGCCCGAGTGGGGCTGGATCTCAGGACCCCAAGATCATGACCTGAGCTGAAATCAAGAGTTAGGCAATAAATTGACTGAGCCCAACCGGGTGCCCCACGCTTTTTTTTTTACAAATTTTTTTTGTGACAATCCTGCATCAAGCAAGTCTATCAGTGTCATTTCTCTAACAGCATTTACTCACTTCATGTGTCTGTCCCATCTTGGGAATTTTTACAGTATTTCAAACTTTTTCATTATCTTTATGTTCATTATGGTGATCTGTGATCAGTGATTATGACTCTCTGAAAGTTCAGACGATGATTAGCATGTTTTAGGAATAAAGTATTTTAAAATTAAAGTGTGTCTATTTCCTTTTTAGACCCAATGCTATTGCACACTTAGTAGACTACAGTATAGTGTAAACATAAGTTTTATGTGCACCGGGAAACCAAAAAATTCATTCGACTCTCTTTATTGTGCTATTCACTTGATAGCAGTGGTCTGGAACCGAGCCTTCAGTATCTCCAAGACATGTCCATATTTTTATATGCTCAGGAGAAAAATCCCAAGGTATATCTACCAAGTGGTTAGCAACAATTATCTCTGATGAATGGAATTACAGAATTTTCACTCCCCGTTTTATACATTTCTACATTGTCGGAACATTTTACAACGAGCATCTATTATTCCTATCATAAGAGGGGGAAACAATGACTTGTTTTGAAAAAAAAAGAAGAAGAAAAGAAAACCCCCACAGAGAATGGCATTGTTCCAGAGCTGGGTCTTGGGCCAAGATTTAGACTCTGCTGCACAGTGGTGGACAGGACCTTACTCAGCCGGAGTTTGTGAATAGCTTGATTGACATTCTCTGCCTGGCCTGGGCTTTCATTCATCTGGCATGGCTCAGCTAGGAACCCCCTTGAAATTTCCATGAAGGGGTCTCTCCTGCTGTGGGTGTGATATTGGCCATTTCTTAGTTTTCTGTACAGCCGGAAAGCCCAGAATGCTACCAGCTATGGGAACAAGCTCTACTCACCTCATTAATTCCTAGCTGTGTGACCTGGAGTAAGTTATTTAACCTCTCTAGGCTTCCTACCTTAACGGTTGATTTTGAAGATGAAGCTAAAAATATGTAAAATTCCTTCGCAGACATTGCAGCACAGTAAGTATGTAATAAATGTCAATTCACACCCCCACCATCACTGCCACTCCTTCCACCCTTTCACATTCCCTGGCAGATGGAAAATTTAGAGCAGTGATTCTCAATGGGTACTCTGCCATTTTCTTGGTGGCCTTGATAAATGGGGGGGAGGAACATTTTTTGGTGGCCACCATGATGGAGAAGCTACTGCCTTTGACTGAGCTGTGGGCAGATCCAGGAATGCCAGATGTCCTGTAAGACAGGAGACAGTCCAGACAATAAAAATTATCTTGCATCTCACATAACTTGTCAATGTCCCAGAAAGTATTTGTATAAGTCAAAAACCTATTTATATTATTTGAATCTAGAAGTTAATTCCATTTTATATAGCAACACTATATTTCTCAGGAGTAAGATTGTATTTTGTTTTGCTTGGATTTTACCACTGTTTTTTCAAAATCACATTCTGACAGTAATTCCTCTTCTATGCCATTTGAGTCTCCAAATAAAACACACCTCTAACCATCTGCCTTTGCAGTAGCCACAAGTTGGTTTGGTCCACAGATAAAACCATCTGACTACATCTGACTATTACATCTTCTAGAGTGCTCATTCCTAACTAAGCATTTCCACAATGAAATCCATACTACTCTATTATAAATTATTTTTCTATTAGATCTTTTATATTAGTTTGAATATTATACTGAGTTTTTGAATCTATGTGTATGTAGATTGTATTATTTATGACTTTTATTTTGGAATCATAAAGGTAGCACTCAAGATAGTTATTATGAAAAGGGGAACTGACAGTGTCTAGAAGAGCAGAGTTTTTCAACTGCATCAATAATCCCAGAGAAGAACACCTCCCCTGAGAACTTGGGTGGGTTCAAGAACTGCATGCTTGCAAGTGACATAGCTTTTAGCGACATTGACTAAAATTCAAGCATCTCACCATTCCCATTTCCACAAGGATTATGGATAACAGGATAACAACCAACATTGGTCCTTCTGGAGCCAGAAGCAAGGAGGCCGCAGAAGCCAGAATAATTCTTATGTCCAGTTAGAGAAATGGAATAACCTTGCTGTCGTTTCTAGTTTGTTAAACCAGAAAGCAAGAGATTCATCATGAGTCTGTAGATGAAGTGAAAGGCAAGAAGCCAGAGATGCCAAGTACATGGAGGAGGGGCAGGGATGGGGAGAGTTGTTGGAAGGTGGAGGATGAATGAGGAAGTTGAGCAGGGAGTAGGGTGAAGAATGTGGAGCTGTTTTGGCCACAGCACGTCTTTATTATGTGGGCTGGGCTCCAGCCGGGCTGCTAGACTTGCATGTTTCCACTGAATGCTGACTACTTGTTGCGTGGGTTATTAAAGGTGTGATCCAGCATTTGAAAAAGGAGAAATTAAGACATGTGACTTCCTCAAGTTTCTATACTAATGGATCAGAAGACTGATGAAAACCATCAAAAATTGCCAATAAATAAACCATTATTTCTATTCTGGAATACTCTGTTACTTTTATCTTAGTTGATTTCTGTTAGTGACTGAATGTCTTCCTTCACAGACTCACTGAGAACATCAACACAGAATGACCCGTGATGACCAATTATGAGGAACGAAATGATTTCCAAGACCTTCTCATGGGCTTCAGGCTACAGAGAGTTTGCTGGAGTGAAATTAGTTATACTGATAGTAATATCAACAATAAGAATAGAATGTAGAGTCAGTAACGTAAAAACATTTGTTCCATAGTCTCTTTTACTTTAAGTCATAAGATAAAGTTGAAAGCAAGATTCGCTGAGGATGTGCAAAATGGATGTCCTGTGCCCAAAGACTAACACATGGATTCTGTCCAAGTGTGGAACTCTATCAGGAGGAGAGGAGTATGAAAAATCATTCTGGAGGAGAAAGTCACCAAGGAGTTAGGAAGACATTTTATGCAGATGAGAAGTGGAGGTTCATTAAGGATATGAAATATAAGACAGGATGTAAGTTAGATGGCTTTTTGAAATATTTTGTCTATGTCATTTTTTGACACATCCAGACGTAACTCATCATATCTGTCATCTTATTTCATACATATGTATACATATTTTATAAATATATATTAATGTAATGTAATATAATATATATATAGTCACACACATCGTGATATATTATGTAGAGAGATACAACAGGGTACCAGCCCATAGTTAATCTAGTGAGGGACTCACCTTGATAACTTGGCAATAACAGCATAGACCAAAGCTGGAGAAGCATGGAGGCTAAAAGAGAATCTTGGAAGGGCACCTATCCTGGTCCAGGATAGTCACAGAGAGCTTCCCAGAAGAAATTGGGTCTAAGCTGAGATCCAAGAACGAGTTGAAATTTGCTGGGAAATGAGAGTGACAGAAGGACAGGAAGATTATGTCCTTCAGAGGCGATAGTATTTAGAAAGGCCCAGACTTCAAATCCTAAAGAAGTTCAACACGAAGAGATAAGTGGAGTGGTGTGGAGAAATAGGCTACAAAGGTAAATCGGACCCAGATCACAGCAAGAACTTTTGAGAGTTTACACATCCTAAGAGCCATGGCAAGGCTTTAAAGGCTTAAGGAGGGGAGCAACATGAGCAGATGAAAGATAATTCTGGCTGCGGTGTGAAGAACAGACTAAAAGGAAATAAAACAGAAGTGTATAATCTTAATATATTTATCTATTCAATTAACATATGTGGCCCACCTACCATCCTCTACGTCCTAACTCCCAGCTCTCACTAGCCAGTGTGAACCCAACATATCACCGTAGGCTAGCACTGTTTTTCAAAAGATATACCTGTATGTCCTGATTAACATATTAGGGAAGAATGAAACAAGAGCTGTAGAGAATAAAATGAGAAGATTATAATCGATGAAGTCTCTCGAAGCAATGAGATAACAATTTTAAGTGCAAGATAAAAGTTTAGCTTCCCTGATAGTTCTAGAGCCTTAAAAAGGCTTGCATTTATAACATAGGTAACAAATAATTATAATTCAGAGCAATAAATAAAACACTTTAAAGGAAATACTGGGAAGGCTTCATGGAGGAGCTGAAATTTTGTCTAGATTCTTTTTTAAGGATAGATAGGGTTTCAATAAACTGAGATTGGACGGAAGTAGTGAAATATTTCAAGGGGAGGGATCCTCTTGAAAAAAAGAGAGGCAAAAGACACAATAAAGGTAAAGTGTAAGTTTTGCTCTGTCCCCACTCATGGTATCCTGGATGGAAGAGCATTGAAGTCTTGGAGCAGGAAGTAGAACTCCAAGTTCTGATCTAGGAAACCTCACCTTGCTGAGACAGGTGGATAGATTAATGCCATGCAGGACTGAGGACAGGGAGACCAACCTGGTTTTAACAACCCAAACACTACATGAAAACACTACATCAATTTCATGGGTCTATGAATATGGAAAGGAAAGGAGAGTGGAGAGACTATGCAGTGGCAGAAGGTGAGAGAGAAGAATCTCTTGATCCTTGGGCAGCGAGTTGAAAATGGGCCAATTAGCCTTGTCCTACTGCAGAGACCATGGGGATCATGCCAAACCAATTAAAATGTCGGCATAGTAGGTATTTGCATCTATTAGGCATGTGAGTACTACGTCACCAGTCCTTATAATAAACATGACATGTAGCATGGAGACCATGAGATGGCATTTGTGAAAGGGGTTGGTAAGAAATGTTTTTCTTTGAATATTTGGCTTTGGTGCTGTTGAAAATCAGAGCTAGAAACCCAAGTTATTATTATTTGGCCAGGGATTTATTTATCTTGCTTATATGAAGTAATAGCTAACCATATTAATGGTTTGAAATAGCCTCAAACAGTTCATTGATTCTGAGAAAAGCTGGTGAGCTCATACTAAGTAGGTCCATTGGTGTCTTGATATGAATTAGCACAGAGGTCCACAAACAAATCATTTGTTTTTTCCCACTTTCTCCATGATGGTTTCTAATAACTCTGCACATGCTTCTCTGCCTTTTACCCTGGGCTACACATCGGCCAAAGAGTATCCAAAGTAGTACCCCCATTACAGGATTCTTTTCTGCATCCCCTGAAGCCTATGTAGAAAACTTAGAGAGAAAAATAATGAATAAGCAGATTTCAGGAATCTACTGGGTGGGAAGTTTTGAAACTTGGTTTGAATACTAATTAAAAAAACAACAACAAGAAGTGTGGCAAGTTTCTGAACAAGACAGCAAGAATTAAAATGGGATTTTAACATTTAACTATAGTGATTGTTATAAGGTAAATGAGGGAAAGACTGGAAAGATCTAGGGGAGCTTCCAAGAAGAAAGCCTCTGTTTTAGTCTGTTGGGCTGTTATAACAAATTACTACAAAATACCACAGTCTGAGTAGCTTATAAGCCAGAGAAATTTATTGCTCACAGTTGTGGAGGCTGGAGTCCGAGATCAGCGTGGTAGGGTGAGGGCCCTCTTCCAGCTACCAGACCTGTTGTATCATATGGCAGAAGGGCTCCATCTTTTCTTGCCTTCGGACATCCGAGCTCCTGGTTCTCCAGCCTTTGGACTCCAGGATGTACACCAGTGGCCCCCTGGTTCTCAGGCCTTCAGACTCAGACTGAATGATGCTGCCAGCTTTTCTGGTTCTCCAGCTTGCAACCGGCAGAGTGAAAGACTTCGTGACCTCCATAGCCACACGAGCCAATTTCTATAATAAATCTCCTGCATCCTATCGGTCCTGTTTCTCTGGAGATCCCTGACTAATACAACATGGTAGCAAATACAATGGAAAATAGGTAGAGTTTCAGAGTTTGTCTTAGTGTCCTGAAAAACAGTAGAGGGGAAAAAAAGGGTTATTAAAGATGTTTCAGATCAAGAGGTACCATAAGTTGAAGCTATGTCACGTGTGATTATGAGGACCTGGCGTGAGATGCAAGGGAACAGGTGCTACAACAGAACAGATTAAACAGCAAGACCAGGAATGAGGGTTAACACCAGGCTTGGGGCAAATAAATTTAAAGATGCAAGGCCACTGGATTTAACCAGAAGAAATTACTGTTAACAGCAAATGGAAAATAGTGAAAGGGAGAAAAAGCATTCAAGAGAGCAAAGGAATGGTGAAATTACCACGAGAGATACGAGGATGGGGAAACAAAAGAAGAAAGCAACAAAATATGGCTGGAGCTCAGAAGATACTCAGAAGTGTATCAGTGAGAGATAAATTAAAGTTGAAAAAGGATGAGAAAGTGCCAGAATCTCTCTGGTTATTTTAGAATGCCTGCTACTTTTATTGCTCTATAAAGTATGCCTTGTGGAGCCTTGAAGTTGTTTTGAACATAGCATAATAGATGGGAGGAGTGCATGGCCTCAGCACACAGCACCTCTGTCCAGTCATCAATCCACAAGAAGGACAAAGGCAGAGCCACGGATGCAAGGCAGGGGGAGAAGCTGATGGATGGGAGACATCACAGAAGAGACGGACATACTAATGGGAATAATGATGAAAGAAACAGAGGAAATCAGTGTGGGAGGGAATAAACATTTATTTCCTAATATGAACCAGATGCTCTAAATACATTATGTCATTCAACCTTCACCGGGGTCCCGAGGAGCACACATCACCGAATCGCCTTCTTACGATTGAAGTAACAAGAGGTTAAGTAATGTGTCCAAGACCGCAGAGCCACAATGGATCTGAGACTGTATTCAGAATCTAATATTATAATGTTCGTCTTCCTCGGATGAGCAAATAGCATTTGCAGAGTAGAAGAAACAAAAGGAAACAAGCTGAGGTGAGATTATTAAATAGAAGAAGTCCTAGAAATGTAGTGTTAAAACATTACGACAAGCCACCAGTCGTCAAAGTCAAGGGTGTCACCGGACTACAATGGGAAATGTCTCTGGACTGCTAAGGAAATGGTAACTATTTAAGAAAACTTAATTTTCACGGATGGAATGCTGGGAAGAGTCTTATATTAATCAACTGAGACATAGTATGAAAATTGTAAATAATGAGGCAAATGCCATGTTTCCTCTGGCACAAAAATATGGCCAGATTGTGGCAACAGTACAAGAATTGTATGAAGAAGACCCCCCTGGAGAAGAGTCATCTTCCCCGCCCCATCCTTCCATCAGCCAGACTTTTCTCAGCAACTCTGATTTGGGGAAATAAAAACGGCAGGAAATTCAGCATTTGCTCTTGGCAACACTTGCCTTCTTTTTAGGCCACCCCCCACATTTCCCATTTGATCTATCTATTATATTATGTATCCACATCTCAGATCTTCAATGGATACTTTCAAATAAAAAACCCCCGGCTAGTAGTATATGGCTATCTCCCTCACAAGTGATTTTCTTAAGCGCTATGACTTTTAGGGCACGTAGAATAAATAAATCAATAAAATGTAAAATGTGTCTTCCCTGGACACAACATTTCTGAAAATTGTTTATTTCATGAGAAATGCATGACAGATGGTATGAGTAGTGGTGAGGCATTCAAAACAGTACAAAGTTTCCTACTGTTCTGTCAGATGTTTCCACTCTCTGTTCCATCCATTAAATGCTGACTTATTTTTCCTCCACGAACTTCAGTTTGGCTTTTTAAAGATAAATAATGCTTTTGGTATTCATGTAAGATTTTCTTATACTATTACTGGAAACTTCCATCTGACATGTAATTTTCACATGACACAGAATAAATGGTTGGAAGCATCTACTCTAACCCAAATTATCGCAACCCATAAAGAGCACGCTACTCATTGGTCAAAGAGCATTCCTTAAATTACCTGTGATCATTGAAATTACTCAATTCAATGTGTAGGTCGGCGCATAAGTCATAGTTAAATATGTTTAGTTAAAAAATAGTATAAAATTCTAAATGCCCAGTGAGTTATGAACAGTTTTTAAAAACAATTATCCATAGAAAATTATATTACCTCTAGGGTCATTAAATTAGGCTTATCCTATTCTATTGGATAAACAGTGACTGTTGGTCTCCTTGAGGCCCACTCCACTTTCTGGCTGCGAATGGGTAAATGCATACGACTGGAGTATATGCACGCTCACATGCACCCGTGTGGGCGCACACGCAACTTTCAACAAGATACTGTTTAAATATGGTCCCGCGTGACCCGATGTCTCAAGCGTACTCCTTACCACTTTCCCATGCAGTTTGGAATCTTTTGAAAAATACTTTTGAATAAAAGAAAACGTATAAGCATGCGGATGGCGATGTTTCAGATGGGCGTTTCGGACGGCGAGTGTATCATATTTTTATTCTGCCCGCTGATTCAGATCCTTTATAGAATCGAGTAATTCAGCAGTGCTGATCTATGGCAGAAACTGAGATTTATATCACTTTATCAGAAAGACTATAATCTCTAAGAAGAAGAAAAAGGAAAGATATTTAAAAGAAACACCCCGATTAAAGGCCAAAAACTTTTCAGCAAAACCGTATCTGCCGAAAACCAGAAGAACATTTTCAAGGTTACTCTGGAAATGAATTGACTCTCTCTGGCACCCTTCACCAAATGGAAAGTACTGCAGCTCCTCTTGCCAGTTTTCTTGTGTGCAACTGACCAATGCTAAATAAGAAACAAGCTCCAAACTTCTTTGCTTTAATTTTTTTGTCTGGCCAGCAAACCAACTTAATGAATTATTTTATTTTTATAGAAGAGATTTGCCAAGTGGATTGCCATCTGTAATTGTTTTTTTTTTTTTAACCCAGCACTCAGTAGCATAATTGGCTAAAATTTTGTTGTTGATAGAATCCTAATGATAATTACAAACGGAAGAGAAAACTGGGATATTGAAATCTGACTAATTTGAAGCAGCGTTTTTAAAGAGGCAGCAGGATAATTCGGTGATGTGTACTTGCCTTCTAACTTCCTTTTCTCCCAGAATTCAGAGTTGTGGCAAGCCCAGGTGGGTGCTTCAGTTTTATAGACTGAATTTTCATTATGGATTAATGGGAAGGGAGTTTGGGGGGGGAAAGGGAGTGAGGGAGAGGGAGAGAGAAAGAAAACCAGCTACCAATTGAAGCGTGCTGTATGTGGCCAGCAGTCCAGAGAAGACATCGAAATCACATTGTTCTGACTTCCATGGTATGTGCTAAGCTAAGCTCTTAGGAGAAGAAAGAAAAGTGAGTTCTTTTTTTTCCTGAAGTTCACTACCTACTTTCATACATCCATTTAAGAAATATGTATTGAGGGACACGTGGGTGGCTCAGTCTGTTAAGTGTCTGCCTTCAGCTCAGGTCATGATCTCAGGGTCCTGGGATCCAGCCAATGGCAGGCTCCCTGCTCAGAGGGGAGTCTGCTTTTCCCTCTCCCTCTGCCTCTCCCCCTGGCTTGTGTGCTCTCTTTCTCTCTCTCTCTCTCTGCTCTCTCTCTCTTGCTCACTCATTCTTTTTCTCTCTCAAATAAAATCTTTAAAAAAAAAGAAATATGTATTGAGTATTTAATGCCAATAATTACAAAGTTATTAGCCTGAAATAGCAATTTTATTACCAAAGGGTGAATACCATCATTAAAGAATGGCATTCTTGAGTTCTGACCCTTTGTTCTGATAGAAGGATTAAGTAAGATTCTGCCGAGACGAAATGCTGTCTTGGAGCAAGGGAGATAGGACCGTCATTAATTATCTTTGACCATTTGTTTTGGTCAAATTTGCTAGTTAGCATCAAGATTTAACTCAGCCTCTCCATTTCCACTTCAACCAGATGTTCAGCTCAAGTTGTAAAATGTTGACAAATTCAGATACAATGCTTACATATTTTCCATTAGATCAGGATTCCCATTGCCCTTAGAACGAAACACAAACGCCTCTCCGGGCCAACGAAGCCTTCTACAGCCTATCCTCACTCATTTCATCTCATACTACCCTCCCCCACGACTCTTCAGCCACCCTGGTCTTATTTGTCTTCCCATAACATTCTGAGTTATTTTATTTTATTTTATTTTATTTATTTTTATTATGTATTTATTTCTTTATTTTATTTCTACACACGCTGTTCCCTCTATCTGAAATACTCTCAATTCAATCTTCATGGCTCAACTCAAATGTTATTTTCTCAGAAACCTTCTCGGAGAAGCTTCCCTCGAGACCTTCCCTGACCTTTTTACTGACTAGCACCTCACCCTGCTTTATTTTCTTCATAGCACTTATCTTTATTTGAAAATTCTTGTCTCTTTGTTGACCTGTTTGTTGCTCATGTTTTGTTGCTAAAATGTAAAAAATATGAAAGCATGAACCTCACTTCTCTTCCCCATTGCTGTGTTTCCCGTGTGTCTGACAGCACGTGCCACCTATTTGCTGAATAAGGGGAAGTTTAGGGAAAAAATCCTTGATTGAGATCTCTGTCCTCAACGCTCTGGTAATTGGAGCATCATATCTCTTCTCCATTTTTCATGTCCTGCCAGTTTAAGTCACTCAGTTCTTAGCTATTGTCCCAGGTTTGGGAATCCCATCTCACTCCAACTTCCGGTGCTTCTGTCCTTCGACCTTTGCTCATTTCTTGGCACATGCCCTGTGGCTGACTTTAACACTCTCTCTGCTGGATGCTCCCAGCTGAACCTGCATGTACCAACTTAATTTCTCGTCATGGCTTCTCATGTCCAACGTAACTATGGGATGATAGACAAAAAGCCTGAACTTGAGTCTGAGTCTCGTGCCTCTCTGTGACCTTTGGGCAAATCATTCAAAACATGAAACCTTTCTGCAGCAGTGTTTTCTGAGAGGCTGGATGTGGGGTGGAAGAGAGAGTGGGAAGGAGACGCCCAGGTGTCTGACCTGAGTAAACAGAGCTTAATTTACCGAGGTGGAGGGAGATGCTGGAGCGGGAGCCTGGCTGGGGAAGAAGGGCACAGCTGCATTCGGGAGGTGTTAATTTCGCAACACCAATTAGACATACAAACTTAGAGGTCATGAAGGCAGATGCTTTGTAAGTCTAGATATTAGGAAAGAGGTCTGGGCGAAAGGTACAATTTTAGAATCTTATCATACTGGTAGTATTTAATGTCTCAAGACTGCATGAGATCACCTACGGTTACCTACAGCATTAGAAAGAAAGAAGAAAAGAAGAAAGAAAGAAAGAAAGAAAGAAAGAAAGAAAGAAAGAAAGAAAGAAAGAAAGAAAGAAAGAAAGAAAGAAAGAAAGAGTCTGAGGCGTTCACCTACAAACATTTAGAAGTTGTTGCACTGAAGAGCAACCAGCAAATGAAGGGCCCATGAGGGAGAAGAAAATCCGAGAGAATGTAAAGAAATGATAAGTTTCCTCTAAAATTTAGTTTATATATAACAACTTTAAAATATTTACCAAGTATAATCAGTTCAAGTCCCTTCAGGTTAACAAAATGAATCAGACCTGTCATGAATCCTGCCTTCGAGGTAACAGTAGTCTGGTAGATGAATAGATGTCTACAGATTATTCAAATACAAGGTAAAAAGTGATCTGTGAGTCACAAATAATAACGTAAGATTTAAAAAGTGTAGTTACTAAATGCAATGTAGTATCCTGGGTTAGATCCTGAAACAGAAAAGGATGTTAGTGGAAAAACCAGTGAAATCTGAATTAAGTCTGTAATTTAGTTAATATTATTATATACCTTTGTTAATTTCTTAGTTTGGACAAATATGCCATTGCGATTTAAGAGTTAATCTTCAGTGACCCTGAGTGAGAGGCATAAAGGCATTCTCTGTATTGTCATCGCAATTTTTCTGAAAAACTAAAGTCATTTTTTTTTTTAAGAAAAACTTTATTAAAGAGTGCAGACACGTAGACTAGGGAGACCTGGGCAGAGGAAGGCTACGCTGGGAAGGCCTCATGGAGTGAGTGTAGTTTGTATTGACTGGAGAGCAAATGCAAAAGTAAGGAGGGGTATATTCTAAGCAGGGTGAAAATGTTGACAAAGGCAAAGAGGTACAGTGCTGACTAACCAGAAACTATCGAGCAGCAACAGCTCTTCCACTAAGGGGTTCGAAGCATAGCTTAGAACCATTTCCCTGCTAGACTCAGAAGTGGAGGACCAATCTCTACATTTAGGGTTTGCATCATGTCCCAAACCTCTTGTCTATCATTCAACCCAGTTCCCTCAGAAACCATCTGTCCCCATCTAGTGGATCTTGTTTTCTTCCCTGGCCCATGATGGGTACACGTAATGTATTGTTAAAGCCACTCTGACCCAGCTCTTTTGACATGAGACTGTTTTGACATCACCTTACTGATGTTACAGTTTCAATTCAAATGCCCCTTAAAAAAATGAAGCCTTTCTTTCTTTCTCGGGGACTCTTGAGCATTTTGTTGGAGGAGCCACTTAGTACTTACCCTTTCGGCCTTGAAGTAAAGCAGGGCCTGAGAAAAGACGCAGTGTTGCAGGGTGAGGCACTCAGGGTCCATACTCGCTATTCTATTACCTACTGTTTGTGTAAGGTGTGACCATTATCCTCTTCTTTGGCTCTTCTGAATGGCTTCTTCACCATGCTAGTAACTTAACCATTGTGTTGCCGTAAACATGGAAGGAAGTGAAGGAGTTCAGGGCCTGAAATAAAAGAAGTGCCTAGTGACATTGGCATTATGCTTGAGAAGATGTTTCCTCCCAAGAGGAGAGGCTGCGTCTTATTCATCTCAGAAGCCCCCAGAACACAATGCCTGATGCCTCTCCAGTTGAATACTCTTAGGAAAAGATGAACAGCCTGTTGAGATGTCTTTCAGTCACACTTGAGAATTGTACTGGTTTGCTAGTCTTCAGTGCACAGAAAGCGTAATGCTTTGGATTGTAGCTATCTTCGCATTAAAGGGCTTCTCACTGTATAAATTTTACATAAAGAAACTAAAGATCAAAGGGGTTAAGTGATTTGTTCAAGAGTCTACAAGCTGGCTAGCGGCCCTGTTACTCTTATATTTCCTATTTCACAGAAGGTAAGCCAACGTGCATTAAATATCTATGCTCCATCAGATGCTATCATGGGTACTTTCAAATATTTTTAAATCGCAGGGTGCCTGGGTGGCTCAGTCAAACTCTTGGCTTTGGCTCAGGTCATGATCTCCAGGTCCTGGAATTGAGCTGGTCATCAGGCTCCTCACTGGGTGCAGAGTCTGCTCCAGGTTCTCCCTCCCGCTCCCTCCCCCGCTCATGCTCCCAAGCTCGCTCTCTCTAAGGTAAATACATAAAGTCTTTTTAAAAAATTTTTTAAAGATTTAAAATCAGCACAAAGAGAGAATTCTTCAATCTGATCTTGGTATTTGGATGCTGCTTCCTGCATTTCACCAATTTCAGCCCTGACTACTGAATTGTATTTTGATTGTGAGCAGTTAGAGTTCAATGACTCGGCCTTAGAATGGATAGTAGACCTAAATTTAAGCTTGTTGTCTAATCTAATTAAGATCCTAAACTCCTGTGACAAGTTTCAGATTAATTTCTTTCCCATAATTCTCTCTTTTTTTCATACCTGCTTTCTCTGCTATTCTATGACCAAGAAACTCAACATAAGATAATTTCTGTCATTGGGGAACCTGGTTAGCTCAGTAGGTTAAGGGTCTGACTCTTAGTTTGGGTTCAGGTCATGATCTCTTGGGCCCTGAGATTGAGCCCCGCTTTGGGGCTCCATGCTCAGTGGAGAGTCTGCTTGAAAGATTCTTTTCCTTTGCTTTTTTTTTTTTTCCATAGTGACTGCACCAATTTTTAAAAATTTTTTTTATTATGTTATGTTAGTCACTGTACAGTACATCATTAGTTTTTGATGCAGTGTTCCATGATTCATTGTTTGCGTATAACACCCAGGGCTCCATGCAATACGTACCCTCCTTAGTACTCATCACCCGCCTATCCCAATCCCCCACCTCCTCCCCTCTGAAACCCTCAGCTTGTTTCCTTTGCCCCTACACCCCCCTCAAATAAATAAACAAATCTTAAAAAAAAGATTCCCTCCCTCTGCCCTTCCCCCCTCAAATAAATAAATGAAATCTTTTAAAAATCATTTATTTATTTGAGAGCGAGGGAGCAAGAGCACGAGGGGGGAGGAACAGAGGGAAAGGGAGAAGTGGACTGTCCGCTGAGCAGAAAGCTTGATGTGGAACTCGATCCCAGGACCCTGAGGTCATGATCTGAGCCGAAGGCAGATGCTTAACTGACTGAGCCACCCAGGTGCCCAATAAATTAAATAAATCTTAAAAAAAAAAAAGATAACTCCTGTCCCATTCAATGAATAATGTCAGTCAGGTCAAAAACATCTGCCTCTTTCTAGGTGAAAATTGTACCTAACTCAGATAAGATATAGTGTCACAATATGTGATAAGTGTGACAATCTATGGTAAAGGAACAGCGAATTTCCCTAGTGCTTTCAATGTGAAATTGTGCGATTCTGTGCTTCATTTCTACAATTAAAGGTAGAAGTGTGTCATATATATATTTACCATACCATATACATAGAAGCTTGTCATACATATGACATATATATATATATATATGTTTACCATAACAGTTTCATCTTATTTGTAAATATTAAAAAATATTTTTAAAACTGGACATATTAGTCACAGTATTGATGTCATCGAAATAAGTCTGTATTATTTCTATCATATTTAAAAATTAACGATATTTTATAAAAACCTGTATTTCTATTTAGACTTAATATGAAAGAGTACTTAGAGTTGAGACAGGGTAAAATTCTAAGTATGGTGAAAACCTATGCCATAAATTGTTTCTGATAAAGCTTTATAGAATTTAGGCCTTGCCCTTTGTGTTCATCAGATTAACTGTTAATGTGTAGTAATTGGATAATTACGGCCTTCCTGTTTATATTTTAAGAAGCAGATGAACGGTTTGGTATAAAGCGTGTGGAGCACAGATCTCTTCTTCAGGTGAGTGAGTCTTGTCACAGGCCCAATTTACTCCATTTGATCGAGGTAAAACTTATTTGTTTGATTTCTTTCCTTCTGAAGAATTATGTTTTTTTTCAGTGAATTTAATTGCAAAAATTTTTTACACATGCTAATTTTCTATTTGCCTACCACCGTGTTTTTGTTTGGCCTCCTGGGTCCTCATATGGATGTTAGGGTACACAGATGGATAGAGATTTTTATTGAAATTTGAGGCTTTCTAAGTTTCCTGAGAATGCCCTTTATTACTCCTCTGCATAACAATGTTATCCTTTGAGCTGTGGGCAGCTTACAGAAGTAATAACTAAGGATGTGAATAGAATAAGAAAATATTGTTTTTTAAAACCAATGTTTAAAAATGCATGAATATCTTCTATTGAATCATGTCACATGTCACATATATTTGGTGTCCCAATATACCATAATTTCAAAGCAATTGCTTTACTGTATTTCTTTCATAATTTGCCTACATGCATGGTTTGCCCAATCCTTTGTTCCTGTAATGGTACAGAAGTTCCTTAAATTCCATGTTTTTTGCAAAGATTCCTTTGACAAAATTGCCTCTTAAAAAGAAGCTACCTTCAGTAAGGCAACCAATTAAATTCCCCATGAGATCAAGACACATGGAAATGCTCTGTCCCCTGGCTGACTCCTGCCTTTCCTTTCTTCACACATTTTGTTGTTGTTCATAAACATCTTCCCAAAACCATGCAGGCTTGCCAGGAGAAGACCTGATTCTGTTCTGTTTAGTACAAACTCCTAGTTAGCAAATTCCTTCTAGTCTTATTCCAAGCATGAAATTCCACATGTCTTCATTAAATTGTTTTATGTTAATCCCCTTACTCACCGATTTATTTTTCCAGCAAAATTTTATTATCTGATTGAAATGTGTCAACCACAATGTTTTAATCTAGACATGAAATAGGGATGGGAGAACTTTCCAGCCTTCATGGACTAACAGTGATACAGGATTAGAAATAATCAAAATACAATATATGATAGATAAAAGCACTAACTGTTATGGAAGTACAGAGGAGGAAGTAAGAAACTATATTTTAGGTGAACCAGGAGAAGCTTCCCAGAAGAGTTGGGTCATAAAAATTGTAGGTCCCCGTCAGGCAGAGAGGAAGAAGATGGGCTAGGAGAGGAGTGTAGGAGAGGAATGACAGAAGCCAGCAAGTCAAAAGAAGAATCTAGGCATTTCTCAATGAAGGCATACAAATGGCCAATAGGTACATGAAAGAGAGTTTCAACATCACTAATGATCAGGGAAATGCAAATCAAAACCAAAAGGGGTACTACCTCAGACCTGTTAGAATGGCTATTATTGAATACATCAGAAATAAGTGTTGGCTAGGAAATGGAGGAAAGAGAATTCTTGTGCACTCCTGGTAAGAATGTAAATCGGTGCAACCACTATGGTTTTCCAAGATGGAGGTTCCTCAAAAAATTGGAAATAGAACTACCAGATAATCCAGCAATCCCACTTTTGGGTATACATTGCAAAGAAATAAAAACACTATTTCAAGGAGATATCTGTATTTCCATGTTCATCACAACATTGTTCACAATAGTCAAGAAATGGAAACAACTTAAGTGTGTATCAGTGGATGTATGGATAAAAAAGCTGTGGTATGTATATACCATGGAATATTATTCTGCCATAAAAAGAAGGGAATCTTGCCATTTGTGACAACATGGATGGACCTTGAGGGAATTATGCTAAGTGAAATAAGTCAGACAGAGAAAGACAAAAACTATATGTTCCCACTTATATGTGGAATCTAAAACAGCTGAAATAATAGAAATAGAGAATGAAATGATAGTTGCAATGTGTTGGGGCAGGGTGGAAGAAGTGGGGACTTATGAGTCAAAGGGTACAAACTCCTAGCCGTACGATGAATAAGTTTTGGGGCTCTCATGCCCAGCGTGGTGCCTGCCATTAACAATACTGCATTATATATTTGCAAGTTGTTGAGAGTAGAACTTAAATATCACCACACACACAAAACAGTAATTATGTGAGGGAATGGAGGTTTAACCAACCTACTGTGGTTATCATTTTGTAGTGTATACGTGTATCAAATCATCACATTGGACACCTTAAACTTACATGTATTATTTGTTAGTGATATCTCAATAAAGTTGGAAAGAAAGAAGAGAAGTGTCTAGGAGAATAGAATTCAGCCAGATACTAAAAGGTCTATATCCCAATCATCTTGAGGACATGGGAGATTCCTAAAAGGTTTTTAAGCACAGATTGAAATAAATACACTTAACATCATAATTGCCTCTACATAATATATATTGTTTTCCTTTTTCTGATACAAAATGCTAGTATGTTGTTTATTTAATTTGGCTATTGTTATCTTTAGATTTGACTTTATTGATGTTAGAAGTCTTAGGAGCCAAAAATGGTCCAGAACCATTTCTTGTTTAATTAACTCTTTCCCTCCAAATACCTAGTAAGTACTCATAAAATTCTGCATGATGATAAGAAAGCATTACCTTCTTGGAAAAGACTTTGGTTATTGGCCATCAAGATGCAGCTCATCTTTATGCTTATTTAATGTCACTTTGACCTTCAGAGCATTTCAATGTTTCATTCATTATTTAGTTCATGAGCTTGATATGGTCTTAGTTCTTGTTTAGGTCCTGCTGTAAGGAATTGAATCATAAAAGGGAAGCAGAAAGCCCTCTGCAGCCTATAAAACATAGAGATCAGTCTGGGGAAAAACAGGTTTAGGAAATAGTGACTTTGTGAAACGTAATTTAGTGAATCAAAAGAAAAATAGTAGACCTTAATATATAGCTTTAAATGGAGGAACAGAACTCAGATCTCCCCTTCCACCATAAACAGCTGGAACAATGGATAAAATACATGAAACAACTGTGCCTAGATGTTTGGCAATAGGCACTGTGTATCTGTGATCTCTGATAAGTATTTTTTTGATCATACCCAGAGAAAGCCAGTACTGGGCTTTCCCACAGGCAGGAGATTAATTCATAGCCAAGGCTAAGGGTAGCTCCTGGCCCCTTCCCAATGGGAAAGTCTACTTGGGAAATTGAGATAGCCTGGAGCACCTCCTCCAGCTTAAACAAGGGGGCTGAGAGGTAGACCCACCTATTGTAGAGCCTTCCAGCCTCATCTAACCAGAAGGGCTGGTGTAAACACCCGGAAACTGTGCAGCCCAGTGGTGCTCCAGCCAAAAGAAGGGTACAAAGAGCCAATAGTTCACAGAGCAAAGTGGCCCTGTTTGGCCGGGAACTTGCATTGTAGGTTGGATTGAGTTAAGACAACAAACAAGGAGCTTTACTGGTTTTAGAGCCGCTTCTCCCACTGCACCTGAGCAGGGAATCTAATTTGTAGACCCATTTACTATGAATACAACCTTCAACTTGTCCAACCAAGTAACTTAACCAGAGTACATGGGAAGCTGCATAGCCCAGTCAACAGCCCTATATTCAGTGACCCCTGAACAGAGAGCACAACCCGTGGCCTCCCTTGTCTACAGAGCAGAACCAGTGGCCTCACCCAACCAGGGAATTCAATGCACACTTGGGCCTCATTCAGGCTACTCCCAAACAAGGAGCTATATTAGGCCCTGGACCCTGGCCTGCTGTCCTAACAGGGCAGGGAAGCTAACTTAGAGTTCTAACTACTACTGAATGTACAATTTGTTTATTTTTTGCACGAATTGCTCCATATTTGGCCATAGGGATTTCCTTCATATTGAGTCCTGTATCCTTTTGACATATTCCCATCATTTTGGAGTACCTCCTTATTTTCTGGTACCACAGAATATTCCAGATTTATCTTGAACTTTTTTTTTGTTCTCAGTCTTGGAATCAACCATTTTTCTATGGAGCTCTGGTTTCTTTTATTAGGAATTAGTTTAATGTACAGTGAATGAAAAATGAGAGCTCATACTCCACCACTTTAAGTCAATCCTAAAATGTTAGTCTAGGAAACAATATGAGTCGTAGATTGTAGTAGAAAGACAAGAAAAGACATGTGGAAGCGTGGGTTTTCATCAAGTGATCAGCTTTAAAACAAAAAATGTTGTTGGCTTTCAGTTTTACCCGCTGAAACATATCTTGGTATTTTAGACACTATTAAACTTTCACGGAGTCAGAAAGTGATGATGGAGGGCGGTGTTAAACTGCCCTGTGGGATCTTGCTGGGCTGCACAGAGCTTCAGACATGGGTCATCAGCAGGACCACAGAGCTAAGGTTTGAGTCATCATAAAATTCTGGGCTTGGAGCACGGTGCACGGGAACTGAGCTTAGAGTCAGTGCATGAGCCACCTTGTTCCCCGAATGACTTGGTGGTAAGGGAATTGCTCACAATGTTCGCCGGAGCTCTGGCTGAAGTTCAGCCGGCTCTGTGAGGGAATCCAAAGGAGAACGCCGGTGTCTTTTGCACTGAGAAATGGGATTGCAACACTAGAAGACATTTTCCGTCGGAATTTCTGTGAAAAGGGGAAGTTCAGTCACAATTTTAAAGAAATGACTATCATTTGGCCCATTTCACTTGGTAAACTCAGTTTTCAGAATGACTCTCCTGATTTTTAATCAATCTCCAAACACCATTTCATATCTTTTCAACACAAGAGTGAAAATCGATATGGTTAGTATATACCTGGAATCATGCTACTTGCCTAGTGCCCAAATCCTGCAGCCGCTTAGGTAAAATTCCAGGCTTTTTGAAAAACAAAAAATCCCTCAGAAAGTGTACACATTTTCCCACACAAATTGGTGGGGGAGGGGGTGGCAGAGCTTTGACCTTTTTTCAGGAGTACATTGTACCCATTTCTACATTTCTGTATCTTTTCTCTGGTCTGTGTTTTTCTTCAACACTTTGATTAAAAAAAAAAAAAAAGATAGAACTGGAAAGAATCTCCTCTCCTTCCATCCCAGTCCACTTGGAGTTAAGCTAGACTTGCCGAGGATAAAGAATTCACCAGGCCCCTGAATCACGCTGAGGGTAACTCCTTTTTCAAGTGGAAACGCCTAGAAATCTATCAGGGGGATGAGAAGGTGCTAATATGGGTCACTCGCGGGGTTTTTACTCATTGTGGCGTGTCCTTTCTGCCTTCTAAAGTAGTCATGGGAGCTGTGCCTTCTCATTCCACCCTAGAAGTTGGCCTTGAATTGCCTTGAGAAGTCAGGCAGCGGAGGAGTTCCCTCTCTGGAATGTTGAGCAAGTACATTTTTACCTGATACTGTAACCCTGGATTCATCCTTGGCTCTGAAAGCTTCTCCTCCCACATGGTCTGCGAGTCAACTTATCCTCATCCCACTGAGCCTGTTTATTCCACGGCTTCATCTGATGGTTGCTTGTAACGGTAACATCTGTTGCTTATCTGCCTCTTAGGAGGTTATGGCGATGAGTGAGGTAACACGTGTTCACACGAAAGGAAAGCACTTTAGGTGTAACCCTTTGCCGGGGGCATGGTGTCGCCGAACACATCATTTTCCCAGAATGCCTCAGATTTAATAATGGACGGTGTCCTTTTACATATAGCAAAATATAATTCTCAAAGAGTGAGGAGACTTACTGGAAACACAATTGAAGACATAAATAATCCAAATTTAGAACTCAATTTTCCAGATTCCCAGGGCTATGTTTAAAACACCACAGTCTCTCTACTCCATGGAACATGCAAGAAAGTTGTATCACCATCACAAGATCCAACTTCAGAGTTACACAAAACTGCAGTTTTCTAGACTCTAAAAGGCAAGACGGACTGCCTTCTCACAGCAGAATGCATTTTTAACTCACAAGAAGGCTATGTCAACCATTTAAAAACAATTTCATACCCATTGACTTTACATTCATAGTAAAGCCTAGTTCTAAGCATGGTTTTAAAATTTGGTAAACAGTATTTATTCCTTTCTGGCTTAAAAAGTAATACAGGATCAATGTAAACTTCTTGAAAATGCTGAAAAATATAATATAAAAAATGTGAAACATAATGTAAATGTAATGTAAAAAAATAAATATCGTGGTCAAAGATTATAATTTTGGTTAGTAAAATCCCCAAACATTTCTGTCCATATTAGTGTACTTATATTTTGAGGTGCCTGGTGAAGCATCCAGGTCCTGATTTCAGCTCAGGTCATGATCTCAGGGTTGTGGGACGGAGCCTTGCGTTAAGTATCACGCTGGGCATGGAGCCTGCTCAAGAGTCTTTCTCTCCCTCTGCCTCTCTCTCTCTCTCTCCTCAAATAAATAAAGTAAATAGTTATATTTTTATTTTTTGCATTTTTATTTAGATATAATTGACATAGAACATGTTAGTTTTAAGTATACAACACGATGACATATGCATATATTGTAAAATGATCATCACAATAAGTCTAGCTAACATTCAACAGCATGCATAAACATTTTTTGTGTGTGATGAACACTTTTGAGATCTACTCTATTAGCAACTTTCAAATATACAATGCAATATTGTTAATTCTGGTAGTCACTATGCTGTATGTTATATCTCCATGACTTAGGTATTTTATAACTCAAAGTTTGTACCTTTTGACCGCCTTCACCCATTTCACCCACCCTCTGCCTCTGACATGACAACCAGCAATCTGTTCTCTGTCTATGTGAGTTCAGCTTTTTGTTTTTCTATTTTAAGGATGTTTTTTAGAATCCATATTTAAGTGATATCATATGGTATTTGTCTTTGTCTGATTTATTTCTCTTAGCATAGTTCCTTCGAGGTCCATCCATGTTGTCACAACTGGCAGGATTTCCTTCTTTTTTATGGCTGAATAATATTCCGTTGTGTAGGTATACAACAGCTTCTTTATCTGTTCACCCATTGATGGACACTGAGGTTG
Organism: Ursus maritimus; assembly: GCF_017311325.1. Classification (NCBI taxonomy): domain Eukaryota; kingdom Metazoa; phylum Chordata; class Mammalia; order Carnivora; family Ursidae; genus Ursus; species Ursus maritimus. The sequence goes on from NW_024423675.1 coordinate 48,597,354, forward strand.
TTTCTGTATCTTGGCTAATGTAAATAATTCTGCAATGAACATGGGGTTGTAAAAGTCTTTTCAAGTTAGTGTTTTCATTTCCTTCAGTTAAATATCCAGTAGTGGAATTACTGGATCATATGATATTTCTATTTTTAGTTTTTTGAGGAACTTACACACTGTTTTCCACTGTAGCTGTACCAATTTACATTCCCAATAACAGGGACAAGGGCTCCATTTTCTCTACATCTTTGACAATATTTATTTCTTATCTTATATATTTTTAAATTATATAATTACATTTATGATTATATAAATTACATATATTATGACACACAATGACACCTTATATTAAATTTTATTATATCAAAAATCAATATTTATTAATAATGTATATTAATGTTTCATATTAATAAATTCATCATTAAAATATCAGACAGTTCCTACTTCTTTGAAAAACTCCCTCTTACACTCATTATGAAACTTTTCCTGTGAACTTATGCAACCTGAGTTTTAGTGACTGTTAAGTAATTCCATTGGATGATTAGTCATAATTGATGTAAATACTATACAATAGTTGTATAAATAACATTGTTGGGACATGAAGGAGTCCTTTTTTATATTATTAACGGTGGTCTAATTAATATTCATATATGTGAATCTTTATGCAAATCCATAACTTTTCCCTTAGAATAAATACATATAGGTGAAATATATTTGTATTAAAATTAAAAAGCTTTTATCACGTATTGCTCTACTGCCTCTAGAAGTAGGCAAGTTACTCAAGTTACACTCTTTGAGCACTGTCTGCTTCCCTGTCTCTTTGTTGTAACCATTAGGGTTCCATCTGGCTACAGGAAACAAAATCCGATCACAGCAGTTTAAAAAGGTGTCTGTCTCAGGCCACAGGAAAACAAGGGTCAGGGCCTGCCTGATACTGGTCCTCAACATCACCGGGGGTCCTGTCTTCTGATTTTCAGCTTTGCAAAGTAGCATTTGGTTTGCGTTCTCTGTGTTGCAAAATCGCTGCCCCACACTTGCCCATACTCGTGTTAGCATCGCTGGTCCAAAGCAGGAGGAAAGTCCCCAAACTTTATTCTTGCGAGACTTCATCTTTTGTTTGGAAAGGCCCTTCCTGGGGACACCTACCTACATTGCATACTAGCACACCCCTCATTACCAGGGAGCCTGGGGGTGGGGGGTTTTTTTAGCCTTTCAGTTTTTATAATAGGAAAGGCAGGAAGAGGGGCTTCGAATGTCTTTAGGGCAGTCATCCTCAGGGCTTGCAATATGCTGTGCCTATTTGAGTTTTTTAAAAACGTAATGCCAAAACCCTCCCAGCACACATGGACCAAAATATCCTCCACCAATGATGTTGGAGAGTGTCAGCTGCCCTTTGTCCAGTTGGCCTGTACTTTGGTATTATTAATTAGAAAACTATTTTCAAATGTATCTCCTTTACCATTAACAACATTTTCCCCCAGTTATATTCTTTGCTTGTATTTCTAATTGGGCATCTGTGATACGTTTATTGTTCATAGTATATGTACAATTTTATATTATCTTTTTCACTCAATATTTCACATGCATTTTCTTATGCCATTATATGTTTTAAAAATTGACATAAAATACCTACCTAATATTACATCATAGGACTATATGATCATTTTATTTTTATCTTCCCCAATTTTCCCTTTTTGCTCTCTTGAATAATTCTGTTTTAAATAGCTTTATGTGTAATTTTTGTCTGCATCTTAGATTATTAGGGTCCTATGAATGCCAACTTCTATCTACTTTGATATTGTGGTCTAGTACCTTTATAAAGTTTAAAAAAAATTTTTTAACTATTTTTAAATGATATTTTTATTCTGGAATAGTTTTAGACTTTTAGGAATGCTGTAAAGATAGTACAGAATGTTCCCATAAACCCTGTATCCAGTTTCTCCAATTGTTAACATCTAACACTAGTAGCATACATTTGTCACAATAAGTAAGTGTTGATACATTATTATTCACTAAAGCCCATACTTTATTGAGATATCCTGAGATTTTACCTGTTGTCCTTTTTTCTGTTCCAGGTTCCCATAGAGGTTATCATTTAGCCATCATGTGTCCCTAGGATCCTCTAGACAGTGGCAGTTTCTCCGCCTTTCCTTGTTTTTGATGACCTTGACAGTTTTGAGGAATACTGGTCAGGTATTTTGTTGTATCTTATTCAATTCATACTGTTTTCCTCATCACTAGACAGAGGTTATTAATAATTTTGGGGAGGAAGAACACAGAGGTAGAATACCATTTTATCACACCATATCAAGGGTACATGCTGTCAACAGACTCATCACTGATGCTGTTAAGCTTGGTCACTTGGCAGAGGTAGTGTTCTTAAGGTTTCTCCATTGTGAGGTCATTCTTTCCACCCCTTTCCATATTGTACTCTTTGGAAGGAAGTCGCTATGAGTAGCCCATACTTCAAGGTTGGAAGTTATTCTCTACTTCCTTGAGGGGACGGTATCTATACAAATTATCTGGAATTGTTCTGCATGGGTTAGTTATTTATTCTATCATTTATTTACATCACTATGAACTCGTGGATATTTGTTATAGACTTTGGGTTATAGTTCAATACTACATTATGTCTTTCTTATTCAGATTGTTTTAGCTTTGGCCATTGAGAGCTCTTGTATTGACTCCTATGTCCCTTTCACATACCCTCATCTTTGGTTTTGGTGGTGGTGTTGGTGATGGTGCTTAAGGGTTTCTTGTTATTCTAGATTTTTGTTTTGTTTTGTTTTTAGCACTTTTTCACTTCATGACACTACAAAATGCTCCAGGCTCATTTTGTGTAATTCTTGCCCCAATTCTAGAATCAGCCATTTCTCCATGGATCCTGGGTCCTTTTATTGGAGAATAGTATTAGAAACCAAGATCTGGACACTGAATTTATTTAGTATTTATATCCTGTGGTCCTGAATATATTTTCTCCAATTTTAATTTGATTGCAATTAAATATATATATTAATTATGTACTATGTATATCACATCTTCAATTTAAGCCTATTCCTTGTGTCTTGTTCTTGGTAGAAATAAAGAATCTACATTTCTTTTAATACTAATGTGAGTAAAAGGGATGCATGGGTATTTGCTTGATGGCCTTTCACCCTTCCTGAGGTTACCTGAAATTCTCAGCCTCAGTCATGGCACCCTTTCCAAGCTCTGTGAACTTGCACAGAAACAATAAGAAGCCCCACTCTATCATTTTGCATCACTGCAAACAGAGCCGCAAAAAGGTACTTCTATGCTACTTTATTTGCCTTTTTATTTTCCACTAAGTAGCCCTAAGATTCTACCCCTGAAAAATAAATTTTATATAGCAAAGTGGTAACAGAGCAAAATATATCCTGATTTGAAGTTCCATTTTGTACCTTGCCATTTTTAACACCATTTTTGTGAAATGAAAAAACAGAGCAATTTCAGAAACATGAGGATCGCTGTTTGTTTTTATGCAGGCATCATAGGCATTGTAGAGTGACAGAGCTCATTGGCATCAGAACTAAAATAAGAACAGAGAAGTAATTCAATGGGGAGTCCATCAATCACATTAGCAGCAAACAGCTCACTAATCATTTATCTATTATCATACAAATAAGTGTATCCTGTCTAGACTGCAGAAGCTCTTAAATACAAAGGTGTCAATAATTATAAATAGAGAATAACTATAACAATAATAGACATTAATTTTAAATTAAAATTAATGGAATATAAGGAAAAATACCTTCTAGATTGTATTTATCAACATAGCTTATTTTAGGAAATTGTTATAGGAATTATGGTTCATGTTGGCTACTAAATCTGATTTGGGGAATTGGGTAAAAAAAAAAATACATGTTCAGAATTTTCAAATTAAAAAAAAAAACATTCACAGGGCACCTGGGTGACTCAGTCGGTTAAGAGTCTGACTTCAGCTCAGGTCATGATCTTGGGGTCCTGGGATCAAGCCCCACATCAGGCTCAGAGTCTGCTTCTCCCTCTGCCTCCATGCACGCATGCTGTCCCTCTCTCTCTCTCTTCCTCAAATAAATAAATAAATAAAATCTTTTAAAAAATTCACATTGGATAAAAAAGATTCCTAAATGAATAGAATTTTATATTTACATAACCGGTGATTTAAGTATTTCCAAATATTTTTATTTTATTTTCAAATTTTTATTAATTTCATGTCCAATAAAAAGAGCTAAAGCAGGTGGCTCACCGCAACCACATTTCCAATCATTATTATTAAAATGAAAAACAAAGGAAACGGGAACAATGGGAAGAACAGAAGGAGGGAGGGGGCAGAGAAAAAGGAAAGGGAGGGAAGAGGAAAAGAAGGAAAAGAAGTGAGGGAGTAAATTAAATTTAGAATGATTTCAGGTTTTCATCTGAAAACTAATTTTTATTGACAAGGAGTAAGTTGACTCTGTTTTGCTTTTTAGATGATACCGTTTTTAAAACGTGCTTTTTCAAATTGATAAGAAGTATGTTCTCAAAGTAGTTACTATGTTTGAAGCCATAGTATATGTTGTTCTTCACTGTTAAGACAGAGACAGTAGTATGGAGGCAAATGGGTCAGTTTTTGTGCATGATATACACAAACCGTATGCAGGAATGTCATATGACTGGAGGACATTTTGAGTTGTATAATAACAAAAACACTCAGATCACATAAATTAGAACTGCTGTTTTCTCATTGACTAGGGAAAAGTGTTTATAAGAGAAAGTGGAAAAAGAAGAGAACACTGGTAAGAAGTCTAATTTCTTTTTAACTAAGATTTGATTTTTGAATGGCTTTAGTTTTATAGAAAAGTTTCCAGGGTAGTACAGAGGATCGCTAGATACCCTGTACCCAGATTTTCCTATTGTTATCGTCGCACAGTGGATGATACATTTGTGACAAACAGCACACAATCGATACATTTGAATGAAGTGTATGCTTTATTCAGATATCCTTCATTCTTACCTGGTGACCTCTTTCTGTAGCCTTCAACAAGGAAAGGTCACTGTTTAAGATGATCACTATTATAATTTTGGCCAGTTAAATCACAAAATACGGTGTGGAATTTAACACATACTTAGATAAAGTCAGAAACTGTCCCTAAATGGTCCTAAATTTTGTGTCATTCAAAGACTGAATCTCCCCCTTTCATTGAGTTGTTTATATAAGAGAGTATTTCATTAGCAGAGTGTGGCCAGTGACTCACAGTGAGACAGGGCAGTCAGGGAGGAGCCAGGCCTGACAGAAGGGCCCACTCTGTCCACTGGGAAACCCAACCCAGGTTCTAAGGCTGACAGCTGGGCTCAGGCTCAGGGGCATTTAGTCAGCAAAAACTGACCGAGGATACCCTCAATGCCAGGAATCATGGGGGCCTCCGGCGATCATTATCTTCGTCTAGGGAATCCTTGCCACACATGTCAGAGGACTGGGGCGAGAGGGGAGATCTGTGACACAAAACAGGAGTCTCAGTGGGTGTGGGTCCTAGCCACAAGAGCCCCAGATGTCCCCGGGGAAGGAAGGCCTTAACTAGAGGACTAGTTTCAGGGACAGGATTCCAATATCCCATAGCAGATTTACCCACAAATACAAGAGCCTAGCTTCCTGAGGAGAACCAAGCAGGGGATTTAAGAAAGATCTTGAACTGGATTGAGGCAGAAGCCTGACTTAGAATCACAGGCACATAGCAAGGGGTGGGTGTGGGGATAAGACCGGCTTTTGAGAACATGGCACTGAAGGGAGACTGTGATTCGGGCATGTGTAGAAGTCAAAGGTCAGCAGGAGACACTTTATTTCTAAATCAAGTAAAAGGAAAGGGGTCTTGGTCTCAGAAACTGTTTTTGAAACAGAGTGTGGTAGAAAGCCTGTATTACAGGACTAACTTGCTAGGTCAGCAGTAGCCCTTGGTATGAGCTCAACTTAAGAAAGATGGGAATGGAAGGCTTCTGCCTGCAGGACAGGAAGAACTCCAGGCAGGGACCAGACTGTGGGGAACTGGGCAGTACAGAGGTTCAAATCAGCAGCCCGTACAACTAACTGTCACGTGATATCCTGGATGGAATCCCAGGACAGAAAGAGGTCACTAGGTAAAAATGAAGGATATCTGAATAAAGCATACACTTCATTCAAATGTATCGATTGTGTGCTGTTTGTCACAAATGTATCATCCACTGTGCGACGATAACAATAGGAAAATCTGGGTACAGGGTATCTAGCGATCCTCTGTACTACCCTGGAAACTTTTCTATAAAACTAAAGCCATTCGAAAATCAAATCTTAGTTAAAAAGAAATTAGACTTCTTACCAGTGTTCTCTTCTTTTTCCACTTTCTCTTATAAACACTTTTCCCTAGTCAATGAGAAAACAGCAGTTCTAATTTATGTGATCTGAGTGTTTTTGTTATTGTACAACTCAAAATGTCCTCCAGTCATATGACATTCCTGCATACGGTTTGTGTATATCATGCACAAAAACTGACCCATTTGCCTCCATACTACTGTCTCTGTCTTAACAGTGAAGAACAACATATACTATGGCTTCAAACATAGTAACTACTTTGAGAACATACTTCTTATCAATTTGAAAAAGCACGTTTTAAAAACGGTATCATCTAAAAAGCAAAACAGAGTCAACTTACTCCTTGTCAATAAAAATTAGTTTTCAGATGAAAACCTGAAATCATTCTAAATTTAATTTACTCCCTCACTTCTTTTCCTTCTTTTCCTCTTCCCTCCCTTTCCTTTTTCTCTGCCCCCTCCCTCCTTCTGTTCTTCCCATTGTTCCCGTTTCCTTTGTTTTTCATTTTAATAGGTCTGAAGTCCTTACTTAGATAGGTCGTCTTTGAATTCTTCCACATTCCAACCTTCCTTAACTCCCTGCGAATAAATAACCTGGCTATGTATATATATTCTATGGTATTTTGTAGAAAACCTTCCACTGTATTTGATAACTATAGATACCGCATTCAATCCCATCTTTTGATAAAGCAGTTGAGGCTTAGGGTTTGAGGAGGCTGCCCAGAATGAGCTCTGCTGTTCCATGTGTTAATAAATAGCACCACTGGGCCTAAATCCAGTAGTCCACCTCAGCCAAATGCACATTTTACTACAGTGTTGCCTTCACTCTATAAAAATTACTTTGTTTGCAGAGTTACTCTTGAAATTTCCCTTCCTATAAAAAGAAAGACAAGTTTGTGCCAATAACTATTTGCCTGGACTTTATCATCTATTGTTCCAGCAGGATGTTGTGAACCCTTTTACAGCCTCACTTTATTATCTCTTTAAAAGGCGATGCTGGGAAAAATTCATGATTCTCTTACTTAAATGAAAATGCCAGCTGGTTAATAATTTATAAAATAATTTTACTACCATATGGATTTCCCTCCCATCTAATCCCATTTTGCAAGTACGTCTGTGTGCTAAAATTTTAATAGTGTAAATAGTGGTGTTGTTTTTTAAAATCGTCTCTCTGAAGAGTTATAAAGCTGTAAAGGAAATGAAATTTTTTAGCCTTGAAGGAGACGCCGTAAGAATATACAGTTACTTGTAGGAATAGGCGTGCTTGCTCATATATTCTGGACTATTCTTTATTTTGTGGCTGCAGTCTATTTGCTGCAATTTTCTCTAAGAGAATTTCTGCTTCTATCACAAGCGATTTGTGTTCCAAAAGAGCTACCCAAGTTAATTTCTAATATCCTCACCATTCCCTACAAGTCCATGTCCTGCTACATTAAACGTATCTTTTCACTTCCTTAGAGCACCTGTTCTGCCAACCCAGCAGCTGTCTCAGGTGTTTTTCCTGATAGCAACTGCTCTCATCTTACTTGGCTTTCAGTGATGGTTCATAAAACAATGGAAGACTAGAGATGATTGAAGAATGGTTCAATAGGTCAGACTGCGGCTTTGGTGGGCATGAGTTCCTGGTTTTGTTGACTGGGGGATCCTGCTATCACGCTTGGATTTGGTTTGGGGCTTGGTGACTCTCTGTCATCTCACACTGGCGTTCTGATCGTGGGCAGAGCCCTTTGGACTCTCCATCAATCAGCGCAGTATATGATTCTAGAGAAATCAGTGGAGAAGGCAGAGTAAGAATCTCTGTGAATCCTATCCAATTCCAGATATTTAGGAGCAGCCTAAGTAATTTTCTTTCAAAAGTACTTCTCTTCAGGCATTTACGTCAGAGCTAGACACAAGTTTACCTTTGAATTCCCATTTATACAATATATTCTTAATTTTCATTTTTCTTTGTTTTATTTTCTTTGTGTTATATTTTATATTTTTCTTTGTTTTATATTCAATAACGCATAGGCATTATTGAAAAAATTATTCAGAAGGAAGAAAACAAATGATGAAAATATCCACCCCCCTCTCTCAGAGAAAACCACTGATCACATCTGGTGGCTATCCTTCCAGCTTTTTTACTGTGCTTATGCAAACTTGTATGTAAACATACTACCAAAAATACATCATACAGTGTGTGTGTGTGTGACTTGCACTTGCTTTTTTACCCAACAATGTACATCGGGCATCTTTCTGTATTAATACACACAGTCATCCCATTCTTTCTAATAACTGGGTAGTTCGCCACTCCATTATATGAAGGTATCATAATTCATTTGACTAGTCTCTCCATCACGGACGTTTGGATTGTGTTTATGTTTTTACTGAAGGTAACATTATTATACATATGTCTATGATTTCTTGAGGCAATATTTCTGCAGGGTGGATTCCTAAAAGAAAAATTACTAGGAAAAAATTTTATTTCAATTTATACTTCCACCAGGAATGTATGACAATCTCTATTTCCCTATAGTCATATCATATTGTCAACTTTTTATCCTTTTTAGGCTTTACCAGTTAAGTGAAATTTACTTTTACTTAATTATAAGTGAGTTTGAGTACATTTTTTAAATTACATTTAATGATTATCTGTAGTTGTTTTGTGAATTTTATGTTCATTTTTTTTGTGTATTTTCTGTACTGCTGTCTTCCTTTATCTCACAGATTTATATTAGAATTTAACACATTGACTGTTAAATTTCTCTCCTTTTGTCTTTTGTCTCTTATTTGTTTGTATAGTACCTTCTGTTCATCTTTTTCTTCATGGTTTCTATCATGATACTATTTAACAAGGTGCCCCCGCATAAACATCATTTTCTCATAGTACATTTACTATTTTTGTAATACGTTCTAATAAATTATAGGTCTAGACTTCATTAACCTTTTTAATATTTTTCTTGGTTGATCTTATTCTTTTCCAAATGAAATTTAAAATTAATGTTCAATATTCTGAAGATACTACATTTATTTTTCAATTATAGTTGCCATAACTTCATTGAAATTTATCATTCATACTCTTTCCCCAATGTGGTTATGTTTCTTCTGTATTTCAGTTGCTTTTTATATTTTATGAAAGATTTTGTGTTTTTCTTGTTAGATTTATTTCTAATTATGCTTATTAATGTTGTTAATAAGTCATCTCTCCCATTTCATTTTTGACTTGTTACTGATTTTTGGTGTATTACTCTTGAATTGACTGTTTTCCTGTACCTATTTTCCATTCCTATTAAATATATCCAATAATTTTCTTGGTTTTGCTCCAAGGAAGTTATTTAATTTTTGGTAAGTGATTTTACATTTTTTCCCAATATAAATATTTTCTTTTTCTTACATTCTTTTATTGGTCAGAAGCTCCAAACATTGTTGACTGATAGTGGTATTAGCAGAAAGATTTCTTTAACTTATGACTTCAATGTTATTATTCTTGATATTTCATTACTGAGTATTATATTTGCTAAAATTTCTGAAAACTACTCCTTGTCAAGGAAGTATGCCCCTTTCACAGCTCATTAGGACTTATAATCAGAAGTAATGTTGAAGTTTAGAAAATGCCCTTTCTGCATTAAATTTTCATATTTCTTACATTGAATAATTTTTGTGATCCTGAATAAATTTGATCAGGTAAAGTATATTACTTTCTTAATGTACTATAGATTTGATATTTCATAATAGATCATTTGAATTTGTGCTTATCAAAGAGATTGGCCTATGATCATGTGATATATTTATCAGGTTTATTGTATCAAAGTTACACTTTTTAGAGCTTTCCAACAGTTAAATAATATAGAATTTAACTGTTTATTAAATAGTTGATAAAAATTTTTTTGAGAAAACCAACAGAGCCCAGAGCCATTTTCAGCTTTTCTATGAATATTAATTGATTTAGGCTTACTAGATTTTATTCGGCCAAATTCAATTGTTTGTATTTCCCAAGGAAAATATCTATTTTAAACTATTATTTACAGGAAAGTATACAAACTTTATTTTAAAATCATTACTTTCTTTTTTGCATCCCTTTTCTTTGCTAATATTATGTTTGTGTTTTCTTGGGCTTTACTTTGGCTGGATTTAGCAGGTGTTGATCAGTTGGTTTGTCCATTTTGTTTTGTTTTTACAGTTTTTGGAATAATAGCTCTCTGTTTTTATCAGTAAACTCTAATCTTTGGCTTTCTAATTTTTAATCATTGTTTTAGATCCTCCTCTTTCTTTTGATTTACTTTGCTCTATTTACTTTCCTGAGCTATATTTTTAACTTGTTTTTAATAATATTTTTTCTAAGATATAATTTAGCTCCTTTTCATACAATATTATATTATCAGGTTTCTTTCATCTTTGTTACAGGAGTTGTCTGGAAGATTGTATTTTTATTTCCACCTTATATTAAAAGTTGACACTTTTTGATATTAATGTATACATTTATTGCCTTGAGTCAAAACATATTTCCTCTATACAGTATTAACTTTCAAATATATAAACTTCTTAATTACACAAGTAGCATATGAATACATTATGATTGTGAAAGATTCATTTAATGTACATAAAGCAATTTCTTCCAGTACCATCTCTAGCAGGAACTTTAGTTATTGGTTTGTTGCATATTCTTTCAATCTCTGTTCTATTCATTTGCATGCTATCACGAGTGACTCGTACTATACTACACTTGTTGTATGTGAGCTTATCTTCTGTAGGAGCTATATTTTCTAGGGGTCCATAACATCCTCTGGAGCCTTCTCCAGGGTTGGGGATCTTAAGCTCTTGATGGATCAGAATCAAGATCACTGGCACTGGATTTCTTACATAGAGCAGAGAGCAGGAAACCCCTGACACTTCTGTGCATAGGGACTTGAAATTCTCCACCCTTCAGCTGGAGTTTGAGAATAAATCAAGCTACTTGCCTCAGGCCTAGGACAAAATACATTCACATAGCTTCAGAGACTCAGAGTCATAAAACCAAGTAGAAATTCCTTCAAAATTATTGGGTTCATAGAGCCAGGGCAAAAGCAACACAAAACTGCTCAATAATAAGGCCCAAGGACATGTGATGAACTCTTTAAAGCTATTAAGTACCTAATTATCATGGAAGATAAACTAAAGACCCAGTAAATGGAAAAGTTAATTTCCAATGAAGTAAAAACATTAGACTCATTTGAAAGGGACTTGAATAAATCATTCAAAGAAATAAAGTATTTGGTCTACAAAAGGAAGACAGTAACTGTAAATCAAGAATGAGTGAATATGGGCAAGAACCAAATTAAAATCCTCAAAGTAAAAAATACATGGTTGTTGAAATAAGAAAAACAATACAAGAGTTAAGAGTAGATTAGACACAACATAGAATAAACAAGTGAGGAGATAGCTGAATTCAGCACAGAGGGATAAAGAGATATAAAATGTGAAAGTGAATTTAGGGGTTTAAAGGGCTCATGGAGGAGTTTTACTATAGGAACCTCTAAAGAAGAGAATGAAGAGAATGAAGGAAAGGAAATATTCAACAGGTTATATAAACAGTACCCGATAAATTTCTAGAATTGAATAAATATTGAAATGCACAAGTAGTTAAATATATAATCCATATCTAGATACATAACATCATGTATAACATCAATTACAAAAAAAACAAAACAAAACAGCCTGCAAGCTACCAAGGAGAAGATATAGATTATCCATAAGAAATGAAAGGCAGACTGACAACAGATTTCTCATTGGCTTCAATTAGTTCTAGAAGACAATGGTAAAATATATTCAAACTACTAAAGAAAGTTTACCTTCAATTTATAATTTAATCCCAATAAATATTACTCCAGATTTTTTGCAAAACATATTTTCTGAACCATTTAAAAATGAGGAGAATTTATGTTCAACCTGTGCTTATTTAAAGAATTATTAAAAATATAACTCGGCAGAAAGTATCAATACTGAAAAAAGAAATATGAGGCAAGAAATTAGAGAGTGTACAAGAATCAGAAAAATCTATTAGCAAATCTAAGTCATCATTCAGTAAATAACAACAGATTTCATTTTATGTCAAAATGAAGGTGGAAATAAAATGCCAACAGCGTCATGAAACCCGGGATGAAGGAGGATCAAAGGGAAGCTAAAAAGTGTTAAGGGCCTTGAGCTGCTCAAGACCCAGACAGAGCTATTGCCTTATCTTACACTTCATGAGCAAATTACAAGAATAGATACGTATGTTAAATTTCAAATGTGAGCACTCAAACAATAAAAATAAATTTCAATACATACAATAAATTCATATTTACATTTTATTTATTTATTTACTTATTTATTATTCATTTATTTATTTATTATTAACATTTTATTTATCATATTTACATATTGCATACAATACATTCAATAAATACAAATTTCAAAACAGTCAAGAAAATTAAGGGAGGGGCTATCAGGAAACAAAATCAAATGGAAAACTGAATCCATTTTTGTCACGTACACATAACAATGTATATAAGCAGCAGAATAAATAGAACTACTCAAATTTACAAACAGAGACACTCATTTGACTTTTTTAAGGTTAATTGAACATTGGAAAAAGCAGTTAATAAGCATGATCTAATATCTGTATAGAATCCTTCTCTTACGTGAAAAAAAATTCTCAATCACACATTGAATATTTGACAATATTCGGATGTCACCAGAGAAATGTCATCATAAGAATCATCGTAACAGAAAACGTGGCATCTGCCCACCATGCACTGAAATTAGAAATCTTCACACCAAATCATGTAGGATACAGCTAAAGGTAAAGAGAAATTTATTTCAAAATACAAACTATCGGAAACAAATTAGGTAAATGTTCAACTCAGTTATAAGAGAAAACAATACACCTAAAGGTTGCAGAACTAAGAAAATATGTGTAAAGATACAAAAAATGCTAAAAAAACATTAGCTTTTAAAAATATTAATAAGTAAGATAAACTTCCAGTAGGGCTGATCAAGAAGAAAAAAGAAGCCACAATGAAATGAGATTAGAAATGATATATAAGCACAGGTTTGGTAGAGAATTAATAAATCATGAGCTAACATATCAATAACTTTCTGCTAATGATTCTGAGAACTTAGGTGAAATGGACAAGTTTATTTAAAATGTACTTCATGAAATTGACCCAAGTAGGAATATAAAATTTGAGCAGTTATTTACAAAATTGAATTTTTAGGGGCGCCTGGGTGACTCAGTCAGTTCAGCGCCTGCCTTCGGCCCAGGTCATGATCCCAGGGTCCTGGGAACCAGCCCCGCGCATTCCTTGTTCAGCGGGGAGCGTGCTTCTCCCTCTCCTCTCTGCTTGTGCTCTATCTCTGTGGCTCTCTCAAATAAATAAATAAAACCTTTAAAAAAAATTGAACTTTTAGGCAGAATAATCTTTGACCACCCATCGCGCAAGAGGCCCTATACCCAAAAGTTTTGCAAGTTTTTAACAAGCCATCAAGAAATAGGTAATCTTTATTTTATGCCAAATATATAAAAACAAAATTAGAGTAAGAGAGAAAACTACCCTGCTCATTTTCTAATCTTAACACTAAATTCAATCACAGGACTGCAAATGCAAAGTGAGGCCAAGCTCACTTATGCACATGGAAACAGAAGTCCAAAGCAAATACTAGCAAATTTTGCCAGAGTTTATGTATTTTATAGGCCTTTCAAAACTTTTCAAGTGATACTATTTGGTTTTCATTTTTCTTTTTTTCTTTGCTACTAGGTTGAATGTTTGTTTTAAATCGTTCTTTCCTAATAAATGCATTTAAGGATAAACATACTCTTCTGAATACTCAGTAACATCTGGGAATGAGGGTTTCTTATCTAGGGCCTGGGCACTGCTCCCACCCACAGGTTGCTGCCTGCCCTGTGGGTACTAGGGGCACACACAGGGGTTGACTCACCTGGTTGCTCTTGCTGAATTACTCCAACTAATCACCCAATCCAGTACTGTTGATGCCTTCTTGACTACCGCATGTGCCTACACAGGGCATGAAAAAGTCTTTTTTTAAAAAGCTTTTCTGTGTGCATTTGGACCATATTCTTCAGTTGACTTTGTTTTCCATCTTTCAGTTATTCAATATAGTTTCTGATGTGCTGAGGCACCTTTCTAAATCTTCCAGGAAGGTTCTAGATTTTCTCATTAGTTTTATATTTTTAGGGAACTTCTAGGGATTTGGGATGATAGGGGAAAGCTATAGCATTGAGTATGCTTTATTTTTTGTGATAAACTTTATTTGTGATCTAGTGATAAGTTTTATAGTCTTGCATTTTATATTTAGGTATATGTTCCATTTTGAGTTAATTTTTGTGAAAGATGTAAAGTTTGCGTCTAAGTTCATTTTCTTCCCCATGTGGACATCAAATTTTTCCAACATCAGTTTTTGAAAAAACTATCCTTTCTCTATTGAATTACCTTTGCTCCTTTGTCAAAGATCAGTTGACCATGTTTGTGTAGGTTTATTCTGCTCCCTTGATCTACTTGTCTATTCTTTCTCTAATACTACAATGTCTTGATGACTGTAGCTTTATAGTAAGTCTTGAAGTCAGGTAGGATTGGTCCTCCAACTTTGTTTTGTTTATGTTGGCTATTCTAAGTCTTTTGCCTTTCCATATAAACTTTTGAAATAGCTTTCCAAAATAACATGCTGATATTTGACTGGGATTGCATTGAATAGACATATAATGTTCAGAAGAATTGACATCTTAACACTATTGAGTCTTCCTATATGCAAGCATGGGATATCCATTTGTTTAGATATTCTTTTCTTTCTTTTATCAGAATTTTACAATTTTCCTCATATATTTCTTGCACATATTTTGTTAGATTTACACGTAAGTGTTTCATTTTTGATGCTAATGTGAACAGTGTTTTATTTTTTACTTTCAAATTCCAGCCTTTGTTGCTGTTATGTAGGAAAAGAATAAGCTTTTGTATGTTGACCTTGCATCCTGAAAAGTTGTTATAATCATTTATTAGTTCCAGGAGTCTTTTGATTTACATTTTGGGATTTTCTACATGAACAATTCAATATCATCTGTGAAAAGAGACAGCTTTATTTCTTCCTTCCTAGTCTATATACTTTTATTTCCTCCTCTTGTCTTATTGCATTAACAAGGACTTTCAGTACAATGTTGAATAGGAATGATGGGAGTAAACATCCTTGTCTGGTTCTTGATCTGAAGGAGAAAACATCTCGTTGCTTACCATTACAAATAATGTTAACTGAAGGTTTTTTTTTAATGTTTTTTAATAAATTGAGGAAGTTCCCCTTATCTCCCCAGTTTGCTAAGATTCTTTAGCACAGATGGGTGTTGAATTTTGTCAAATGCTTTTCCTTGAATCTATTGATTTGATCATATGATTTATATTTTTAGCCTATTGATGTGATGTATTACATTAATAGATTTTTGAATGTTGAACAAAACTTGCATACCTAGCACAAATCCCACATGGTCATGTTGTATAATTTTTATGCATTATTAAATTTGATTTGCTAATATTTTGTTGAAGATTTTAAGATCTGTATTCATGAGAGATACTAGTCTGTAGTTTTCCCTGATGTAACTATAAACTTTAATCAGTAATAATCAATTTTAATGAATGTACCACATTAATGCAAGATATTACTAATAGGGGAAACTGTGTGTGGCAGGGAGAGAGGGAGTAGGTGATAACTTCCTGTACTTTCTGCTCAATTTTTCTGTACACCTAAAACTGTTTTTTTAAAAAATTAAAATCTATTAATTTAAATAAAATAAAAAGGAAAGATAAAATTTCCCTAAGGAAAGTTTTAGATCCAGCTCTGCCAGTAACTAACTTGAGGCAAGTCATTTAAATCTCTGGGCCTGTTTCATCATCTATACAATAAAGGGTCTAGAACAGTCAATCTTTAAGTTTTCCTCCAAATAGAAGCGTCTGTCATTTTGTGACTGTCAATATAAAGATGTCTGGCCTCCAATAAATATTAAGGTAGGAGGGCAGAGTATTTGGAAAGAAAATAATCCATCAATTTAAGCAAAACTTAAAGGCACATCATTACACAATTCTGGAAAATAAAGTATACTGAATATAATTATTGGATGAATCTGGTAATCAGATATAGTTTCTGTGAAAGGAATAATGGAGAAAGGGAGCATAAGTAGGTATTGATGAAGCATTCATTTAAAGAAGATAGACCTCGAGTTTGTCCAAGATAACTTCAGATGCCTCCAGTGCCATGAAATTCAACGCTTTGGTCAAATGGTAACAAAAAGATTGTCAATAATGGAAGTTTCACGAAGGCTATTATAAAGTGGTTTGTGGGCTTGTGGAACTCTTATCTCAAATTTTCTCATCCTTATGAATCACACAATGATGTCAACAGATGCTAAGTACAGATGTTGTTTCTGCCCGATATGTTTCTGTCAGAGGTCTGCGTGGGTGCGGCGGGCAGCTGCCTGGGGCGAGGGCGGCGGGGGGGAGTAGTGGCAGAAGAGGAGTTAGAACCTGGGATGGGGGTATGAACTGACTGGCATCATTGGGCACAATGATGTAATGATTAAGAACCCAAAACCCTGGTTTTCTGTCCCAGCTCTGCCATTTTCTGGCTGTGTGATCCCGGACAGTTTACTTAATTTTCTCTATGCCTCCATTTTCTCTTAATTAAAATGGGAATAATAATAGTAACCATCCTTAGTGAGGAGAAAATGAGTTAATATTTGCCAAGTGCTTAGATCAGAGCCTGGCCCACAGTGTTATATGAGTGTTTATTAAGTTAAAAAAAAAAAAACAAACCCTAAATTTGAATCCTGGTCTTAGTACTATCCTACTAGCCTACTGTCCTACTGTCCTGTGATTCGGCACTTTTTAAAGCATGCCAAGAAATAACCCAATTACCTCTCCGTACCATCCTTTAGCTGCATGTAACGGACACCCTACTACACCACTTGAAACAAACAGGGGGCTGGTTTTCGCACCTCACAAGAAGCCTGCAAGGAGGGAAGCTGCTGTTGGCTTTGGTTCAGCAGCTTAGGGATGTCAGGGCCAAGATCTCTGGTTATTTTCCTCATACTGAGAAGATGGCTACTCAGGCTCTAATCACCATATCACAGTGAAACAGGAAAATTTGGACTAAGGAAAAGCTATGCTAGCAAAATATTTCTTAGAAGGCCTTCCAGCAGTTTCCAACTTTATTCAGAATCGTGGCTTGGCTTAACAGATCCTTGGGTTCACAGGCAACTTTCCAAACATCCTCATGGGTGTCCTATCTGCTTCTGTGTTCAGAGTCCAGCTGTTAGGGATGTGAACAATTCACCTGCTAATTTCGACACATGAACTTTTGAGAGCAGCGGTGAATGCTCAGCTCCTGGGGCGAGGTGTCAGAACTAGCCTTGGCTCCCGCAGGCCTGCTTGGCTATCAAGGTCTTCCCTCGGGACAAGGGAAGTGAAAGTTCTCTCTGTTCTCAGTTGGCTGACTTCACAGATAATTTAATCTAGCTTCTGGCACTTGGCAGGATGGCTTGATGCTACCATCTCTCATGGCAAATCATATGTTTTCTGAAAACAAAATGATGTGTGGTTTAATTTTGTCAAATTCCTCTTTTGTGCTGGATGTTTATTATACTAGCCTCTAAACTGGACTTTTAACTAGCTCTGAGGATAACTAACACAGAGGTCCAATAAATGGACTGCTCTTCATTCTGGGAAAAGGTTGCTTTATATGGTAAGAAGGAGCCACCCATCCCACCATCCCTGCATTCCACATTTCGGTAATATTGCCTGACTGCAGAGGCTACCAGTTCCCCAAAAGTCTTGCCTTTTATGGACAAAAATTCTGGGACCCAAGGGGATAGTTTAATTAGCTGCTTCACGTAATCTCAAACTATTGAGAAATATGCTTTCCATCCTACAAAAGAGAAAGTTCTCTGACAATTGCATCCCCAGTGAATTGGCCACTTTCATGTGAAGGGCGTCTTAGGGCAATCCCCTGCTGGGAGGGTGATGGTAGCTGTCCCGGCAATGCTCCTGAGCTGCCGCATCAAAAGATGCTACAATTGCCATGTAGTGTAATGCCAAGGAGCTTCCTAGATGGCAAATATTTGCAAATATACTCACTGCTAGAAAATCTCTGTCAGAGCTGGGCCTTGAGAGATGAATAGATGTTCGACAGATGGAGAAAGTGATATGAATCCTTGGTACCCAAGGGGCATAGAAGAGTAAAAATAAATATTGGGTTTTGGGGGAAGATAAATATGCCTATGATAATGAAATGCATAATAGTTTAAAAGGTATAGTCATGGAAGTTGAAACACTGAGTTAAGGTCGGATAAACTATGGGAGACATTGAACACCATTATAAGAAAGTGAGATTTCCTGTAGACCACGGGGAAATCACTGACTATTTTTGATGACAGGGAGTGATGTAACCTGACCTATGGTTTCAGGAAGATAATTCTAGTGGCAGTGATACGGGTGGTGTGGAGATGTAATGATAGAGGCAAAAGTTACAGAGTTTATTCAAGAAGGCACTAGCAGGAGAAACAGAGATGAAGGCTCAGATTTGGCAAATGTGGCAGAGAAAAAATATTCCTGGAATTTAACTATTGGTTGGATGTTGTGGTAGAAACTGGTAGTGGTCTCCCAAAATCTGTTTTCTGCCCTGTATTAGATTCCTAGAGTGCCATTAACAAAGTGCCACAAACTGGGTGGCTTAAACAGCAGAAATTTGTTGCTCATAGTTCCGGAGGCTAGAATCAAGGCATCAGCACAGTTGGTTCCTCCTAAGGCCTGTGAGGGAGAACCTGTTCCAGGCCTTGCCTAGCATCTGGGGGTAGTCTGCAATCCTTGGTCATTGCTTTGCTTGTCATGACTCTAATCTCTGCCTCCATCTTCACATGGCATTCTTCCTGTGTGACTCTGTCTTCTCATAAGAACACCAGTTGTATTGGCTTAAGGATCTACCCTACGCCAGTGTGACATCATCTTAACTAATTGCATCTGCAATGACCCTGTTTTCAAATAAGACCGCTGCTGGAGGTAGTGGGGATTTGAACTTCAACATACCTATTTGGAGAGCACACAATTCAACCTATAACACCCCCCTTCTTCACCAAAAGAACCCTGATTTGGGGCTGGGCACATGGCCAACCAGAATGGAGGCTGCTTTCACCAGCTGCGGCTATGTGGAAGAGTGTTGGCTAAGGAGGCAAGATGGAATCGTGTGGCATCTTCTTCCATAAACCTTCCTTAAGGGACAGTGTACATGTGCGCTTTTCACCCATCTTCATATTTTCCTTCATCCTGCTTCAAGGAATAGAGTTGTCCAATACAGCCAAAGTAGCCTTAACTTTTACAGATGATGAGGACCAGGGAGTGGCAGTGTTGTTTTGGACACCCTGGGTAAGATGTTAACATGGCACTCTTGCAAAATGATAATTCCAAAGTCGTACCTACAGCTGACTCGAGCAGTGTGTGTGTGTGTGTGTGTGTGTGTGTGTGTGTGTGTGTGAGAGAGAGAGAGAGAGTGTGTGTGTGTGTTTTGGCACTCAAATTTTTAAAATTTTGAATTGCAATGCATTTAGTTAAGCATTTACTCTGGTTTTTGAAAGACCAAATTATGCACTATAACCTTACAACTACTTTTACTTAATTATGATACACGAGTGGCCTCTGAAGGATTTGAGCTTAAGACCGCTGAGATATCTTTAAATATCTGCTCCGTATTTATTTAGAATAGAGGCTGAAGGCTATGGGGAGGAAAGCACCCCCCCCCCTCAGCTCTATGACGCAGAGCAACTGAGTTCTAGTCCCAAACTCCTATATATAGTTTATTCAGCAAACCAGAAGCTATGCAATTACCCTGACACCATTGGTGAGAAGAATATTAGCAATGATTTACTGTTATTCTAGATGCTATAGTCTCATTCCCCTGTCACCCTATCCACCTAGGTTGATTCTGAAAATGTTTCTTCTAACAACACGCAGTCCCCACCCCGAGAATTCTGGTGAGCGAATTATCTTCTACTTGCCATACTTCTAGAAATATTTTAGCACCATTAGGAGACTGGCACCTCTAGGCCATCTGGCTCCATCCTGACGTTTCTAATATAGCATGCTGGTGCTCTACCCAGAGACTAGGAACACTTCAGAGGGGCAAGGTTTTGAGAAGGAAATAATGAGCACAATGAGTACATGTAGAATTTGAATCACCAGTAAGTCATCTATGTGGATTGTTCACAGTAGGAAGACCACGTCCTATGTCCTGAGGAGGGTGTTTTTATTTTTTATTTTATGTATGTATGTAGGTATGTGTGTATGTATTTTTCTTAAGTTTTTAAAAAGATTTCTTTATTTTAGAGAGAGAGAGCACACGGCCATGCACATAGGAGTGGGGGAAGGGACAGAGGGGGAGAGAGGATCTTGAGCAAACTCCCAGCTGAACGAGGAGCCCCACACAGGGCTTGATCCCACAACCCTGAGATCCTGACCTGAGCTGCAATTAAGAGTCTGATGCCCATTCAACTGAGCCACCCAGGCGCCCCGGAAGAGGGATTGCTAAAGTGGGTTTATGCCAAGTCCTGCTGGTTGTGCTGGATCTGGATACACACACACAAAGATATGTCCCAAGCAGGGTCAGTGTCACTGGCAAATGCACCGACAGACTTCAGGGAGTCAGGGGGACGTCTCAGATCTGTATGTGATCTAGCCGGTGCCTTGTGTGTAATCTCAACACTACTTGTTCTGAAGCTTTTCCGTGACTTTCCATAGAATCCTTGGTTTTTAGCCATCTCATAATTTAGTAGAGCTCTGGATAGAAAACACAGTCCCTTTTAAATCTGTGAAAACTTCAGCGACCAACAACATCGACACAACCAGTAAGGGCTGCTGCTCATTTCACTTGTAAATAACTACTCTTCCTGGTTTAGAGCAAAAAATCTGACTAATGCAATGCATTGGTACTGTGTTTCATATCTAAAGGAATTTTAAAAATCTGTAATGAGCATCAATTGCTGGAAAAAAGAATGATTTTTACCTACGTCTTTTACTTAGATCTTAATCTTTCCCAACTGCCCTCTGGGCCAAAGAGCTCTCCTTTGTCAGTTCATATAAACATGTGTAAAGAAATATACATATTAGATTATAAAAGGGTGTTTTCTTACATTGTTTTGAGCTATAAATAATTCTTAAAAATGACTTTCTTAATTCAAAATGCAGACATTACACTCTACTTACAATGACAAAAAAAACCAAAAAAACCCCAAAAAACTGGAAACAACCTAAATGTCCAAAACCAGAGAAAAGTTTAAGAAAAATATATATTCATATAACATCATGCTATGCAATCATTAAGCATGATTTTATAGAGTTTTAAATAGTAAGAGGATATTCTTATTAAATAAAAGTCGGCTTGATACAAATTGCTACATAGTGTGTCACAAGTAGCTATGTATGTATTGTAAAGAGACTGGCCAGTATGTGCTGAAATGTTTGTAGTGTTTTCTCTGGTTGATGAGAGCAGGGGTAATTTTTATTTTAATTTTCCTTTTTTAATATCATACATATGCTTTTATAATAAGGAAAAAATAAGCAACCCAAAGGTGTCTTTTCTACAATACTGAGGGGATTTTCCTCATGCCCAAGGAAAACATCTCAACTTTTACCCTTGTGGTTCAGACAAATGTGAAGAGGAGAAAAGCATTTGCTCAAATATATTGATATTATTAGAAAATGCTTATTTAATACAAACACAGAACCAAAGGAAATGCAGAAACATTGACTATTGTAAGGATATGCATATGTACAATTCTTCCTCCTGAATTTTTAAGCAAAGACTCGCGACTATGTAAAGTTGGCTACTTGGAATACAGCATAAGGGAGACACAGGGGTCCCTGTCGTTTCCAAGACTAGCAAGGATTATCATCACCAATATGTCAGACACGCTCTCCTTCGAAAAAGAAAAAGAAAGAAAGAAAGAAAGAAAGAAAGAAAGAAAGAAAGAAAGAAAGAAAGAAAGAAAAGAAAGAGAGGAAGAAAGAAAGAAAAAGAAAAAAGAAAGGATGAAGAGTCTGTATCAGTTTTTAGAAGTTCTTAAGGAAGAGTCTCTCCAGCCCATATAGTATAGACTAAGAGTTAAGAGCTATTACAATAATCAAAGAACACTAAGGTAACTAGAAATTAAGACAGGGTCTTGAAATCTTCCCTTGGGAAACATATTTTCATGAAATTCAACTGGATAAAGCTATTCTCCACCATCACCACTCCTTGTGTGGTAGAATGAAAAGGCTAAAGAAGTGACATGCACGTATTTCTTTTATACAGTGAAAAACAGTACTCTCTAATTCCAGTACAGAATCATCATGTAAATACTTATCAGTAAATAATGTATTATAGTTCATAAAAAGGAATTATGTCTACTGGATGCAGTTTTAAAAGCAATATTCCATTGTATTATTTACACTGTAAAAACACAATCTGTGTGTAAATTTTTCTCACAAAAAATACCTTTAAAACATAACTAAGATTATCAGATATGGTATAAAAAGCCAAAAGAGCAACCTGGACATGCTAATAAATAGTTAACAAGAAGTTCCAGAAATTGTGGACTGATGTTCTCATAAAATATTTGAGTGAAGGTTTATGCAGATGTTTCATTAAAAAAACAAAAACAAAAACAAAAAAAACCCCAGGGGCACCTGGATGACTCAGTTGGTGAAGCATCTAAGTCTTGATTTCCACTCTGGTCATGATCTCAGGGTTGTGAGATGGATGTGATATCGAGCCCCCCCACTGGACACCACCCTGGGCCTGGAGCCTGCTTGGAATTCTCTCTCTCCCTTTGCCTCTCCGATATGCACCCCCCCCCCAAAACAAAACAAAATAAAACAACTCTACCAAATTATTTAATAATAGTTGTCAAATCCAAAATAACAAAAGCAAACCCATGAGAATGGGTTCAAACACTTATTTGGGTGCTATAATTATTTATTTAAAAAGAAAGTGACCACAGACTAAAATCTTAAATGGCTTTATGAAAATGTTATATTTTGTACTGATGGGGATGAGAAACTTATTAATGGTTTTCTAAAACGTATATCAGACTTTGAGACTATCATATTAACTTGTAAAACTTTATTAAGGACCTAGTAAAATCTTCAGTAGATCTACGTTTTAATTCTGCGATCTTATGAACATGACAATTAAAAAGAAATAGACCCAATTTTTACATGAACAAAAACTACAATTATTGACAATGAATAGTTTTATGCTAGTCGAATCATAGAATTATCTTGATTTTTGTGACATCAATTTCTAGTGACATAATTATAAGGCCAATTAAAAAAACTAATGGTCTCTCTATTTTGGTTTAGAGTTTGATAGGAAAATTTCAGGAAAACATTTTAGGAGTTGCTACTTTCTCTTTATCTCTAACACTCTGCTTTCCCTGCCCCCTCACTCCACATTCACTGACTCAGAGACTATTTGGAGAGGACACCTGTTTTAAATGGATCCACAGGAAATACCTATGTTGTCTTTTCATACTCTGACCCTGCATCTGGTTGGCTGAAATGTGATCACGATTTAAAAAAAAAAAAAAATGCTGCCCACAGACTGAGGCAACTTCACTGTGACAACATTTACTGGAAGGCAGAGGGAATCCAGTTCATATTTATTTTCCTTCCATTAAGCTCCGGTATTGTACGGTAGGAAAAAAAATAAGTAAAAGGGCAATGTCAGTTTAACCCTCAGAAGATTAGTATTAAGTTACACACCAGGTTTTGCTTCCAAACTCAGAACGATTTGTTTTGAAGCTGAACGCAATCTTGAAGCAGAAACAGTTATCTGACACCCCTTTATAACCTTTTATTTATAAACCTCTTGTCCAAAGTTCACCGTCTGTCCTGTTGTATTATATATTGACGTGCTATTTATAAATCTCCTGTGGAGGAGGAGCACAGGGCAGTCCATCCGCTGGAACAGAATTTATAAGGTAAGTTCATAGTGATAAATAGTCTATCAGTAAATATCCAGTTGGGTTCAAAATAAAGAGTCACTCGGAAGCCCCCGGCGCGCGGGTTTACACCCCACGTCCAGGCCTCCACAGGTCCCTCCGCACGCAGCACCCGCCTTGGCCAGCGGGAACCACCTCCGCCACGATCCCCCCCGGCTGCGACGTTTGTCCCCACTGGGGTCCCCTCCGTCAGGGCAGGTTTCCCGGCCTCCCGCCGGCCCCATGCTCCTTCTCCGCCCCGCAGATGCCACCCGCCGCGGCTCCACAGCGCGCCGCGCGCTTCCCCAGCCCGGTCGCACTCGGAGGCCTCCCACCCACAGAACGCCTAGGGGGCGCCCCGGCCGGCTCTCCCGGGGCCCCGCGAACGCAGGAGCAGAATGACGGAGATGACGAAAGAGCTGACGCCACGCCGCCCGGCCGCGGCCGCCGCTAGGGCCCGCCAACGCCGCCCCGCCCGCGCAGGTCGCCGGGCGCTCGCGGTCGCGGGTCCCGGGGGGCGCGCCCGCCGCAGACCCCGCCCCGCCCCGCTCCGCCCCGCCCCGCCCCG
>NW_024423675.1:48622235-48783126 GCF_017311325.1 Ursus maritimus
CCCCGCTCCGCCCCGCCCCGCCCCGCCCCGCGGCCGGCAGCGCCAGGGTTCCCCCGGCGCCCGCCCCCGCGCGCCCTGCGCCTCCAGGCCTCCCTCCTCGCCTTCCAGCCTGCCAGGCCTTTCGCGAACATGGCGCTTGTCCCGTGCCAGGTGCTGCGGGTGGCGATCCTGCTGTCCTACTGCTCTATCCTGTGCAACTACAAGGCCATCGAAATGCCCTCGCATCAGACCTACGGCGGGAGCTGGAAATTCCTGACGTTCATTGATCTGGTAAGGCCTTCCGCTCCTCTCCCCCGTCCGCCCTGCACCCCGAGTCGGTGTGGGTGGGTGGGTGGGTGCGCGGGCACCTGCGCGCGCGCCTGCAGCCTCCACCGGTGTCCTCGCCTCTTCCTCAGTGGTTGCGTCTAAAGGCCTCGCTGCCGCCGTAGCGGCTCCTCTGAACCACCCGTTTCATGGTAGCTGGGGCACGAGTGGAGGTGGGCACAGCCAGGTGGTGGGCTCTTTGGAGGGGAACACAGACCTGCTTCTGAGAGGTGACACGGAAAGAGTCTCAACTTAACAAATGGATCAGACGACCTTGATCGTGCGTGGCCTCAGACCCGTTCGTCCTCAACGTGCTTTCCAGAGCATCCACCGTGGGATCAAGTTGCAGCAACTGAAGGAAACTGGGTATTGTTGAATTACTTGGAGCTTCCTCTGAAAGGACCAAAATCCTCGTAAAGAAGAGAAAGCGCCTAATAAAGTTGTCTCCTTTGCATCTCTTTTCTTGCCCCCATTGTCAGTAATTTACTTCTAACCTTTCTCCCAGAAACATTAGGGGAGAGGTTTTCAAAATGCATTTCCAGTATGTCTTTACACTCCTTATATTTCCACCTAAGAGTTCTCAATAGTTTGCATAAGCAGCTCTGTTGGCACAACAGGATAGCCTTGGTAGTTGCAGTTGTTTTTGTTTTTTAAGAAAAGCTTATCTACTTCCGGCACTAACAAAGGTCAGAGTATCAGAACATGAGCATAAGGCCCAATGATGAGATGGGTGAAATCTAGGAGTTTAAGGGGGAAAGGTGACTAATTTAGACTGGGTGAAACACACACTCGACGATGACCAAATATGGGTAGAGGGTTAGAACAAATCAAGGAGTTCCAAGGATTAGAGAAAATGTGGAAGCAAATCCTGGGACACCAGAACTGCCCATCCAAGGATTATACACAAGGTTGGCTGCATCAGCAAGATTACAATCTCTAATTGTTGACCCTCCGTTTTGATGAAGACGACATGCTTTGTGTGTTAAGATACTTCCAAAGGCTTAGGATCCCTCAAAGAAGTGCAGTCAGAGGTGCTTTTGTTTAGAGACCCCACTTTATATTTGTTTCATGTTAGATACTTTCAAAGAAGAACTTAAGTGCTTTTTCTCAGCAGTTTCCAAACTATGTACGTGCCTTTGGGCTCCAAGACTTCCCAGGGCATAGAGGGTTTCAAGGGTTTCAGTTTTCAGATCCTCAACTTCCATCTCTTTCTTGAAACCGATCTGCCTCTGAGCATGGCTAATGCCTGCCAGTTCTTCCTCCTTCTTCCTCATGACAAGGCTCTGTGCTGCATTTATCTGTTACTTTTAGCATTCGGAATACAGATTGTCACCAAGACTATCTTCCCGTTTGACTGAAAAAATGAAGTCAGACTTGTTTTGACAGAAAGTCTAATTGGGTTGATAGGCTTGTCGATGAGAATGGGCTCTGCCAATTATGGGATAGAGCAGACATTTTCCATAGATTGAGTGAAAGCTGCAGCCCTGAGGTTCTGATAAATATGTATCAGAACATTCGAAATCATGTTCCTTTTTCAAGTGTTTAAACTTATGTTAAAAATGTTTAGATGTTATTTAAAAGTATGTGCATAGATTTTCGAAATTCTTTTAGGGGCTATGCAAATAAAATTCCTCTTGGATCACTCACTACCTTATCCCATTCCTAATCAGCCCTCACTTAGAGCTGGCCCACTCCAGTGTCACCAAGGAGCAGGGCTGAGCTGAATGAAGTATTGTTGGAGACCCTACCGGGGCCACGGGAGCTATGAATAGTCCTCAGAAGCCCCTTTGTATTAGGTACAGTTTGGGGGGAGCAAGGGTGGGGGTCAGCAGTGAGAGTGGTAGAAATTGAGGGTATCCGTTAACCCGTGAGCGATGACTAGTTCTCACATTGGCATTGCTTACTGTGTGTTAAAAAACAAAGCTCTCTTGGGGCACCTGGGTGGCTCAGTCATTAAGCGTCTGCCTTTGGCTCAGCGCGTGATCCCAGGGTCCTGGGATCGAGCCCTGCATCGGGCTCCATGCTCAGCTGGGAGCCTGCTTCTTCCTCTCCCACTCCACTCCCACCGCTTGTGTTCCCTCTCTCGCTGGCTGTCTCTCTCTCTCTGTCAAATAAATAAATAAAATCTTTAAAATTAAAAAAAAAAGCCAAGGCTCTCAAGAAACAATATACTTCTCATTACCTTTGTATGACATGATACCACAGTAGAGCCAATTTGACTCTATGGAAACTGCCATACAGTTTCTATTTTCGCATTTGATGACTGCACATGCCTGTTTTAAATATTTATTCACCACAAATGCACTTTTGTCTACTAGAATTCAGGCCATAAGTTCAAACTTGATTTGGTTTGTTTCATATTTGGATTCAGTTTGTGCAGGGCCTTCAGCCAGTTATCCAGACTTTTTACTTTCTGTGACTTCTGATTGAAATGTAATAATTATCTTTAATCAAGAGTTCCTGTGAGAAAGTATGTCTAGACTAAATTCATCAAAACAGTCATGCAAAGTGTTATTCTTTTAATTGTTAGAGATTTAGAGTCTTTAGAGCTTATGCACTGTAAGGTTGTTGAGACAGTGACCTGCGCAATCCTTAGTAATGGCATGAAAAAATTAGGCTACTATAATTTACCTATTTGACTTTTCCTTTTTTTCCATGTTTAAAACAAACTATGAACTTTATTACTTAGTCCCTTGGACAGTTGTAATGATTCTAAGCTACTTAGAGTGGTTTTGGAAGAGGGTTTAGCTTCTAAAACTTTAATGAGAAGGCCCTTTTTCTAGCCAACTTGGATTGCAGAGTCAGGACATTATCCTGATGGCCACAGTCTGATTCCATGTTCCACCACATCCATTTACCAGAATGTAAGTCAGGAGTCTCAGGCTAGATGTGTCTGGGAGCAGATGGGTTCTGTGGCAGTGGCCATTCCAGCTATATCCTTATCTTTCATTGAGTGTTAGAGTCATCCCAATAGCATCAGAGCTCGTGGTTAAAAACTGAAACACAAGTTTTTGCTATCAGTAATCTTACACTGTTCTTCCCCAAGAACTTCTTTCCCTGGCACTGAGAAACTGTAAGAGGGCTAAAGTGTTTCAAAAATTCACGTTAGTAAATAAAAATGGAGCACTGTCTTGGTATGGTAGGCAGACTAATGACCCCTCAAAGATGGCTAATCCCTAGAACCTATGAGTATGTTAGGTTACATGGCAAAGGAAATTAAGGTTGCTAGTCTGCTGACCTTAAAATAGGGAGGTTATCCCAGATTATCCATGTGGCCCAATGTAGTCACAAAGGTTCTTAAAATGGAAGGAGGCAGAAGGGAAGTGTCAGTTGGAAGAAGATGTGACTGTGGACGAAAGTCACAGGGAGACACAACATTGCTGTGTTGGAAGGTGGAGGAAGGGGCCGAGAGCCAAGGAATGTGGGAGGTGTGTAGAAGCCAGAAAGAACAGAAAATAAATTCTTCTCTAGAGCCTTGAGAAGAAACCAAATCCTGCTGACACCTTGATTTTAGCCCAGTGAGACCCATTTTGGACTTCTGAACTCCAGAACCATAAAACAATAAATTTGTGCTGTTTAAGCCACTGACTTTATGGTAATTTCTTATAGCAGCAATAGAAAATTAGTACACTTGGTTTTAAATCCTCTGACCCGGAAAAAAACTTAAATGTTGTCTTACTTATGCAGTGACTCAGCTAGTGCTTTATGTATATTAGATAACTGGTTAATTTTAGCATTAGCTTTAACCAAAATATAGGTTTTTGCCTACTGCATCCATGAAACTATGCAGAGGAGACATGACAATGGGCACTATGAGAATCTATAGAAACTGAACGACATCGGAAAATCTAGGTCTTTTCTTTACTGTGAAGTATTTTAGAATCTATCGTTATGCAGCAGGCCATGTCGGGAGAAGGAATACTCTCTTAACTAGAAATAAGCTAGAAAGCCAGAAAATGTAAATGAACTAATGTTTTCCTTAGCCAGTATCACAGCTGATGAATTTTCTTGAATTGATGCAAATTCATTCACTTATTTGCTGATTAAAGGGTAATTCCCCAAGTTATATAGTAATTGCTCCCAAAGATAGTAAAAATGAAGAATCAGAATAAAACCAGAATAAACACATTAAAAGAAAAAGGCAGTTGTATGTTGAGGCCTCCAAGTAGTGCTGGAGTGTAATAGGTGTTTAGTAAACATTTGAATAAATGGAAACTTTCCAAATATTCAGTGCGTTTTCCTGTCCTATTTCCTCCTGACACATTCAGAATAATAGAGATTTTTGAAACATACCAACCCAAATTTTCTTTAGATGTATATGGTACAATGTCTAACATATGAGTCAGAATCAACTTCTTTGAAAAACATGAACTGGACATTTGTTATATAAAAAATTAAATTAATACTGATATTGAATTTAAGACCTTTTGATTTTTAAAGATTGATAACAGAAATAGGCTATGCCATTTTCTCTAATTTGTAGTGTTCACCATTGTGAGGGTTCTAGTGTCTTCAGGCTCACCATATTCATTGCTTCTCTTGTGCTGACTTTTCCTTCCTGCATGGGCAGAGCACTGTTTAGACCCCACCTCCTCTGAGTGTGGTCTGAGGGCCAGTAAGAGTGACCTTATCTGGGAGCCTGTTAGAAATGTGGAACCTCGGGCCCCACTCCAGACCTTCTGAACAGAGTCAATGCTTTCAGCAAGACCATTACATGACTGCTTGGCATGTTCTGGTTTGGCGAATGCTGCCCTAGGCCACACTGGTTTTGTTCTGTAACTTAACATGGAATAGCTTGTAGGAAGCAGCCTCAATATTAATTCTGCCCACTATATTTAAAGCGTATCTAAGCCTATTTTGAAACATATTTAAGGTGACTTTCACTGTGGCATAATTAAAAACATGTTGTAAAAAATTACAACTTTGAAATAAAAGAGACAAATTTGTATTAGGCACTAGGGAGAGGTTATTTATTGCAATTGAAAAATAAATTTAGCTAATCTTCAGGGCAACCAAGGCAAAAAAAGAACATGTATTTGATTGCATTGTCCTTAGCATTGAAATAAAGGAAGCGTAGCAAATTATCAGGAAAAATAGAGTGGGTCTTTCCAGGAACTGACTTTCCAAGGTTATTTATCCCTCCGATTGTCATGTAAAGGACATTGGGTAGCATCGTAGATAATGCCTTTGATTGATTTTTAGCAGAATATATAGAAATATTCTTAAAACTGATGTTTCTTACATCGTGATTTTTATGAAAGCCAAAAACATGGTCTTACATTTTGACTGGGTGAAGGCATTTTTGTAGAGGCTTAAAGTAATTTAATCTAGGTATTTATTTTTGTTATCTAAATCCTTATTGCAAAAGAATTTTAAAAAATCACAGAGGGAGCAGGATAAATAAGGGCTCAGATGTTGAAAAGCTTGGGGTGTTCAAAGAGCAGGAAATGGTCAAGTATACCTGGGGGATACATTTTTTTGCTTTTAGACATGCTAAGAATTTTTGACATTTAAAAAAATGTTAAAAAGAATAAATTGCATAAGTATACTAACTAAAGCATTTAAGTTTGTCTTATATTTACTTATGTACTTGTAATAAAATATTCTTGACTCTAGTTCATGGCTTAATTTTAAATAGGAAATAAAATATCTTGAGAAGAGATTCTGTGTATCGTTATGTAACTATGGTACTTCGTTTTGCCAGTCAAAACCACAGAGTGCCATGTAAAGGCCAGTAGTTCATTGAGTACTCTGAACAAAATTAGGTGGGTTTTTTGTTTGTTTATTTGTTTTGTTTTGTTTGGATATCCTACAAAGAGGGTGAAATGGCACATTTTTTTTTTTCAGTAGAATTAGACTTGACCCTAAAATGTGCACATAAACTTTAAGGATGAAATAATGCTTTTTTTTTAACCCAAGGGAAGAATTTTGAGTATAACACTTCACATAGAATCCTCTTCACCCTCTTTGAAAATGTTTCTTTTGGATTAGACATAAAATAGGGGCCTGGTTTTGTCAGAGTGGGGGAAATAGTTGATGATATAATCACCAATTCCCTTTCTTAGTTGCAAATGTTATTGAAATTACAGAAAGTCATCTGACCACTAGTTGAGGTCACTTTTTTCCCATCCCCGCCATCCTCCATGTCTGGTATAACATTTAGCAAAATTGGTAGCTGCTCTTGAGGGTTTTCATTTGTTTCTCTGTGTTCCCCTGAAATGTCATATGTTTCTGTGGAAGTGTGAACAATAGTACAATTTTCCATATTGAATCAGATGTTCCTGTGATCCAAGCATATTTGGAAAAATCTTACTGCTTCAGATTCCATAACAACATAGCTTTCTTTTGTGTCTGGCCGCCTGTGGCTAGACAGTTAAAGGGCCCATTTCTCACCTGCAGGGTAGTCCTGCGAGGTATAGTGAGCACAGAGAACTCTTTGGACGTGAAAGACCCCTTGATGGGATCCATTGTGGAGTGGAGCAAGATCTGGAAGGTAGTTTGATAAGCTAGATCAAGATATGCTGATCAAGAATAACCAGATAAATTGCTTGAATTTACAAAGTGGCAAGAATTACTATCATTCTGAAGCTTGAGAAAATGAAATGTGTTCATTTACAGGGCTTTGGAAGCATGGAATTCTAAAAGGTCAGTTAGACAATGGTCTAGCCCCTTTGTATTGACTTACATTTAGACCTGTCAGACTGTTATAATTTAAAATTTTAATATCAAAAACAATACATAGAATTATAGAAAATTTGTGCAATTCAGAAAGCCATAGGGAAGAAATTATATTCCATTTTAATGATCCCTGATTTTCTGTGCCTCTTAGTATTTTAGTGCTTCAAGAGATGGTATTTATTTATTTATTTTTATTTTTAAAAAGATTTTTAAAAAGTCAGATGCCTAACTGACTGAGTCCCCCAGCCACCCCAAGGTGGTATTTATTTCAGAGCTTTGTACATACACAGAAACATACATAGAGAATCAGACTGCAGATATATATGTGTATGCACACATATATAGTCAAATTTCACAAAAAATTACACTGTTTACAAAAAATTACTTTTAAATTATAGGGAAAAATATTTACCACTCAGAGATACCAATGTTAGAATTTTGGTATTTACCTTTTAGCCATATACTTTCCTTTAAAACAGAAGTTCAGTGTATACATATGGTTTGTATACATTTATTTTTTGAATTAACA
Organism: Ursus maritimus; assembly: GCF_017311325.1. NCBI lineage: Eukaryota > Metazoa > Chordata > Mammalia > Carnivora > Ursidae > Ursus > Ursus maritimus. The sequence continues at coordinate 48,629,746 of NW_024423675.1, forward strand.
TACACCAAAATTCACTTTTTTGTGTACAGTTCAATGATTTTTGACAGACGCATAGAATCATGTAGCCACCACCACAATCACATAAAAATATTCTTTAATGCTGACCCCTTCTAGTCAAATCCTTCCCTGGGACCACAGATTTGTTCCCTATTCCTATAGTTTTACCTTTCCCGAAAATATATATAAGGCAAACCATATGTAGCCTTTGAGTCTGGCACTTTTCATTTAGCACAATACATTTTAGATTCCTCCATGTTGAGTATATTGATGGTTTGTTCCGTCAATATTTTGCTGTTGAGTAGTAGTCCATGGTATTGATGTACCGCTTTGTCAATCCATTCATAAGTTGAAGCGCATTTGAGTTTTTTCTAGTCTGAGGAGATTATGAAAAAAGCTGCTATAAGCATTTTACATACAAGTTTTTGTATGAACATGAGTTTTCTTTTTCTTTTTTTGAGCAGGTACCCAGGAGTGGAATGGTTTGGTTATACAGCAAGTGTATGTTTGGCTATTTTCCAGAGTAGATCTGCCACGTTGCATTGCCATTAGCAATTCATGAGAGTTCCAGTTGCTCTGTGTCCTCATTAGTGTGTAGCGTGGTCAATCTTTCTTCTATTTTAATGATTCTAGCCCTTGTGTTTGGTTTTTTGGGTTTTTTTGGTTTTCTTTTGTTAACGAAGATTTTACGTATTTATTTGAGAGAGAGAGGGCACAAGGTGGGGAAGGGGCAGAGGGAGAGACAGAAGCAGACTCCCTGCTAATTGGGGGGGGCCCGACGTGGGGCTCCATCCCAGGCAGAACCCTGGGATCATGACCCGAGCCAAAGGCAGATGCTTAACCCATGGGGTCACCCTGGTGCCCCAGATTTCAGCCCTTTTATAGTGGTATCACACTGCAGTTCTAATTTGCATTTTCCTCATGACTGATGATGTTAAGCATCTTTTATTAAGTCTTTTTATATCATATGTGTATCGTCTTCAAAATGTCTGTTCAAATCTTTTGCTCATTAAAAAAAATAGGTTGTTTTCTTATTGTTAAGATTTGGGAGTTTTTGTATTTGCCAAATAGAAGTTCTCTGCCAAATATGTGATTTGTAAACATTTTTTCCCTGTCTGTGAGGTATCTTACATTTTAATAGTAGTGCCTTTTGCAGAGCTGAAGTTTATCATTTTTTAAAAAAGATTTTATTTATTTATTTGACAGAGAGAGACACAGCCAGCGAGAGAGGGAACACAAGCAGGGGGAGTGGGAGGGGAAGAAGCAGGCTCGATGTGGGGCTTGATCCCAGAACGCCGGGATCACGCCCTGAGCCAAAGGCAGACCTTTAACGACTGAGCCACCCAGGCAATCCCGTGAAGTTTATCATTTTGATGACATCCAATTAATTAATTTTTTCTTTCATGGAATATGCTTTTGATGTTTATCTAAGAACTTTTTACTTAACCCAAGCTCATAAGGAGTTTCTCCTCTATTCCCTTCTAGAAGTTTCATAGTTTAAGATTTTACATTTAGGCCTATGATCTACCTGGACTCTTTTTTGGATATGGTGTGAGCTAAGTGTTGAGTTGGGTTGCCCCCCCCCCCCCCCCGCCTTTTTTTGCAAATGGATGTTCATTGTTCCAGGACCATTTCTTGAAAAAGCTGTCCTTTCACCATTGAATTGCCTTTGCACCTTTGTCAGAAATCAATTTGACTACATTGTGGGTCTATTTCTGCTGTATGTGTTTGTTCACAAGTACCACACTGTATTGATTATGGCGGCCTTATTGTAAGTCTTGAAAGCAGGTAGTGTGTGAGTCCTCCAACTTTGTTCTTCTTCAAAATTTGTTGAGGCAATTCCAATTACTTCGTGGAATACTCTCACTGCAAGGACCCCGCATGGAGCCCTTTTATGGCCACACTCACTTTCTCCCTCTACCCCATCCCCAACCCCTGGCAACCATTAATTTATTCCATCTTTCTATGATTTTGTCATTTCAGGAATCTTATATAAATGAAATGATGTGCATATGATTTTTTAGAATTGGCTTTTTTCACTCAGACTAATTCTCTGGAGATTCACCCAAGTAGTTACATGTGTCAATAGTTTGTTCCTTTTTATCGCTGAGTAGTATTTCATGGTATGAGGGTATCACAGTTCAACTAGTCACCCATTAAAGGACATCTGAAGTGTTTCCAGTTTTGAGCTATTATGAATAAAGCTGCTATGAACATTCATGTGCAGGTTTTTGTGTGAACATAAGTTTTCATTTCTCTGGCATAAATATTCAAGAAGGCAGTTGCTGGGTTGTATGGTGCTTGCAAACTTAGTTTTCAAAGAAACTGCTCAGGACAACAGAGTGGCTGTACCATTTTTCATTTCACACTAGCAGTGTGTGAGCAATACAGTTTCTCCTCATTCTTGCCAGTTATTTGATGATATTCTTTATTTTAGTCATTTTGATTGGTATGTAGTGATATCTTATTGTGGTTATAATTTGCATTTCTCAAATAGGTAATAATGTTGCACATTTTTTCATGTGCTTACTTGCCATGCGTATATCCTCCTCAGTGAAACAGATAGTGTTTTTTTTTTATTAGTTTATAGTATTTATTTAGAGATGCTAAACTCACTTATTCATTGTAAGAGTTTTGCTGTAGAGTCCATGGGAATTTCTTTCTTTTCTTCTATGTAGGCAGTTTATGTTGTCTGATAATAGAGACAGTTTTCTTTTTTGTTTTCCAATCTTCATAGCTTTTATTTCTTTTTCATGTTTTATTACATTGGTTAAGACTTCTAGTACAATATCGGACAGAAGTTGTGAGAGTCGATAACCTTTCCTTATTTCTTTTTCAGGAAGAAAATAGTCTTTTACAATTAATTATGATGTTAACTATAAATCGTGTTGCAAATACTCTTTATCAGTTTGAGTATATTTCCTTCTACTCCTAGTTTGCTGAGAGTTTCCTTTTTTCAGCTCCTCTCTGTCCATGATTTCTCCCATTACTCTCCAATTCTCATATGCTCCTTTTCTTGGTTCCTCTGGCCAGAAAGATGGAATCCTTTCAGAGTTTTAGCCTCCCATACTGTCATGTAGTCCTACACAGTTGGGGCTGCCTTCACAGTGATGCAGCAAGGGAAAAAAAAAAAACCATACTCCCCCACCCCCAACTCTTCATACAAGAGCGCTTCCTTTTTCCCAGTTCCTCTAGCTAGAGAGATGGGTTTTCCTTGGGATTCTAAATACTTGTACTATTGCCAGTGCAGCTCTGTAACTGAGAGGGAATGAAAGGGGGGAAAAGCTGGGGTGGGGGAAGGTCTCCCTCACAATCTCTAGCATGTGGGAATCTTTTTCCCAGTGTTCTGGCTAGAAGAAAGTATTTGTCCTGGAATTTTGGCTGTCAGTGCTTGCTGTACAACTACAAGACTCAGCTTGCCCTCAGGTCAAATCTAGGCAAAAAAGGAAAATTAAAATCTACATATCTCTCCCCTTGTGGATCCTTATTCAAGTTTTTACAGTAGTTTCCAATCCACATGCTATGTGTACTTTTCGAAGTCCTCATATAGCTGCTTTTTTATTCTTTTCAGAGTTTTTAGTTCTAAGCAGTGAGAGTGATAGGCTATAGTCAGTTTTCACCATCTTGGCTGACACCAGAAGTAGCTTATGTATAGTTTTAATACCTGTTCTTATTCCAGCTAACATATTTTGTAAACATTTACCTCCGCCATTATACATTCTTCCATGATATTTTTAATGACTGCATATTCCTTAATTTGTATGTGTGTATTGATTGTCTCTGAACCTGTGAATAGATAAATCTTTATACACGTTTGTGATTATTTTCTTCGGATAAATTCTTAGAGGCAGAATTCTATACTGAAGTCTTCAAAAGATTATCTTAACTTTATTTATTTATTTATTTAAAGATTATTTATTTATTTATTTCACAGAGCTAGAGACAGCCAGCGAGAGAGGGAACACAGGCAGGGGGAGTGGGAGAGGAAAAAGCAGGCTTCCAGCAGAGAAGCCTGATATGGGGCTCGATCCCAGAATGCCGGGATCACGCCCTGGGCCGAAGGCAGACGCTTAACGACTGAGCCACCCAAGCGCCTCTATCTTGACTTTAAATCGATTTACACACTCTCCCATATTTGGAGTACTCATTTCTCTATATTCTAGCTTAATACTATGAATAGAAAAATACTTCCACTGATCACTCAAGGTCCTTAAATTTCACGGTGTCCTGTCCAGGAGATGCCCTGCAGATATTTCCTCACATATCTCATAAATGTAAGTGACTAGGTGTCTTTGACTCCAGGCTTACAAAAACCAATGGTATTAGACATAATTCGTTTGGGCTCATAAATATTTGAGCCAAGCATAAATCTTCAGTTGCCCAGAGCATCCCAATTAGAGTGGACCTGACGTGGCTAAAGTGAGCAAGAATAATTTTCTGTGCACAATAATCCTGGGTTTGGTTGTACATTCCATTCGTCTTGCACTGAGATTGTACTTTAGCTGAGTCATGAGTGATTTGCAAGATCCAGTTTGAAAAGCCAACATCAGGAGTCTGAAGAAAGTGTATTTGCTGTAACATTACACATCCTTTTCTTTGTAATCGTACTGATACATCTTTGCTATTTTAAAAAAGACAATTGAGTGATACAAATGCATATAGAATGTGGAAATATCCTCTTCTAACATATGAAGGCCTGTGTTCTAGGCCAGAACGGATCACTTCTGTGTCAGCCTCGGTCTCATCCAAGAAAGAGAAAGATGGCACTTAAATTGGGTAGTCTGAGTGAGTTTAGTGAAGGAATGATTTATGAGGGTGGACAGGGTATAGGCAAGTCACAAGCTACAATACAAAACTTGTAGGCTAGTAACAGGGGGCAGGCGACCACTGCTAGGCCTGAGCAGGGACTTTTGGTGCCCATGCAGCACGTGGGGACCCTTCAGGAACTGAATAAGCGAGACAAATACCCCACGTTTCCTTTTCTTCTTCTGTCTGATTTCCTGCCAGTACTTCTCATTGTTTAAACCCTGTAAGAAGTCATAGGGTCAGAAAGCCTCTTCATGCAGTGCATAAAGATCCACCAAAGGATCTTTATATAGGAAGAATTACTGAATTTAAATCTCCGACCACAAATATATTCAGAAGTCTCTGGCTAATTTGCAATTATTTGTATATGATGAAAGAACATTTATGTTTCACAAGTTATTTATTTATAGTTGAATATGTGGAATGATATTTCTTAACATGTACCTTTTAGTAAAATATGCTTTCAATTTATTGGAGAATTACATGCAACACGTTATATACCTATAACACAGAGGCTTTACAGTGTAAGAGGTGAGCACTTAGGTTCAGGATTCAGATGGAATTTGAATCCCAGCCTTTCCATCTACCAGCTGTCTGATTCTGGGTAAATTTATTATCTTCTCTAAAGCCTAATTTTTTTTTTCATTTGTTAAATGGGAATAATAATAGTATCTATCACATATATCTGTGAGGATTAAATGAGATAATCATATAATCCAATGCCTGGCATGTATCAAATACTTAATAAGGGTTATCTGTTATTATTATAATTGTTACATGTATACCTATAGTCAGAAACAAGAACCATGATTTAAGAGGACTCTGGTCATTTTAGGATGAAAGTAATTGTGTCACTAAGTATAGCGTTCAGAAAGGATAGAGAGTTCAATGATTAAGTACACAGGCTCTGCAGTAAAATCTCTGCTTTGTGACTTCGTTTCTTCATCTGAAAGTTGGGGATGACAGAAATACATTTGTGTGTGTGTGTGTGTGTGTACTGATCATACCATCCACTGACATACACTTAGGTTGTTTCTGTGTCTTGGCTATCGTAGGAAAGGATGAACATTCACAGTAATGTCAAAAGCTTAGAATTTATAGCCAGATTTATTCTCCAGAATCTGAGAGAACAGTCCATGAAATCCAGGACTAGTGAAATTGTTTTCAAATATGTAATTGATAGCCCCCCATATCTGCTCGTCTGAAAGCTGAGATGATGTCAGGGCACCTAGGTGGGTCACTCAGTTGAGCATCTGATTTCGGCTCTGGTCATGATTTCGGGATTGCAAGATTGAGCCCTTCCCTGGGCTCCATGCTCAGTGGAGTCAGCCAGAGATTCTCTCCCTCTCCCTCTGCGCCTTCCCTGGCTTGCATATGCACGTGCTTGCACTCTCTCTAAAATAAATAAATACATTGTAAAAACAACAAAATGAAACAGATGATGGTTCTGAAGCTCTTTTCTTATTTCTGATTCAGGGATAAAGTATCTGGAAAGACATTTTTGTTCCAAGGGGTAGATATGGAAGGCAGCCGAAGTGTTGTCTGACTGGTTTTTGTAAGACCCAGAAAACAAGAGGGCAGGAAGGAAGTAGGAAGAAGACTAACAGAAGCGCATTGCATTCTGGGAGATGTCTTATACACAAACAAAGTGTTGGAGCTTCTTGCTAAGAAGAGACCTGTTAGTAGTGGTGTACTCTGGGATTTAGTTTCTTTTTTCATGTGCTCCATTACTTCAGTGTGACAGAGAACCAACCTGTAAGTCGGGGGAAATGCCTTCTCAATAGAGTGGAGTTATTTACACGGAAGCTTACAAAATTCTACATAGACCTAATAAGACCAAATATTTCATAGCAGAGATATACTTTGAGAACATGATAATGTTTTACAACCGGTAACTGAAAGTACAACGCTGAGCAGTGTTGGTTTTTGCTGCTTCCGTTGCAATTTACATGGATGAATATAAATTATTATGCCTAAACTAGCTAAGTTATCTTTTCTAAACCATTAGAATGCTTTTATCATTAGTCAATCTCAAAGGTCAATTCCAGTTTCATTTAGGCCTATCTTGAATGAGAATGACTAAGGTATTTTAAAGACCCCATCCAGTCAGACTGCTCCCCTCTTTGCTCTTAAATTGTAATTTCAATTAACACAGCATTAAAAAGAAGAAGGGCTTTGTGTTATTGTCACTGTAAATAAGACTTAAGCTTGATACCTCACAATATCAATTTCCTCGGATTAAGATTTCATTTATGTTTACGCTACCGTAGTGCTGTGCTGATATGGCGAATCCATACTATATGACGATAACTGAGAAGCAGTTTTCTTAATGACTTCTATATCTTTGAAAAAATAAGTTCGAAAAAGAAAAAAGATATCTTTCAATCAAAACATGGGTCTTTATCAAATGTAAGTTAGAAGTAAATAGGAACGTATCATAGATACTGTAATACAATTGACAATTGCTTTATTTCTACTTTACATTTTTACTGGAGGGCAACCTAGCATTATAATTTAAAATGAACATTTTCTAATAATATTTAAACTTTTTCCATAGATTAACACCAGTTAAACTCATAATTTGACTGTACTAAACATATCTGAGCCAATTCGTGTTTGCCACAGAAAGCCATTATGATGTGACCTAATTTGACATTTAAAAAATTGCCATTAGTGATCTTTGGCACAAATAGAAAGGGAGCAGCACTGTAGCAAAGGATCTAAATCACAAAGGAAAAGTACGTTTTTTTTTCCTGGAAGAATGCCTGTCAGATGTAACCTTCCTTGCTTTTTTGCTGAAATGGGGCTTGCTGTGCTCTTTTGTAGCGGGAGAATTTCTCAAACGCTCTACTGCAGCACCTTTCCTAGTCCTATGTCCCCTCATTTTTTTTTAGCGTAGGTTCTGTGATCTGATATTATAAGCACACTCTTGCAAATCATCAAGTACAGTATCCCTTTTTGCCTTCAATCTTATTTATCTAGAATATATGTAATTCTGATTAAACCCGACCGCTTGCCTATTTATGCTTATACCTGAGCACCTGAGTGTATTTAAGAAAAATCACGGAAGCATGATGTTTGGTCCTGCTTGATATTTCCGACCACGAACATCAAGGGGCCCCTCGGTACTGCCCAACAGTGTACTACATCCCCCTAGTCATTTGAATCTTCTGTTCTCACAGTGCCTCTTGCACCTGTTTTCCTCTGTCTTCAAACCTTGGGCATTCCCTCCCGGATCCTCTCTCTTAGATCTCTTCCTCTCTCAGAGAAAAATCTTCCTATTGGCCAAAGAGCATAATGAACTTGCGACTTGTTTCAATAAGAAAGCACAAGCAGAAGAAACTTCTAGGGCACCTGGGAGGCTCCATCTTAAGCATCTGCCTTTGGCTCAGGTCATGCTCCAGGGTCCTGGGATCGATGAGCCCCCATCATATCGGGCTCCCTGCTCCACGGGGAGCCTGCTTCTCCCTCTGCCTGCCGCTCCCCCTGCTTGTTCTCTCTCTCTTTGTGTGTCAAATAAATAAATAAAATCTTAAAAAAAAAAAGAATAAAAAAGTTCTACATTCTCCCATCATCAGGTTTGCCAATCCATCCTTATGGAAACTATATTCCACGCTCCCTCCCGTTACAACAGATGAACTGTCTCTGTCTGAGGACAGTTCTTCCTCCTGCGCCCTGCACTTCACAACCTCTTGCCTACTTGAGCATTCCCTCTCTGAGATTCTCTGCCTCTCTCTCCTGTAGGACACAATTTTCCATTTTGACTGCTTCATTCCCATCAATCTACAAACATACTGTGTTATCTCTCAACAGACACACAACAAAATAAAATTTATCTCGGTCTTGAATCTTTCAGTGCCACCTTTTTTCTCTTGTTCCGTTTTCAGCAAAGTTCCTTGAAAGGACTGCCCACACTTCCAGTTTCCACTTCTCTCATTCTCTCTTAAACCCATTCTGCTCTGCTGAAAGAGTTCTAATTAAGGTCATCAGTGGCCACCACACCGACAAACAGAGCAGTCAATTCTGAGTCTTCACTTATTGTAATCTCTCAAGAACATTTGATCCAGTCATACACCTTCTTTTTCTTGAAATGCTTTCTTAAAACTTGGTTTCTGGCAAACATACTCTCCCGACTTTCCTTCTACTTCTCTGTTTCTTCTTAGTCTCCTTTGCTGGTTTCTCTTCCTTTTTTTTAATCTTTCAATGTTGAATGCTCCAGAAATCAGTCCTGAACCCTCTTCTCTGTATCGTCTATATTCACTTCTTTGGGCATCTCATCAAGCTTTATGGCTTTAAATAAATTCTCTGGGATGATGACGCTCCGTGTTTATATCTTGAGTCCCTGTCTCTCTGGGCTCCATATTCCTATACCCAACTGCTTGCTTTCTGCTCTGTTTAGAGGATTACTATAATCTCAAACTTGAGTTCAAAAACAATTCTTGGTTTCACCTCCCACCTCCTATTTTACCTCAGTGTTTTCTATCTCAGTAAATGGCACCATCATCTAGGATGGTGGTGTTGAACACACCCAGAGTGCGTTGTTTCTATGGGTTAATTGAATTTTTATTTGTATTTTCTATGGATTTTCCCAAAGGACATCTCATTTATTCAAAATGGGCTTGAAAATGTAAACAATTTAGCAACCGTATCTGGCTCTTGAAATTTTCAACCTACCTGGGCAGCTACTGTAGTGATTAAGTGATGAAAATGATCAACTAATATCCCTTTGTGTGAGAAGTTGTGAAAAGTAGTTAATAATTTTCACATTGGCCAAAGCACATAATGCAAAAAAAAAAAAAAAAAATCCTCCAACCAGTTTAAATCTTGGATGAATTTTATCAAAAGGTTTTTGATTTTTTTAAAAAAGCATTTTTTACCTAGGGTTTAGGAGGGTAACCACACATTTTTTTTATTCTGCCAAAGGTGTCCATATTTGTTTCTGAATTAGAAAGTGTAATATTATGTGGAAAAATTGAAAGAATTGACCAAAAATACCACTGGAACTAGTAAGTGATTGTAGCAAGATTTCAGGATATGCTTACTTTCCTATATTCCAGTAAAGAACAAATGGAATTTGATATTAAAAACACAATACCATTTACATTAGAACCCCCAAGAATGAAATATTTAGATATAAATCTAACATAGTAAGTACAGGAAAACTACAAATCTCTGCTGAACAAAACCAAAGAAGAACTGAGTAAATGGAGACATATTCTATATTTATAGATAGAAAGGCTCAGTATTGTCAAGATGTCAGTTCTTCCTCACTTGATCTTTAGATTCAATCTTATCCCAATCAGAAACCCAGCAAGTTATTTTGTGGGTATCAACACACTGATTCTAAAGTTCATATGAAAGGCAAAAGACCCAGAGTAACCAACACAAGACTGAAGGAGAACAAAGTTGGAAGACTGATACTATTGATACTACTTCAAGACTTACTCCAGGCTGTGTGGTATTGGCAAAAGAACGGATGATGAATGGATCAATGGAACAGAATAGGAGAGACTAGCAATAGACCCAAGTAAATTCAGACAACTGATCTTTGACAAAGGATCAAAGATAGTCTTTGCTGGAGCTGGACATCCACATGCAAAAAATGAATCTAGACACAGACCTTACAGCCTTAACAAAAATTAACTCAAAATGGATCACAGACTTAAATGTAAAATGCCAAACTATAAAACTCCTAGAAGACAATGTAGGAGAAAACCTAGATGACTTTGGGCATGGTGATGACTTTTTAGATACTACACCAAAGGCATGATCCATGAAAGAAATCTTTGATAAGCTGGACTGCATTAAAATGAAAAACTTCTGCTCTGAGAAAGATAAGAAAAAGAGAAGACAAACCACAGATGGGGTGAAAATATTTGCAAAAGGCATGTCTGATAAAGCACTGCTATCCAAAATCTACAAAGAACTCTTAAACCTCAAGAGTAAGAAAACAATCCAATTAAAAAATAGGCCAAAGTCCTTCACAGACCCCTCACCGAAGACAATATGCAGATGGCAAATAAGCATACGAAAAGATTCCCCACATCATATACCATCAGGGAAATAAAAATCAAAACAATGGTGAGCAACCACTACACACCTACTAGGATGGCCAAAATCTGGAGCACTGACAACACCAAATGCTGGCAAGGATATGGAGCAACAGGAACTCTCATTCATTGCTGGAAAAGGTGCAACCACTTTGGAAGAGAGTTTGGCTCTTTCTTACAAAACTAAGTATGCTCATACATATGATCTAGCAATCGTGCTCCTTGGTATTTACCCAAAGTCGTTGAAAACTTGTGTCCACAAAAGAACCTGCACATGGATGTTTATAGTGGCTTTATTTGTATTTGCCAAAACTTGGAAACAACCAAGATGTCCTTCAGTAGGTGAATGAATAAATAAACCATGGTACATTAGACAGTGGAATATTATTCACCACTAAAAAAAAAATTAGCTATCAAGCCATGAAAAGACATGGAGGAATTTTAAAAGCATATTATTAAACGAAGCCAATCTGAAAGGGCTGCATACAGTATGACTCCAACACAAGACATTCTGGAAAAGGTAAAACTATAGATACAATAAAAACATCATTTGTTGCTAGGAGTTGGTAGGAGGAGGGATGAATAGGCCGAGCATAGGGGACATTTAGGGCAGTGGAGATACTCTGTGTGTTGGTAGGTACACGTCATTATACATGTGTTCAGACCAATAGAATATACAATACCAAGAGTGAACTGTAATTAAGCTATGGACTTTGGGTGATGATGACACGTCAATGTAGGTTCATCATTTGTAACAAATGCACTACTCTGGCAGGGGGATGTTGATGATGGAGAAAGCTGTGGAGGAGGGGCAGGGGTGCATGGGAAATCTCTGTACCACCCCTCGATTTTGCTGTGAACCTAAAACTGCTTTTAAAAAATAGTCTTACTTTTTTGGGGGGGACCTGGGTGGCTCAGTCAGTTAAGTGTCCAACTTGGTTTCTGTTCAGGTCATGATCTCAGGGTCATTAGATCAGCCCCACATCTGTGCGCAGCATGGAGTTGGCTTGAGATCCTCTCCCTCTGCTCCTCCCCCCGCTTGAACTGTCTCTCTGTCCCTAAAATAAATAAATAAAATAAATCTATAAAAACACAGTCTTACTTTTGAAAAAAAAGTAAATATGAAATATCAAAGTAAAAATGCATCATTATCTCTTTTTATATGCCGCTGCTCCTGAAGAAAACTTCACAAGCTTTTTAGCCAGTAATATCACAAAGATCAAAGAGCTTTCAAAGGGATTTCAAACTAACAATACATATCGGTACTCTCTCTGCATAATCCAGGCTTGCTATGCTCTATTGCGTAGAGTACTCCACATTCCAAAGAAGACAAAAACTTTTCAAAAGTCAGTCATGAGACAAATGATAAACATAAAACAGTATAATAGATTGGTGCACAAGTTATTAAGTATAATTATAAAATTGAGCTTATTACCACTGTTGCTTTCCATATCATGTTCCTTTCTCATCCTATATTTCTGCCCTCTACCTAGAGCTAGCTGCCATCCTGAATTTTGTATTTATCATTCCCTTTTTAAAAAAATAGCATGGACTTCTAAGCAATATATTGTGTTGGTTAGTTTTGGTTAGGGCCTTTATAAAAATGGTATCATTATGGAAGCTTTCTTTATCCAAATAGAAACAGCATGTCTGAGGAGGGCAAATCTGACAGTACAATGAGCCATTGTGATACTGTTTACACGCCTGTGTTTTATATTGCCTTGAGTGCTGTGTAATTTGGTCTTGCAACTGATTAGACAATTAGGAATTGGAAGGGTGATATGTAAATGTTACTGTCTAACTGACAGAATGATTTATTAGAAATGTATATTTGTGGAATTCACCTGCTCTGTTGTTTGGGAGGCCCAGTGCCAAACCAAAACATGTGTGTTAATGGCAGACCTGTGGCCAGCTTTTTAAGAGAATTCAGCCAAAGTTGAATTCCATTCAAGTACAGTTAGTTGTGTTTGTTTGCCAATGGTGTCAATACTGATTTTAAAATGTATTTACCTTTTTTATAGCTTCGGTCAGCATTGTTGAAACTTTCAACACACATGGATATATCTCATGGGCCATGATGCCACCCACTGACTACGCTAGCTTAGTTTTTGCCTTTGCTTATGCTAGTATTTTCTGTTCTTCCAATATCAACTGCCAAGTTGATCCTCTGAACCGTAAGATTTACATGAAGAGGCCTTCCCCTTGCTCTTAGAAAACTCCAAGTACTACTCATTGACCCAGGTTATTTACTTTGGTCTCAGAGATGGTTGGGGTTTGTTTTCACTAAAATTACTCTTCCGACTTCAGCATTTTGTCTCAATATGATTTGGATAGAAAATGCTATCAATTACTTTTATAAGGAAAGCAGAAACAGAAGAAACAGACATTTGGCCATAACTTTAATCTACAAAATAAAAAAGCATACATTTACTTTAGGAAATAATAGGGGTCCATATTAATGAAACCGTATTAGTTAAAGCTACGTAATTTTAAAAGTGCTCTCTTAATATTCTGATCTATCTTTATTCCCTTTGTTTTAAAAGGCAAGTGAGATATACACCCCCCCATGAAGATTTTATAAGATGCTAGTGGAGAATAGAACAATAGAGTCGGGGCGCCTGGGTAGCGCAGTCGTTAAAGCGTCTGCCTTCGGCTCAGGGCGTGATCCCGGCGTACCGGGATCGAGTCCCACATCGGGCTCCTCGGCTATGAGCCTGCTTCCTCCTCTCCCACTCCCCCTGCTGTGTTCCCTCTCTCTCGCTGGCTGTCTCTCTGTCACATAAATAAATAAAATCTTTAAAAAAAAAAAAAAAAAAGAACAATAGAGTCATACTTAAAGTTTATTGCCTTAAATAATTAATTCAAGCTCACTGTTAAAAAAGTTTGAATTTTATTTTGTACCATCTTTGTACGCATATCTGAGAAGCTTTAATTTTTCTTATAAACTCTTTTTACTTATGTTAAACTGCTTTGAGTAGCAGATATAGGTAAGTTGATAAAAATGAGCTGTCACATTGTTGGCTTTTATTCTTTAAACTTCTATTTTAGGGAAATAAGGTGAAAATGTGATAGTGAGATGACACATGCTGAGGCATCTGGGGGATCACTGAACCCAATGATCAAAATAATCCTGGAGAGAACATTCCATCAGTTAAAGTACAAGTAGCCTGAAAGAGTGGTACATATCAATTATTCACACCATTGTGTGAATTACTCTAATTAGGTAATCACATTGTTTGCCTTCCACCATCTTAGCCTAATTTCTGGGGAATTATTGGTTAGAAGAAAGAGGATTGAGTTGGAAGGGTGGGGAGAGGAAGATCATGCTTAAGGGCATGAATTCCTTCTAGAATAGAGCTTGGAGCAGGTACAGACCTGCAGAGGCTGGAGACTGGTGGAGGACAGCATGAGGGGTGGGGCCCTGAAAATCGGAAAGATGGAGTCCAGAAAGGCTTGTCAGATGTAATCACCGTAGAAACCATTTACTGTGACTCCTGACTTAATGTCCGAGCAAACGTTTTCAGTCAGAAGAATGACTTAAAATGTCCAGGAGATGTTCTATGAAAACGTCATCCTTTCAGGACTCCAGGTTATTTCTTAAAGACTGTAGACACAGCACACTCAGTGGGAGATTGTGTTAGTTTTACATTGTTGCATTCATTTTAACATTCTGAACCCTGAATATAAGTGTCCTAGATAAAATAACAATGGCTGATAATATTTTTCATCACCATCATACACCTTTATTTTTTATTTTGTTAAAAGATATCTGACTTAATAAAATACAAGGATTAGTTATAAGCAGAGACAGATGTAGACATGTCAAAGTAGTCATTTAGTTTTTCATCAAAGCCAAAACCAAAGAAAGAAAAAAAGAAAACTCCATTCATCGGATTGCCATGTTATTTTTTTTTAATATATACTATGCCAAAGTCCTGAGAATTTGTGTATACATTAGTCACAAATATCTAGCATACATATATCTCTTAGGCCATTATCAGTGAATCTGTTCTTTTGGAAAGTGTCCCTGGATTGTATGTTTAAAATCAACCTGAAGGCAATGAAGAATAGCCATTTTTATTAGTTGACTTGTTTACTCAACAAACACTTTCTGAATACCTACTATGTACCACATGCTAGATTATGGTAATACGGTGACAAGTAATATAAAGTCCTGCCTTCAAAAATGTTGCAGTCCAAGGAGAGTGTCAGGCCCCAACACTCACAAAACAATGTGGAAGTGTAGGGAGAGGGATATACCGGATCCTATGAGGGATTCAAAAGCCTACTCCGAAGCATCATTGCGGGATTCTAAGGTGGCACTGACTAGCTACAGTAAGTCTACCTACATAGAGATCCACACTGCTTGGCGGAATGTATATATCCATTCTGCCTTTGCCTGGTGAAGTATATGGCTGTATTTAGAAATTCACTGTTTTAGCTCATTGAGGTTTCATTTATAGCATTGACAGGGGCAGATGTGATAAATATAGATGTTTTCTAAAATGAGCTACTGAATGTCCTTTTTCCTGATAAATTCTAACCCAAAATTGTTCACTGAAGGAGAATTACCAGGGCCTTGGAAAAGGTTTGGTCACTAGCCAGGATCCTTATGAGTAACTGAGTGAAAAATACTTGCCCATCAAAATATTTTTGCCTTGATTTTCTGCCCTAAATGGAAGGAATTGACAGTGTTTCTGATTTGCTGCAGCAGCTGCTGCTGGGGATGCTGGGGGTGATGGAAGGAGATTTCTGTTTTTATTTTGATCAACCCCAGAGGTGTTCCCCAGAAGCCATGTGATAAGCAAATGCAGAACTAAGAGTCGGTCTATATTGGTGTCTGAGAAACCTCTTTGTTACCTTTCTAGTGCCTCCTTAGGATGACTTTTTTAAAAAATTTATTTAAGAGTTTTACAGCTTATCATTCAATTCCATGGAAACAGATGAGGTACTAAAACAAAAAATAGAAACATTGAAAAGTTGAAGTGCTTACAGCCCTATTATATAAAGGCCTTAGCCTTAGATTCCTCTAATCCCTTCAGAGTAGTAAGTGAAGGACTCTGGCCTTTCTTTTAATTCTGAGGGTGGTGCTTCCATCTGACCTCATTTTAGTGGAGGGATTCTTTTCTTCATGAGGACCCCTTTTTCCATCCTGAGGATGCCACCTGTGCAGAAGGACAGTGGTCCTTTGTCTCAATGGGGCACTTTGTAGTTCTAAAGACCTTTGAGTATATATGTGTGACATTTGGTTCACTAAAGACATTTTAGCCTTTCCCAGGTGTGAGCTCTTCTGCTTTTGTTTTTCAGTGCTGAATGAGAGAAACCTCAGAAGCCATAGAATATCCTGAATGTATCCCAGAACTGTAAATTGGAACTAAACCCCAGAAATGGGGATGTGTGTTCTGGGCAGAAAATGGCATACTAGCAATTTAGCTCAGCAAAGATAGGATTCTCGTTGTGCCTCTCAGCTCATTACCACATTTCTGTCTTTTTACTAAATTTTGCTTAAAATCAGAGCAACATGGCACAGGCCAATGAGAACATAGTAGACTACTGAGAACGTGGTTGAGCTGAGGTAATATAAGTGCTTAAGGAAGCATCCCAGGCCAAGAAAGCCAGATAAACCAAAAGAATTTGACCAAAGAGAGAAAATGCAAGACAACACTAAGTGTTGGAGCAGCATGTGAGGGGAGAAGGCAGAGCCCCGCATGGCATTCGGAAGGGGGAGATTCAAGGAATCTTTAAAATGAGGTTGCTGTTGGGTCCACAAGGGGTGAGCAAACAGAGTAATGACCTTCAGGGAGAAAAATCAGGAAGTTCAGAGATCTGTTGTGTATTGTAATTTTAATATCACATACATCTTTGAGTCTAAAATGTCTTCCTGGGAGTATGATCGCTGGAATGCTTCCTCAAGTTGACTATAAACACCACGAAGTGTAGATTTTACTGAGAAAAAAGTGTCAAATGATATCAATATTTTTCCCACAGCTCCAGAAAAAATGTGTCCACAGCAAAATTCTATCCTTGAATTGGCAACACGAGTGAGATGGTTCATTTTCTGTAGGGGAATGTATTAGTGACTTCTCCAATTTGTTTTTTTGAAATTTCAGTAGTCAGGGTTCTGATGAGGGCTTTGCTTAGGAAGCTAAGTAGAAGGCAAGGACCTTCCCACAGCTCTCTGCTCACTCAGTTGTAGTAGGTCCTATTCATTGAGATTCTGTCTCTGCTGCAGCCAAACTCCAAAAGGGGAAGTTGGTAGGAATAGGGGATGGGCTTGTGGAAACAGGTGGTAGGATTGGAAGCCATTATGAATACGGTGGCTTTTCTATAAGGATTCCTCAAAGTCTGGTAAATGATTACAGTGAGCTTGCATGCCTTTTTTTCTACATTGTTATGGATTGAATTGTGCCCCCCCCCCCAATTCCTATATCAAAATCTTAACCCCTGATGCCTCAGAATGAACTTTATTTAGAAGTAGGGTGGTTGCCGGTCGTAATGGCATAGAGTCAGCCCCTAATCCAAGATGACTGGTGTCCTTAATAAAAAGGGAAAATTGGCACAGACGTACCCAGGGAGAACACCACGTGAACATGAAGGCGGAGATTGGAGGGATGTTTCTATAAGCCAAGGAGTGCCAAGAAACCAGCAGAAGCTAAGGGAGAGGCATGGTGCAGATTTCCTCTCACCACCCTCGGAAGGAACCAATCTCTCAACAGCTTGATCTCAGATTTCTAGCTTCCAGAACCGTGAGAGGATCTATTTCTGTTGTTTAAGCCATTCCGTTTGTGGTATTAGAAAATGAATAGGTGTATTATCTGTGCTTCTTGCCTCCAATGCACTCTGCACTCACTGAGGTCAGGGACTACATTCTGGGCATATACAAACCCTCATCACATTGAACAGTCTCTAGCACACGAACGGGGACCCCCAAATATTTATGGAATAAATAAATACATCTGTTGGTTTCTACCAAAAAAAATTTGAATCTCTCTCAAACAGGAGAGCATATATTCTATTCTTCCAATTCTCAAACATATTCCAATTTAGT
Source organism: Ursus maritimus (assembly GCF_017311325.1). Taxonomy (NCBI): domain Eukaryota; kingdom Metazoa; phylum Chordata; class Mammalia; order Carnivora; family Ursidae; genus Ursus; species Ursus maritimus. Next base: position 48,647,647 of record NW_024423675.1, read on the forward strand.
AATTTTGACCCTGGATTAGATTGAGGGTGGTGGCTTGCTTCGACTAATTCCTTTCCTCAGATCCTCCCACTAAGCTTCATTGAATCATCTCTGTATTTAAAAAGTTAAACATAACAATTTTCATAGTATCTACAGACAAGTGAAATTTTTAATACCACTGTTCTAGAAAAGCCTTTATTTGCATTAAAATTTGTATAGGTTTTATCAGACGTTTGGCTAAGATTGTCTTGAGGGGAGAAAAGCAAAAATCAAGGGTTCATTTTAATGTAAAAATACTTCCTCTTTACAGAGAGATGTTCTTGAGTAAATAAAGAGCATAAGTGGACAATTTATTTAGACAGAGCAAAGCGATGGCTTATCCAAAACCTATCTATAGATGTAGACATTTACTATCTAGATTGTGCAAACTAGCTATACAAAACTGCAGTGATACGTGAGTGAAGTGAGACATCTTTGAACGCTAAGTGAAAATGCAGGTTGTTAAAAGTCAACTGGAAAATGTTTCCCCATAAATGCAAGCAACAAAAATATGCCACCTGGCCAGATGTGGAAGCCTCAGCATTTATTTACTTGAGTTTTCACTTTTCTACCAAATCGTTGAAAGGCAGAGGGGAAGGAGCTCTCTGGAAACTTTGAGAGGATGAGGTGACCTGGAAGAACACAGAGAAGAGGAGAGAAATTTTGGGTCAGGTGGAAAGGATCTCCCCTCCGTAATAGTTCTCTGAACCCCTAAGTTAGACATTTTTTTCTGGAAGCTTGGTGATCAACTAAAATACCCTTATGCCACAATAGCCTCAAAACACTTCCAACTCAATTTATCTTTTGTGTTTCAGTTCTTGTGGTTCTTTGTGTTTGTCTTGTTGTATTTCTTTCTTAAAGAGGGAAATGAAGTACATGTACTTCCATTAAATTTTTGGTGCAGTTGAATATATGATGGACAGCATGGTTTTACATAGAACTTCCATCTGAAAACCCACTTGCTTGAATTAGGGTTGTTTTAACTGGAGTTATATGTTTTGCTTAAATGTTTAGATTTTGCAAATGGCTGCACAAAAGCTTTTATACTGAATTACATCTTTCAATCTGCAGTTAAGTAAAAAGTATTTCCAGAGTACAGGGATGGTTATCTCCTCTGTGGTCAGAGGAGACTCCTTAGTGGCTTCTCGCTACGGTGTTTGCTGCATATGATTTCTGCAATGCTTGTGCTAATCAGGGACCAGACTCAAATCTGTTTTTAAAACGTTCCAGATTTCCTCTGCTTAAAATGGTGAACTAAAATTTTTCTTTAAGATTTCTTACTACATTAGCATTTAAGGAAAAAAAATTCACTCAACTTAAGACAGTATCTTGAGAAACCTAAATCCAAGCAAAAGGACTTGGAAGGAAAATGTCTTCTGACCATGATGGTCAAATGTTTGTGGCATCTATTTGATAGTGCAACAAGCGAAATAGAACTCCTTGCTCTTCCTTCTCCCTGATCTAACCTCTGTTTCTAGGAATAAAAAACAGAAGGACAGTTTGCAGCTCAGAGAATTCTCACTTAACTTCAGCTGGACGGGGCCCCAAATCTGGCTCTGGTGTATAAAATTACTCTTTTAACTGTATGTGAGGACATTAACACTTGCCTTTGCCAGTTTCAAACAGATATATATACATACAGCATACCCATAGATATTTACCTTTGTAGGGTATTTATTGTTGGACTATAGGTGTGTTAGTGGAATACCATGATTCCATACGCTTGACTCCATCTTGCTTACTCTGACCTATTGATTGATTTTCTAAGCACGACAGACATATTGAGACGTACACAATCTTATATAAGTAGTTCAAAACACTTTTACAAGGAGAACACATCTGCATAACCACCACTCAGAACAAGATATCAAATACAAGCAGGACCCTAAAAACCATCCTGCGTCCCCTCCACATCCTTCCCCGCTCAGAAGTAACCGTCGTCCTGACCTCTGACCTCTATCACTGTAGGTCAGTGCTGCCTGCTCGTAATTTCTGTAGAAATGGAATCATGCAACACGTACGGTTTTTTTTTCCTCTAGCTTCTTTTGGTTCAGCATTGTGTCTGTGAGGGCTGCTGCTACCCTATGCTTGCAGGTAGCCCTCGTGTTCTTTTTCGCTGCTGTGTGGAGTTCCATCTTGTATATTTTTAAATGTGTTTCCCGTTCTGTTGCTGATGCACTTGTGAGTCATTTCCAGTTTTTAGCTATCAAGGCTAAGGCATCTATGAGCATGTGCATAAATATGTCTGTGCCCCTGTATGTGCATGTGTGTCTCGAAGTAGAATCGCTGGGTTTGAGGGCGCACATATGTTCAGCTTTGTGGATACTGCCAAACTCTGCGGATACTTTCCAGAGTGGCTGTAACAATATACATTCCTGCCGGCAGTGTTTAACAATTCCGGTTATTCTGTATCTGCACCAACACTTTGTAGTGTCCATTTTGGGGATTTATTTTATTTTATTACTTTTGTTTAGCTATTTGGGGGTATTCAGTAGTGCTTCTTGGTGGTTTCAATGGGTATTTCACTGATAATGTCACTAATAATGTCAATTTTTAAAATTTTCTTATTGGCCATTTGAGTAGCCTCATTGAAGTGCTTGCCATTTTAAAAAGTTGGGTACTCTCCTGTTTACTTTCTGATTTGTAGGAGGCTTTTTTTTTTTTAAGTCCTTTTTCAGATACATATATTACAAATATATTTCCTTCTCTATAGCTTATCTGCACTGTTTATGGCATCTGTTGATCAGTGGAAGTTCTTTCAGTGAAGCTTAATTTATTAATCTGTTGCATTACTGTACTTGCTTTCTATTATCCTTTTAAGAAATATTTACATAATCCAAAGTTATGAAGAAATTCTATGTTGTATTCTAGAAGTTTTGTCATTTAGCCATTCACGTTTATGATCCATCTGACAATGATTTTTGTGTGTGGTGTGAGGTAGGAGTGAAAGATCATTTTTTTTTTCTCACATGGATATCCAGTCTTTTGCCCAAAGGCTAGCAGTGGCAACTTTGCTATAAATCAGATGACCAGTCATATGTGAGTCTGTGTCTGGACTCTGTTCTGCTCATTTGGTCTATTAGTCTATCCTTGCACCAATGCCACACTCCTTTAAAATTACTATAACTATAAATTAAATCTTGATATCTGGTAATATAAGTCCTCCAACTTTGTTTTTCCATATTATTTTTATTCATCTTGGCCTTTTGCATTTTCATTTAGTTTTAGAATCTGCTTGCCAGATTTTACACAAAAAAATTTTAGATTGTTAATTGGAATAACATTGAATCTATAATCAATTTAGGGAGAATTCACATTTGGCAATATTGTACCTTCCAGAACGTAGTATTTTTCTCCATGTCTTTAGGCCTTTATTAACCTTATCTGAGGAAAGTTTTGTGGTTTCTCTTTGTGGCAATCTTGCACATATTTCGTTAGCTTTATTACGAGGTATGTGCCCTGTTTTTAGTAGAGAGCTGCTTCTAGTTTGTGTAGAGGCAAACTCTTCCTTTAGACTCACACCCTTAAATAAAGTATTACAGAGAAACTCTATTTTGAAACTGAAGAGAGGAAGCGCCCTTGAGCCTTGAGGAGGAGGTGTGGGGTTTTTTTGTTGTTGTTGTTGATTTGAGGTAGGTGAGAGGTAGTATGTCTTGTCCAGATGGAATCTTTGGAAGATCCTTAAAAGCAGCAGATGTGCGTGGGAAGAATGACAGAGTATATTGAGAAGCAGACTGACTTACCGCCTTGGGTAACTGCATAGCTGAATGAAGAAACCAATGCATATTTTAGGTCTGAAGCACATTCACCAGTGTGAGGTGAATGCCCATTCCAAGCCAATAGACTATATCCTGGACCTACCTTCCTAAGTCTTTGACTTAACTTCACCAATCACCAGAGATAAAAAGTTGCAGAATTACTGATCAAAATATTCTCAAGGTGGTCACCTTGAGTAAGGAATACATTTGTTGAATTCACCAACAAGCGTATTTCCCATTAAATTTTAAAAATCTTCAAAATTTAATAAATCGTGCACGAGTCAATGAGAGCTACTGTTTCAGAGTTGAAGTCTCTTGGAATTCTAATTACTTGCTCTATTTTCCTTCCCTTTCGTAGTCACGCTTTGGGAAGGATGATTTCTTACTGAGTCTGGCGTCTCGGCTCTAATTCACTTTTCACACTAGCCGGTATCTCCTAAAGTCTGTTGAAACTGCACTTCGTCGTCGGATCCGTGAAAACGTGTGCACTTCTCCAGTTTCTTTTCAACATTTGAGGTTCCTTCTCCGTGGAACTGTTCTTCCGTGGTCTTCCCCCTCCCTCTCTGACACTGCTTCTCAAGCTATTTTTCAGGCGCTCTGAGTTCCATAAATGTTGCTATCGCAAGTGGCCGGCTTCAGACTCATTGTTTTCTCTCGTTGTGAGCTCTCCTTCTGGGGGAACTCTTCACTCTTGTGGCTTCACCGACGCATCACTATTCTTGAAAGACCCTACACTATTACCACCTATGCCCAACTGCATTTTGGACTTCTCTGTTTAAGTGCCCCGATGACTCCTTAAATTTAATATGTCAAAGGAGGAAACTTTTTTAGCATGCTCTGCATCTTGCAAATGGCACCCTTTCCAGGAGACCTGAAGGCTGGGAGTAGTTATGGGCTCTTCTCCTTTCTCCCCCCAGAGCCAGCGGCCACATCCTGGCTACGCTCCAGTCCAGGCCCTCCTTTCTAGTTCACTGCCTTTTTCCCGTTCTCACACCTGGCTTACTTAAAGAGCCTCCTCCTTAGCCTCTCTGCCTTCAATGTTGTCACTGTCCAAACCATTCTATGTTCTCAGGGTGATCTTTCCAGAATGTGCTACTCCTCTGTTTAGAGTTTTGCAATGGTCCTTTAACACAAAAGTAAAACTTCTTAATATGGTTTCAAAAGCGAGTCCTCTTCAAGCCCCATCTGCCTTCTCCAGTCTCACGTCTGGACATTACCCCTTTTTCACATGACATGCGAGTTATCGTAACTACATGCAGGTCCTTCCATCACTCTGCCTGCCCTTCAGAACTGCTGCTGCTTTTGCCTAGAACGGGCACACTGCCCTCCTTATCCATCGCCCTCCTTTGGGGACTGCCTCTTATTCATTCTCCAAAACTCAACTCAGATATGAAACACCCTAGGGGAAACCTTTTCTCATCCTCCCCACCAGTCTGGATAATATTCTATCGCATCATAATTATTTTGATCACCCCACTCTGAGCTTCTTGAAGGCAAGGAACATGGCTTTTATGTTTATATCTTTCCTCTGTGGCTTCTTTTATAAATAGGCACTGTGTTAGGCAATAGGTTTGCAAAGATTAAGACATTGCTTCTTCCCGTGGGTCTCTCACAATATAGAAGGACAGAAACAGGAACTGATAATTACTGTGTAATTTGATGGGTGTCACATTACAGGTATTTTTCAAACATAGAAGAAGGAGCGCCTGATTCTGGGTCTGAGAAAGTTCTGTTTAGGTATACACGAGGGATCTCCAGAGAAATGATGTGTGGAGAAACAATCCTCCAAGTAAAGATTATCTCCAGGAAAATTCCTGGCAAATTCATAGCCAGTTTTACCAGATGCTGTCCAGAAATTGTTCATTCAGATCTCCAGACGCACAGAACTGCAGGGGAGCTAAAATATTTGCCAGTGATACCTGAACATGTAAATAAACATTAGGTGGTTCAGTTGGAGAGATACACACATTCAGCTTAGTTGAGACTGGAAAGAATCAGCATCTTATTTTGTGTGCCCAGGAGCTCTCTGACAAAAAGTCTAACCCTAACTGAGAAAAAGGTCCACAGACTTTGTAAATGTTTGCCTTTATGGTAAATAAGAAGAACCTAAATGCTTGAAAGGCCCAAACTGCATTTTTCCTCCACATATAATGTTAAATCCCCAAAACAATCCAGCAAAGTGGATCTTTACGTTTTGGTTTCTGTCCACTCACATACCAGGAGAGGACACTTCGTGGTTGATAGCTGTTTCATAGGCAGGTTCCCAGGCCTGAATGGTAATGGCCAGAGCCTCATGCTGTTCGGGATGAGTCAACACTTGTAGCGGTCAGAGAAGGAAGTTCATGTGGCCTACGCAATCTAGTCTTTATACAAGATTGTCTACAGGAGGGAACTCCTACTGATACCTATAGACTCGAGGGACCATGACAGGGCTTCAGAGAGTTTGGAGAGTCCCTATAATTCCACGCAAAATTGGGGCTGTGCATATAGGGAGAAAGGCTATAATTTTCATCATATCCTTAAAGTTCTTGTAACTCAAAGGGCCACTGGTCTATACACTCTGATTGATGTTTCTTTTATTTATTTTGTAATCATGTATTGAGGATTTAGCTATCAGTCGTTTTGCCAAGTGCTGATTTACTGTTGCGATGTGTGTTGCAGGGGTGCGTGGATGGATCCAGATTCAATTTAGCATTAATTGAGAACCCATGTTCTAGGTGCTTCCACATGCAGAATTTTGATTAATCTTCACAGTACAACTGTGTAGTCATCCGCTTACAACCATCTTACAGAAGAGGAAACTGAAGTTCAGAGTATAAAAAGAACTTGCCTAAGGACAACTGAGTACTCAAGCAAGTAGACTGGACTTAAGAATCTAAAGACAGGGGCACCTGGGTGAATCAGTCACTTAAGCGTATGACTCTTGATTTGGGCTCAGGTCATGATCTCAGGGTTGTGAGAATGAGTGCCATGTGGGGCTCTGTGCTGGGCATGGAGTCTGCTTAAGATTCTCTCTCTGCCCTTGTCCCTACCTCTTCTCCCTCTCTCCCATTCTCACACACACACAAATATATATATTTATGTCTATATATATACATAGACATATATATATATAGATATAGATAGATAGATAGATAGATAGATAGATAGATACAAATAGAACATATGCTCCTCCCTATTATGTTCACAGTCTTCTAGAGTAGACAGACAGAAACGACATCTAAATACAGCGACATACATGCAAGGATAGAGGAATATACAACATAAAATCTTAGCACCAAGGCATATAGGGTCATTTCAGCTGTCAGGGCTAGAGGAGCTGGGTCTCCAAGGATGAGTAATGGGAGAGAGGTGGACTGGAATTAGAAAAGCATGCCAGGCTGAGGTAAAAGCATTTGTAAAACACAGCCCTGTGAACTAGCCTTCTGCTTGGGAAGAGATGCTAGTGGTTAGGAATGGTGAGCACATGAATAAGTAAATAAATGAGTATCAGAAAATGCAAAGACACACGTCGGAGAACCAAGTGCTGCCCTGTGTGTTTCCACCTCAGTTAATGTTATCTACAGTTCCCTTCCAGAAACTAGCCCAGGCTATTCGGGTAGCCACAATTTAAAATACGTTTTTAGATGTTTTTCCCCAAAGCTGATTGAGTAGGTGTGCTCCTCATCCTCTGAGAAGTACTAGAAGGACATTTTGATTCTGTAAATTCTCTTAGGACAGAGAAGTACTGTAAACATTTTCTTAACCTAATTTGATTGCAAACAAAATCCCAAGCTTAACAACCAACCCAAACACTTAGGTAAAGGCTTCAACTATTTCGTGGCCCCGAAGAGCAGGAAAGTTAGTAGAAAAGTATATTTTCAAGTTGAGCTATCAAAACACATATCTGTTTTCAAAAATCTTACAGGGATAATAAATTTAATACCTGGGTTTTTTCCCCCCTCCTAAAAAACAGCATAACTAGTTTAAAACAACACTAGATAGTTCCTAAGGGGAAAGGTTGCAAGAACCTTTGACATAATTAGTTTACGCTTTTGCTTGCTGTTTTAGTTACACATTTGCAACAAGTTCTCAGAAACATGAATGGAAAAACTTCTCTGATTCCACTTTCAATTTGTGGGAAAGAGAATGTACAAAGGTGGGTGGGGTGGCAGGGAGAGAAAGAGAATATGAGCAAATACGAGGCCCGCACTATTTTTATTTTATTAACAATTAGACATAGTGAGTTGTAATTTGAGTAAAATGTTCAGGTTGTAAGTGCCTATTTTTCCACTTAAAAAAGTTTGTTAAACTGCTATCAAATTTTCAATAAATGTCAGCTCACAGGTACTTGACCACTATATATGATCATCAATTGTTTGAAGTATCCTGACTAAAAACTTTATTTTTAGATCATTATTTCTTTGTATAAATGTTTTACATAAATTTGAGATCATACTGTATATAAAACGCTTTTCTGTGCCTTCCTATGTAAAATCAGGATTATTAGAGGCCCCAGCTCATGAGATTGTTGTAAAGATGAAATGAGATGGGTTAGTAATGTGCCCAGCACAGTGCCTGGCACTCTGTCAGCATTCGGGTGATAATAGTTGTTGCTGTTGGGATGATGGTTACTTTTCATTGCTGTTTTTTATACTTGATCATCTAACTTTATCATCTTCTCAAGTTGTTAACTGTTGTTCAAAGACATGGTGTTTCACAGATTATGGAAGAGTCCACTATTCCCTCAAGGTTTAAGTAATGTCATTTTGGTCAATTTAGTAATTTCCAGATTGTTAATAATATAAACTCCACTGAAATAAACATTTTTATCCATAAGTCTTTGTGACCAAGTAAGATAAATTTCTAAAAGTATTTTAAAGACTTTTGATTCTTATGTCCAAATTACATCCCTGAAAGATCCTACCCATTTGGAAGTGCACACTTGTATTACGGTGTTTAAATAAGAATTAAGTAAATGCAGAAGAATGTGGAGAAATGTTAGAGAAGCCTGTAAGTCTCAGAGCCAGAATATTTGCATTCATTTGTACCATAGGAGGCAAGACAAGTATATTATGATGTTTAATTATTTTTCATGTTTAAAAGAAGCATTTGTGTAATGAATTAAAAGCATTGCATTGAAGTCAAAAGGCCTGATTCCTATACTGACTGATACAGGAATCTCTATAAGCTTGAAGTCACTCTCCCTCCCAGAGTTATGCTTTAAGGACTTTGCGGCAGTTAAATAAGACTGTGCATGAAAGGCACCAAGCAAAGGTCCTGGCACGTCGCAAGCATCTGGGGTTGACCACAGTGTTCTTGACCAAGAGTGTAATTTTTGTTGAAGAGCAAGCCTTCGCCCTCCTCAGTTTCTGGGATCCATAGATTATATACAGTAGTAGAGTTCCCATTAAGTGTCCTGGCTGCTCCATGCATGAGCTGAGGTTAGAACTCCATGACTTTGCAGCTATACTCTACATTTTTTATTAACCTGGTTCAGGTTAACTTGATGTAGTTCTGTTCCTTGATGGAACATACATTTGCCTCCTGCCTTGTTCCAGGCACTGAGCCTGTATCATTGGTGATACAATGAATAAAATATAACTTTGCTCTGGATAGGTTCACAATCTAGACAGGAAGTGGTTAGCATTTTTTTCTGGATGAAGTCCTTCTTCTCTTTATATTTAGTGAAATTTTTTGTACTCTTCATTTGATCTGTGCACTGGTAGGTATTTGGGGTTGAAAGTAAGCAATGATAAAAGCACGCCCAGCCTTGGAATGCTGGATGTAGGTTAACTGGCATGCTTTGGTACAAAGAGTATGGGCTTTCAGTCAAAAGACCTGAGTTCACATTTAGGCTTCAAAATGTCCTTGTTGAATGACTTTGAGCAAGGCTGGTGTCTGAATTTTGAGCGAGAAAATGGAAAGAGGCAAAACTCAATTATTCATTCATTTGTCAAGTATTTATTTAGTGCCAGGGATTCAGCAGTAAGTAACATATATATCAAGCACCTGACCTCATAGAGTCCAGGTTCCAGTGAGGAGGGGAAAGGGTACAAAAACTTCTCCCCCGAAGAAAGGAGTAAAGGCAGCTAGAGAATGTCATGATCAGTGAGGAGGGGTTGTAGTTTTACAGAATTGCAGGGAAAGCCTCACTATAAGCTAATGTTTGAATGAAGCAAGTGGAGGGGTGATTCAAGGGAGCAGCAGGTGTAACGGCCCCAAGTGGGGAGCAGTGGAGCTGAAGCAGAGTGAATGAGGGGGGAAATGGCAGGAGACGTGTTGTTAAGGACTTTGGCTTTTACTAGACCTGAGACAGGAAGCCTTTGAAGGGGTTTGAACAGGGTGACATGATCTGACTTGTAATAGCCTCATCCTGGCTGCTGTATAGAGCAGAGGGGAGAAGACCAGAAAAGCAGGGTGGTCATTGGGAGGCTTGTCCAACCAACCAAGTGAGAGTTGGCACAACAGAGAGTGTGAGATAGTAGTAGAAGCAGTGCATGGTATCAACGGGATAAAGCCAGCAGGATTTGCTCATGGACTGCATCCACAGGGCCTGGGGCCCGTGTCATTATAAAGTCGGAGTTGCCATCAGTTGAGATGAGGATGGCTGTAGCAGAAGCGGACTGGTGAGGGAACTCAAGGAGCTCATTTGGGGACTTGGTAAGTTTGAGTTGCCTATTCGACATTCAAATGGAGAGGTTGGCATTCAAGGGAGAGGTCAAAGCTAGACATGTCAATGTGGGAGCCATTATCAGAGAGAAGATATTCAAAGTAGGACACTGGGTCAGATCTCTGCAGCTGGGAAAGAGAAGAGGTCCAGTGATTGAGCCCTGGGCTACACCAGAGTTTGGAAGTGGAGAAGTTAAGGAGGAAAACGCAAACAGATGGAAGAGCCACTGGGAAAGATGAAAAGGCCAACCTGCAGAACAACCTATGTGAAAGCTCATTATGGGTCCTAAACTACCATGGAGGTGATCGTGAGGTTGCCTCACCATTATATGCTTTTGAAAAAAATGTGGTATATCATGATTTTTAGCGCAAGATTTGATTGGGGTATTTTTCATGTATAGCCTTTACCCTGCTCACGAGGGTCACTGCCAAAAACCCATCTTTTTACTAAATGATGACCTGCTGTCCTCATGATGTGAAAGATTTGAAGATTTTTTCTCAGAAATTGATTCAAGCATGAGGATGTGTGGGCGCTCCTGGAGCTGATTCCACGCAGCCCTGTGCAGAATGTTTCACAATAATGTTCAAGCAGAAATAGTGACCTCAGCTTCTAAACTTGCTGCGTAAAAACGTTGACTCAGAAAAGCACAAAAGGAATTTAGGTCCACAAAGATTAAAACATTATTAAAATGGATGTGTACGATATTTACAGTATGCTTTCAACATGAAGGTAAGGCATACCTGTTGGACTTAAGATATGGGCAAGGTTTTCTTCATTAAAGACACCTTCAAGAAAATAGTTTGTGTCAGCTTTTGTCCTCTTGTATGCATAGAAGGCTTTTCCATATGTCGACTATATGCATTCAATTGACGGAAATTAGTTTAGCATCATGAGGACATTATGCTACAAGAAGCGAGCCAGTCAGAGAAGGACAAATACTGCTGGCTTCACGTCTATGAGGTGTCTAAAATACACGCTTAGAAGCAGAGAGTAGAACAGTGGTTGCCAGGGGCGGGGGAGAGGGAAGTGAGGAGTTGCTAATCAGTGGGTGTGAAGTTTCAGTTATGCAATAAGAATAAATTCTCAGGACCTGTTGTACAGCATTGGGCCCGTAGTTAACAATACTTTATGGTTCAATTAAAAAAATCTGTTAAGAGGGTAGATCTCATGGTAAGTAGAATTACCATGATAAAAATAAATATGAATATAAAAAGAAATTTAGTAGCATAACCTCAGAACTTACCATTCATGTTGCCTTACAATGGATAGTGTTAATAAGTAACTGAATTGTAAGATCCTAGGATGAGTTTTACAACAATGAGGAACTTGAGAGACCTAACGAAAAATCAGCACGAAAGCCACTCCTATACAGAGCTTCTGGAGGGTGTCCCAAAGAAAGCATTTTCATAGGACTTTGTCATTCTCTCTTACCAAAAAATTTCTAAGATCACGTCTCGGAGCACTGCGGCTACCAGAGGATCCTAGCTTTTGCCTATATGTGCTTCATTTGAATATCAAACACATCATAAATCTTGCAACATAGATCTTTAAATTAGAGATTATTAAAGGCTAAGCAATTTGAAAGCATGTAATAATTTTCATAGGATGCGGCCTCTCGAGAGATCTCCCTCAATGGGGCAGTATTTGGGTGAGTGGAGTAAAATCCTTTTCTAAGTAGTGGGTAACAAACACGAGTCCCAAAGCATACAGGCAACTTGTTCTGAATGCAACAGAGGTGCACCGTGGGAGGGAATGGAGCTGAGGCCCTGGTGCTTCCTTGTACCCCAAGAGGCAGCGTGGGCTTACAAAACTGTGCAGCCTTCTCTTAAGGTAAAGAGGACAGTTCTGTGTCTGCAATTGCTCGTGAGTACTTTGGGCTTAGTTATCTCAGTGGTGTATCCCTCCCTTTATCCATTGTTTGGAATTTGGGGCTTCTGCCTGGCTCGAGAGCCTTGGATAGAGGCATTCATCCCTGTCTGTGAACCCTATTCAGTGAACTGATTGGTGTGCTGGGCACAATCACAGCATAACAAAGGAAAATAATGCCCCTAAAAGAAAGATTTTTCTGATTCTGCATTTGGAGAGATTTCATTCAGGATACCTTAAAGTCACAAAAGAAAAGTTGGGCTTTATAATGTTGACTAAATAGTCTGTCCTGGGCTCAGCATCAATGGTGTATTTTTTAGAAAGTAACTGAGGCTGATGTTATATATGTGATCTTACTCATGGGCAGTCTGTAAATTTGACATAATTTGTTGATCACCTTTAGATAATGTTTTCAATTCAACTCTAGTGTCCCGTGTCTGTTATGATAGAAACGATGGATAGATTAGCTCTTATTGTCCGCCATATTCTCTAGCATTTACCAGTTTGAAGCATTAACCTTTAGCTGCTGCATTCTGATCAAGAGAGTTACTGACTAAATTGCACATCTCATGTTATATTAAGAATGAGGTATATATATTTTTCAGAGTACCTGATCATTTTATAACATGTATTTGCTACAGACTGAATGTTTGTGTCCTGTCCTTCCGCTTCACCCCTCCCCACCTCCCCCGACAATTCTGTGTTGAATCCTGACTCCCAGGGTGATGGTGTCAGCAGGTGAGGCCTTCGGGAGGTGATTAAGTCAAGTTGTTGGCGCCCTCATGAACGAGATGAATGCCCTTATAAAAGGTTCCAGGGACAGGTGAGGTGTTACCGTGAAAAGATGGCCATCTGGGAATGGTGTTTTCACCAGTACTTGATCTTGGACTCCCCAGCCTCCAGAACTGTGAGAAATCAATTTTTGTAGTTCATAAACCACCTACTGTATGGTATTTCCTCCACCAGTCCAAACAGACTGAGACAACGTTACATTAAGCTTTTCTCCCAAAGATGTTCCTTACTCTTTTTCCCCTTCTCTCCTTCCTCTTCCACCCCTCTCTCTCTTCCTTCCTTCATTACCTACAGGCAAAATTGCCGTAAATAGTCACTGTTAGCTATTTGGAGAAGCTGTGAGAGCCACTGTGTTTGCACTGTGGTTAGCAACCAAGACTGTATCACTGTACAAGTGCTTAGCTCTTGTAAACCTAAGTAAGCATTTGATTTTCTGCTGGTAAAACCTTGTGGTAATTATTTCAAATAATATTATTCTTAACGATTCTGATTTAAACAAAAAAATATTCTCAGAAAAAATCTCATTCAGAATCACTTAGAAATTTCTAAACAGCTTTTTTACTAAATTTAATATACGCAGAACAAGATAGTTTTCCATAAAGTTGTTTTTCCTAGCTATCTTTAAAATTTAGTACAGATTTATACTTTCCAGTTTCTAACGAAGAGCTGATGATTTTTGTTATTCTAGTGAGGAAATTATTGCTTGTTTTCAAAATTAATGTACCCAATGAAGCAACATAAAATATGTATTTTCCGTGTGCTGAGTTCTTAGAGCTCTATGTGTTATTTCTTCCTGAATTTATACTTTAAATTTTATTTGACTTCTTGATGTGCGGTATTGAGTTAGCTTCTCTCAGAGGTTTCTGAATGAATACTGTTTTTAGAAGAAATATATATTTTTATTAATACCTGCTGGAACTTCTCTAAAGGACTTTGGCAAGACTAGTTTTATCCCTTTGTGAGATATAAATCAAACTGATGTATCAAATTGATATATACTCATCAATTTTTTTGTATTATTCTCTCCATGTACAGTTTTGGCTTTTGATATTTCCCTATATTTATTAGCACTTCCACACACACTTTGCTTGTAAGAACAGAAATATGTCAATGTCAAAAGAAGATGCATTGCTTTAATGTAATTTAAAGGAAAGATGCCATTGTTTATGTTTCTATTGATGCAAGACACTCAGTTACTATTCATTGTTTTATAAACATATTTTATATTGATATACTTCATTGATGGATTCCTAAAATGTCTCTGAAATTTTTTTTTAGGATCAATGTTTCTTCGTATTTTGACTCCAGTTTCTTTTAACTTTTTTAAAATTTTTCTCCCCAAATTTACAATAACATAATTAGTACATGAAATTCACTCCTCACAACACATTTTGTCCTCAACTCTGATGATTTTTATCTCATCCCGCCTGGAGCTTGGTGCCACAGCCACCTTGGATCTCATTGGCATTGACCTCTAACTCCTTCTCTGATCACAGTCTCCCATCTTTCAGTTGGTGCGCTCCCACCAGACAGGTGACCGCCCCCACCCGGCAAAGGACTCCCATTCTCTCTCTCTCTCTCTCAACTTCTTGTTTTTCTCTAACCAGTCTAAACTCTGTGATCTATCTTTCCTTACTCATCTCCTGATACCCTCACTGCTCTAGTGTCTTGCTGGGCTTGCCTTCCAAACCCTCAAACCCATTAGGTCCCATTTGGATACAGTATAACCAGGGGCCAAGCACAATTAAAAACAAGTAACATGGCAGTGCAGGTCAGTGGAAATATAGCTCTGCCAGCGCCTTCTCTACGGGGCCCTCAGCACTTGGATGCCATCCTTCCACCAGTCCCAAGTCAGGCTCCCTGCCACCCATTCAGCTGTCACCACTAGTATTAATTCCATAATTGGCAAATGGGTATTAATATTACACCCCACATGTTGTGGCAATCTCAAGGGTTGCAATATTGAATTAAAGCCAAACCCTCCCCTCATTGGCCTACAAGAGAGTCAGGTATTTATAAAACAGCAACACTATTGATGATTTCATTATACTTGAATCAGGTATAAGGTAAAAGGTGACCTGAGCGGTGTACTGGTAAGGGGAGAGGGAGGTTTAACTCGGCTGTGAGTGACATTTTATTATCATTGTCTTCTCCTGGTAGTTTTACCACATGTGTATTCCTGGGCTAATACTGTGGATTTTTATTCAGTTTTTTTAGGACTTTATTTAAATGATATCATAGCTTTTCCTTCTTCTCCAGCTTACTTTGATTGTTCAACATTATGCTTGAACGATTCACCTGTGTTGTTACAGGTAACTCCATGGTTGAATTTGTGCCCATTTGGGTTGTTTTCAATTTTTTTATCATTACAATTCTGAAATGAGCAGGAAGGTTACGATAATGATTGGTTAAATTTCAACACAGATGTAAAATTTCATTTGGCCATTCACTTCAGCCTTCTCTGTCTAACGCAAGTATCACAAATTAGTAGCAAAATAGACCACCTTGAATGTTCTACCATATTTAACATATTAAGATAATATCTCCATTGGTTTTCCTAATTTACTCTCTATAAAAGATGACATAAAATAATTAAATGGCCCAAAGTCAGGAGGTAGGGCTCATGTTGCAAGGCTGAATAATTAAAAGCAAATGTTCATCCCTGATTCTTCTGTGTTTCATTAGAATAAATGAAACAGTGTCTTCAGTGCTATTAAATACCAATGAAGTTGTGGTGAATTCAATGAGTGTATATTGTTTCTCAGCTCCAGATTCACCCTGTAATATCTGCTCTTCCATAATGGACTGGACTTTAAAGCATTTCTCCTTCACAGTGATAAGTAGAGGGTGCTGAAGGGACGTTGCAGGAGGAAGGGGTTTTGCTTACTGGTGCCAGCTGCTGCCCAGCCGCATGGATAGGAGGATGTCTAATATTGCTTCTCCCCTGCCATAGGCAGGGGTATGCGGACCCTTAGTGACCACATCCCGTGGCCCTCCCAAGAAGGGCACCGCGTGCTCCAAGTCTCCTGTCCACAGTGGTTGCTCAGTGCCTTCTGTGCTCCCACACATCAGCCAAGGCTCATCCGCACCTGAGAAGGCTGCTTCCTCCTTGCCCAGTGACTATAGACCAGATCTTGCCCAGGCATCCCAGAGAACTTTCCTACCGTCCAAGAGGCTGCAAGCACACTTCCTCCAGTGAGGTCTGAAGCCCATTTTTGGGGAGGATGACCTCTTCTAAGTTCTTTTTTCCTTATTCTCTCTGAGCCACAGAATACCTTTTAGAGTTCTTGTTACATCTTGCAGTTACTCTCTTATGATAGCTCAAATGTTCTTTATATTAAACCTCTGCCATTTTATAAGAAAAATTAATGATTTCAATTCTAAAACCTAACATAAACTTACAGTTCCAGTGTTCTAAATGTCATCAAGTCTTTAAAGAGCTAGAAGATCATATTACAGTTTAGTTATGTTCATTGGATTACTTTTGAACCTATAAGAAAAGCTTGTTTCTTAAGAGAAACTTAAAGGTAATAACTTCATTAAAAGAATAATGGCTGGGGACTCCTGGGTGTTGGTTAAGCATCTGTCTTCAGCTCAGGTCATGATCCCAGGGTCCTGGGATCGAGTCCCACTTTGGGCTTCTTGCTCAGCAGGGAGTCTGCTTCTCCCTCTGCCTGCTGCTCCCCCTGCTTATGCTTGCGCTCTCTCTCTGACAAATAAGTAAATAAAATCTTAAAAAAAAAATCATGGCTGTATTTACTTTGTTACCTAAGTAACTGAGAATTAAATGTATTTCCTTGTTACCTAATGTAATAAATAGTGGTACCGCTTTTTTTTTCTTTAATTTCATACTAGCCTGAAGGATGAAAAGCTATATCTAAATCTCCAATCTCATTCTGAGTTGTGTACTCCAGATTCCAGGAGATGTACCTAAAACCATTCATAGATATATGAATCCTCAGTTTCATTGTCTTTCAAAGTGATTGAACAAAGCTATACTCCCACTAATTTGTTCCATATTATCTCCCATACTTGATATTATCAGACTTTTCTGTGTCATTAATGAAATTATAAAATGTCTTAGGGACCTTCAATTTTGTCTGAGATTTTCATTGTCAATTAAGTTGGATGGTGGGAAGACTCTTCTTTGAGTGCTAGCTTCATACTTTCTCAAACTATAAGGGCTCTGGGATTTAATTAATATTCCCAATCTAGAGGTAGATATTGTGGAGTCTTACAGGAACTAGTGGACAGTAGACATGAAAAGAATTATTCATCTTCTACTTTTCAGGCTCTAACAGTAAACTTCAAAATGATATGTTAAACTAGTGAATATGGTAGAACACTGGCCAATTTGAGCAAATACTGGCTAAGAAAGAGAGTAAGGTCTCTCAAAGCCATCCAGATATTTTTGTCTGAAAGATCTGTTTCTGAGGGCAGAAATCAGTATCTAGAAACAGAGAAGCACCTTTATAACTATGTTAACCATTCAGTTACCTGCCAAGTAGTTATCTACAATTATAGACACATACCCTTTATGCAGACTCAATGTTAGATCAAAATCAATAGATTATTAAATATTGAAAATAGAAAGTTCTAAGAACAGGGCCCACATCTTCATAACCATTTTATTAACATAACTTCACATGTCTATGTGTATGTATTCTTAATATATATAACTCATCTTATTATATATAGATGATGCACAGGTTATGATTATCTGATTCTATATCATCTAATCAATTAAGATCTGATTTGGTCTTAATTCAAGTCAATATCCTTTTTAATGTAGTTTTCCGATTTATCTAGCTCTTTAATGATTACGTTTGGCACTTAAATCATCTTTTGCTGAAATGAGTAAAAAGTAGTAAGATAACATTTCACAATGTTAGAAAATGTAATGCATTCCAGAACAGATTTGTGTTAAGACATAACATTTTTTTCGGTAATTGTTTATCACTATTATTGCGCTTAAATCTCGATATCCTGTATTTAACAGATGTAGATTCCACCAAATTAGAGGTAAGACACTTCTAAACACATTCGCATTTGCAACTCAACACACAATCATTTCATAGCCCAAGTTTCTGCATTACTAGTTCACTAAGTGCTTTGTACACAGTGATCAATAAATATTTGTTAAATCAATGGTGTGTTTAATTCAGTGTTCAAAAGGGATTCATGCTAATATTAATAGTTTAAAAAATCTTTAAGCCTACACAAGTTTCGAGTAGCTCATAGTATCAGTGAAGCGCAGTGAGAACACCCGAGGGGAATTTTCTCTCATTATTTGCAGATTTGAATGGAGTCTCTGGAAAGGTCCCCGCTGTACTTTTAATGGGCTGTTTCTGGAACATGGTATGATTGCACCCATTACTTTATGAAGCACATCCAAGTGCCTTCTTTGGATGACTATTCTCCTTGCTCCTTATATATTGGAAGCAATTATGTGATATTGTAATGAATTTTGTTGACAAGATTTCCTTTCCGAAGCTGCTTATCGAAGTGCGTTATTTCTGACTGAAAAGCTTATTTTTCTTTCTGTCTGAATGGATTGCTTGCCAGCGGTGACTTATGGCTTACTTCATCGATTTTCAGTAATGAGATAGAGCAATATGAGGTAAATGGCTGTGTACATGGGCAAAGATTCTAAATCACATTCTGAAAACCACGGGCTTGATGATGCAGTGAGTCCATCTCCTCAAAAATGTTTGTGGTGAAGATTTCTTGAAAAACCTTGGGCTTACAGCACACCACTTAAATGGCAGACTTAGAAAAATGGAGTTACAGTCACTAGTGAGAGAGCCATCTTGGCTTGTTCAGGGCAGGGAGTAGAGGAAAATTCACCAGCCGGTGCATGTGATGGGTACAGTCTCAGTGGATGAGGGAGGCAGACGGAGCCTGGGGTAGTTTTAAATGCATTGATTTCTCTACAAAGTAGCATCCAAACGTGTAACTGATTGTCTCCGCCCTATAGCTGATGGACTTCTGGGGTGGTAGAATTGCTACATATATTCAGATGTCTCAGGCAAAGAAGGCACTGGAAACAAATGCAAAGGAGATCCTTGCAGAATTCACTGATTTGACTTCATACTGAGTCACTGTCTCATGGCCCTGAAATACCTTGGGCATTCACTCTTTATCTTAATAACAGGGAGAAGGAATTATGTGCTATTAAAAAGTATGATATTTGTGGAATAGAGGAGGAATTCCTTGAAGACTATGTTTTATAGTCTTGCTAGTTTATGGCCCTTATATCCTTTCCACATATTCACTCCAGTCAAATTCACTCTTCACTGAACACAGATATTGCCAGGAGTTGCTCTTGTCTTTATCTAAGTCTCCCTTTAGTTAATGCTCTGATCCTCATACAGGGGCCTCCCCCAGGCCCTCCCTTATGACACCTGTAAATCTTACTGCCTTCTTTCCATCTGTTTTTCCCATGATCCACATCACTCCGTTGTCCACTGCTTCTCCTTAGAGTTCTGTCTTCTTGTTTCTTCGGTCTACCATGTCTAAATTAACTTTAAAATAAGCAACATTTTCAAATATGATGGTATTCTTTATGTTAATCTTATGAAATCCAATATAATCAAAACATGGTACATGGTACATACATGTCATTGGAAGTCCTACTCCCAGTGGTCAAGACAGCCATACTGTGGTCTTTAAAAATTCACATAAACAATGATTTGTATTTCTTACTTAAAATGCTGCTTTTCCTACTTTGGTGCATTCTTTGTTCTTGTCTGAGATTGGCCTGTTAGATGGAAACGTAAATTAGCAACTAATTATAATAATGACATAACCTGATATACAGACTAAAGCTTTGGTGTAATTACATGTAAGTGAGGACATTGAAGATGATCTAATGAAATGCAATAAAACCTATTCTGGGTAAACCATATCGTTTATGTTGGGGAATAAATGGTAGAAGTCTAATGAATTTGCCCTATACTAGAAGCAGAATTGTAATAGTTTAGTGCGTTCCAGAGAAAAAAGGAAAATAATATTAAGTTAATTTAATGAAAACCACTCATGGCTAAGAAAAGATAAGAATATGAATGGGATTTGGGTACATTTCCATACTTGTGGAAATGAATCCTAAACCTAAAATCACTCAGTAAATAATCTATTACTTCCTGACAGAGAGTGTTGAGGGGGCGAAGAGAAGATGCAGAAGGAATTATTCAACAGTAGAGAACATTCTAGAGGCACAAATACTAGAGTGAGTTCAAAATATCCTGGGATTTTTCTTTTTCATTCTGATAAATTCCTATTTATATTTCTTGGAGAGATATGGTACATTTGACCACTTCATTTCTACACGTGATACAAAATAATAAGAGCAGCCAGCCTGCTAAGAACTCAAAGCCAGATGGTGTATATGTGTGTCATGCTGAGTTGATGGTTTGGAAATGCCAGCTCTGCAGAATGGCTGGAGCCAAATAATGCTTCAAGGTAATCCTACTTAAGATTCACTTGTGCATCTCCATAGGACTTTCCCATTCTTAAGTTAATTTAATGAATTTTAAGTTACAGTGGACAACATGATACATATAGGCAATAGAGTAAAATTGTCTCTAATGTGATTTGTTGGCTGTCAGCTCAAATCAAATTCTAGTGAAGTAGCAGAAATCTAAAGTGTTAGCTTAACAGTATTGGCTGACTGCTTAAATGAGCAATACAAGCAGAAGTCAGTCTGTGCTTCTCCCTAGGGAATGGTGGACTGTTCTATAAATTTTAGGGATTATCTTTTGAAAATTATGAGTTAAAAAAAAATCTAACAAAACCCAACAAGTTCCTCTCTGTCTCCTGATGGTTGGAAATGAGGAGAAAATCATTTTGTGGTACTTCCTTTCTCTGAACTCCACAAACTCATTGGAGAAGGCTTCCATATTTCAGGTGGGGTGCGGGCCCTACTGGGGTCACAAGCTGGAGAGAGCCCGTGGAGAGGTCTACAGACAGGGACAGGGTAGCTACCAGGTAATAGTGAGGGGACTGCTGTGTCAAATGACAACACTGGATAAGTAGATGGATCAACCGTAGAAGGGCATTAAGACTTCGTAATACGATTAATCTTACAAGTTTGGCAAACTGTTATTTAGACTATTACATTTGTATTTGCAGAATTACGTTTGTTTTTCTCTTCTCGAATATGAGATACTGTTTCTCCCCTTCCTTTTTTCCCTCCTGCATTTTAAGGTTTCTCCTCTCCTTTTCTTTTAAATCTTCATAAAACCACCTATTTCCCAAGAATCAATGAATTATTTCATTGTTAAATTATTATTAGACATTTATTGAGTAATTTAGCCCCATATTTTACTTTTTAAGATCATTATGCTTTCTTAAGGAATTGCCCTTTTATCATTATGAAATGTTTCTCTTTATTTTTGGTAACATCCTTTATCTTGAAACCTACTTTTTGATGTTAATATAGCTATTCCAGCTTTCTTAAAATTGGTACTTACATCCATTTACTTTTAACAAATCCATATCTATTGACTTAAAGTGCTTTTTGTTTGTGTTTTAAATGCAGTCTGTCAATCTCCGATATTAATTGGGAGAGTTTAGACCATTTGTAATGTAATGTAATTATAGGCATTATTGAGATAAAGTCCGAGATCTTACTGTTTTTTTCTGTCTCAGCCAGTCCTTGTTCCTTTTTCCCAATTTCTGACTTCTTTTGGATTACCCTAATGTACTGTTAGTATTCCATTTTATTTCCAGTATTGGCTTATTAGTTGTGATAGACAGAGTTTCTAAATTAGCTCCCAAAGATGCCCTACTCTAACCCCGAGAACCTGTGAATTAATGAGATAAAACTTCTCTGATTGTATTATGATGTATGGCACAGTTGACCTTAAGAAGAGGACATCACTCATGTGGGCTTGATCTTATCACATGAGACCTTAAAGGCAGAAAGCTTTTTCAAACTGATGGCAAAGGGAAAGTCGGAGGGATCTGAAGCACAAGAAGAATCTGATATCCTGTTGCTGGATTTGAGGACTGGGAGGTGGGAGAAGGTGCAAGTGTTGGAGAGCAGATCCAAGGAGCTGAGAATGACTGGCCAACACATGAAAGGAAGTATGAAACTCAGTCTTATAGTCAACAGGGACTGGATTCTACCAACAGCTAGAGTGAGCTTGGGAGCTCCTTTCCTTGAGCCTCCAGATAAGAACCGTGCTTGACCAATACCTTGATTTTAATGGCATAGAAGCCAGGCTTCTGACAGAAGTATAGAACTGTGAATGAATAAACTGGTGGTGTTTTAAGCTGCTACATTTGTGGTAATTGGTTATGCAGCACAGACAACTAATGCATTAGCTGAAGATCTCCATTTTATTCTCTTAGTGCTTCCTCTAGGGTTTATGGTACACACCCTAACTTACCACTGTCTGCTGCCAAATAATATTAGGCCACTTTGTGTAAAATTAAAAACTTAACAACCTATGCCTTCCATTTCTTCTCTCTTTCCCTTTGTGCTGTTATAATTTTATTTCTAAATATGTTTAAATCCTCACAATAAGTTCTCATATTTTTGCATATTAACTAGTCAATTATCTTTTTAAAAATAATGTAAATTAAAAGATAAATCTTTTCTATTTTATCCACATATTTACTGTTTTTAGCAATTATCATTGCTTTGTATAGATTTGAAATTATTATCTGGTATCATGCTTTCCATTCCTTTGACATTTCTTGTAGTGAAACTCTATTGACAAGAAGTTCTTTCAGCTTCTGTTAGTCTGAAAAAGTCTTTCACCTTCAAGAAATTTTCCCCCTTATAGGCCTTTAAGGCTATCATTCCAATGATTTCTGGCTTGTGTTGTTTTGCGTGAGAAGTCTGTGAAATTTCTTATCTTTATTTTTCTGAATGTGATATGTCTTTTTCCTCCAGTGTTTTTTTTTTTTTTTTTTTTAAGATTTATTTATTGATTTTAGAAGAAAGAGAGAGCAGGTGCGTGCGTGAGTGGGGGAAGGGAAAGAATCCTCAAGCAGACTTCCTGCTGACTGCAAAGCCTGACATAGGGCTGGATCTCAGGACTCTGAGATCATGACCTGAGCCAAAATCAAGAGTCAGACCCTCAAGTGAGTGAGCCACCTAGGCACCCCTCCTCCAGGGGCTTTAAGGTGTTACAGATTTTCAACATTTGATCATACTAGGCCTCAATGTAGTTTTCTTTGTGTCTACTCCATTTGTTTTGTTTTTTGGATCTGTAGGTTTATAGTCTTAATGAAGTTTTGGAATAACTTCAGCCATTATTTCTTCTAATACTTTTTCTACATGTCTTCCTCCTTGCTCCTTTAGGGCTCCAATACACGTAGGTTAGTCTGCTTGACATTTTCTCACAGTTCATTGAGATTCTGTTGATTTTTAAAATCTTTTTATTTCTCTGATTCATTTTGGGTAGTTTACATTGGTATATATTCAATTTTTAAATTTTTCTTCCACAGTGTCCAATACGCTATTATTTCCACCCAGTGACTTAAGTTTCAGGCAATGTCTTTAATTTTCAAATGTTCAGTTTGGTTCTTTTTATTATTATTATGATTTTATTTTTAAAGATTTTATTTATTTGAGAGAGACTGAGAAAGCACAAGTGGGGTGTGGGGGCAGAAGGAGAGGGAGAAGCAGACTCCCTGCTGAGCAGAGAGCCTGATGTGGAGCTCAGTCCCAGGAGCACGAGATCGTGACCTGAGCCGAAGGCAGCTGCATAACCAACTGAGCCACCCAGGTGCCCCCAGTTTGGTTCTTTTTAATGTCTTTTTAATTTTCACTCACATTTAACTTCTTGAACTTACTTTAATTTAGTGATTTATGTTCCTGTCTCCTAATTCCAGTATTTCTGTCATTTTGATATGTTTTTATTTAATTGGATTCCTCTTGGTTAAAGATTTTTTTTACTTCATGAAAAGTCTAGTAATTTTTGATTAGATGCTGCATATTGTAATGTTGGATATTGTTGAATGTCTGGATTTTGGTATATTCCTTTAAAAATTGTAGAATTTTGTTTTTGCAGGTATTTAAGTTACTTGTAGATCGGCTTGATTTTTTTTTTTTCCTGCTTCTTTGTAAGTATTGTTGGGGTGGATGTAAAGTAACCTTTATTTCAAGGCTACTTTAGTATCACTATTTAGGTAATGAACTTCTTAGGTCTCTACTGAATGCTTGCTGTAGTCAGTAAGGCCTCTCTGGTCAGAACTGGAATAACTCTCCATTCTGAGTGAGCTCGGAAAGTTGTTCAACCCACAGCTTGTGGTGTGTGGAATAATAAAATGACTTTTAGTGATATTCACCATTGTATAGTCTCCTCCCGTGGGGTTTTGGAAGATCCTGTGAATACAACAAACTCTGTAATTACATTACTGTATGTGGCAGAAGGAGAATTATTCAAGGGGGCCTGGCCTCATCAGGTGAGCCATTTAATTAAAAAAAGAGATGTCTTTTGCCGATTGCAGAGGAAAAAGTTCAATACATGAAAAGGCTGATTTATATATTTAGTACAAATGTCTAGTTGTTCATAGTGGGAAGGCAACTCTGGTAGTAATTACTTGATCATGAAATTTTAAAATTCACTTCGTTTGGAGCTCACTAAATCCTGCTATTACTAGCCTATCTTTAAAATAGAGGAAACGGAATTAGAAGGAAAACAACTGAAAGAGATTAGCCAACTACATCCCCAAAGTTTGAAAACCACTTTTTTTACCTTTTATTTTTAAGTTATTTGGAAATATTTCATAATAATGAAGTACATAGAAAATAATACAATAAACTTTAATATACCTAAATAATCAACTTAAGAAATAAAGTATTACTGATAGAGTTGAGGCCCTTGTATCCTTCCTCCAGTCTTATCCTCCTTTTTTTTTTTAAAGATTTTATTTATTCATGAGAGAGAGTGAGCACACAAGAAGAGGGAAGGGCAGAGGGAGAGGGAGAAGCAAGGAGCCTGATGGGGGGCTCGATCCCAGGACCCTGGGATCGCAACCAGAGCTGAAGGCTGTTGCTTAATCAACTAAGCCATGCAGGTGCCCCAAGTCTTATCCTCCTTGTAGAGTTACTTGAATTCAGTGCTATTAATTCCATGCATTTCTTCATATTTTACTTTATATACATGCATCCTTAAAATTATCTTTGCAGTTTTTTGAAATTTACTTTAATATCAAAATGTAGCATTTTTTCGTTTCCTTTTTTTGTTTAATGTTTTGTTGTGAGAATGAAAAGTTGATATGTACTTAGAATTCCACTGTATGGATATAGCACTCTTTATTTATCCAGTCAATAAATGAGACATATAGGCCGACTTTTTTGAAGCAATGAATGCAGAAATTAACTTTCGTGTGCAAGTGACAAGAACACATGTATGAGAGTTTCAGTAAGGGAATACCCTCTGTAATGAAGTCACTGGATGATAGAGTATATGCATCTTTAAATCACTAGACATTGCCAAGTATTCTTCAAAGGGGTTGTCCCAATTTGCATTCCCACCATAGGGTTTCCAGTTGTTCTACATCCTCATTACCAGTGGTATTGTCAGAATTAAATTATAGATAATTATATGGGTGAGAAATGCTATCTCATTGTCATCTACATTTGCATTTCCCTGATAATTGATCAGGTAGGACATCTTTTAATATGTTCACGGCCAAATTGGCATGGAGACTATTATTCCCCAGCCTGGCTGCTCCAATTTCTCAAAACCCCTTAGGGTTGACATCAAGATCAAACATCTAAAGTGATAAGATATGGTATGGAAAGTTTTCCTAAGTGTGAAATTATTCCGAGTCATTGAAATTACTTCTGGTCATCACAACATGATTCTTGCCAACCCTTCAGTTGGGCCGTGCTCGGTTATGGCAGACTATTCTCCCACTCTGGTTTTTCTGGTTGTAGAAAGAATAACAATAAACCTTAAGTCATTGAAGCTAAAAGACAGGCTAAGTTATGAGAAGGAATAAAGCATTACGTTAGCTAAGATTGGCTAATAATGGCAGGATTTGGTGAGCTTGGCAGACCACAGCTATTTTATTATATGGAAAAATACTACAGGATTTTTGTTTATTTGACTAAGGCCAGCAATGGAATCTCCATGATTCAGAATTTTCAAAATGGCTTAGATAAGACTTTGAACAGAATGATTGACAATCTGAGTGTGCCAGTGCAAAGCTAAAGGATGGGAACATGTGATTTTGAGGGTCTTTCTTCCCTTTGTTCTGTGCCTCAGTGAGGAGCTCATCCACTCATCCACTCAATCACAGATTCTTTCCACTGCCAACATGGACATTTACACAAAACTTTTTGTTGTTTTCTGAAGAGGTAATGAGTAAAATTGTATCTTTTACAAATATACCATCAGTAAATGATTTCTGGTAAAACAAGCCAGAAAAATTACCCTGAATCTATTCTTGGTGCTAAATGGAGGTCACTTTGAGCCCAGGGAATATATTTTCTGCCCTTTCCCTAATTTGAATGATCATTTGCTAATCTATATGACAGTATGCTTCCTGCCTCTACTCACAGCTCTGGATCATCAATACTTTTGCCCCCACTTCAGGAATTTCACTGATGACTGAATTGTAGTGTTTCAGTGTCCTCCCCCATGGTAGTCCAAGTATCACACGTAGTTGATGTGAGTAAGTTCATTTGTAATTGATTTGGGAATGTACAGCTGAAAGCTTTTTTGGGAATATGGTGTGGGTTATCTCTGTTTATCTTACTTTGGGAAGAATTTATTTCATAAAAACAGAAAACCTGAGAAGGAGGTCATATCGTTCAGGCTTCACAACAGAAAATCACCCTGTACCAGTTTTGATTATTGCATTCAGTTGACTCAAGGACTAGAAGCTTTCTACCACTTCCTTTGGCGAGAAAATTTCTAAATCTAGGAGATTAAAGCATAGGAAGAGTTCTTCACATTCAGACAAAAGTGTCTCGTTTATTACTCAGGCTACCCTGATTCTTTTCTTAGCGCTTCCTCGATGTTCGTTAAACCACACTAGTCAGCAGAACTAGATCACAGATACCATATTTTCAAAATAATGAACATGTTGTTATGATATTTGATACTGCTTGTATCAAATGTATGTGTATACATACTTCACATTTGTCTTGAGGTAAGCAAAAACGGAAGCAGTGTTTTTAGGAGGAATTTTCTTACCTGTTTAGCAATTTGCAAATATCTTACTCTTTTTTATTTGTTGGGCCAGCTTTTTAAATATGCTTCTGATCTTCTCTTATCATGTGTCATGTTGCAAAGTTGTTGGTCATTTGCTGCCTTACAGCTGGGGCCTCTTTAGGTCTTCCTGACTAACCCAAATGTTGTCTCCCTCCAGGTCATCCAGGCTGTCTTTTTTGGCATTTGCGTGCTGACTGATCTTTCCAGCCTCCTGACTAGAGGAAGTGGGAACCAAGAACAAGAAAGGCAGCTCAGGAAGCTCATCTCGCTCCGGGACTGGATGTTAGCCGTACTGGCCTTTCCTGTTGGGGTTGTGAGTATGATGTAGAATGCATCTAACCACAAAAGAAACTTGGGTCTTATTTCAGACTTCTAAGAGAAAAAGATGGGTCGATTATATAGCAGGTTTCTGAATTAGTTTGCTAGGGTTACCCTCACAAAGCACCACAGACTTGGGGGCTTAAACAACACCACATTTCTTTTCTCACAGTTCTGGAGACTAGAAGTGTGAGATCAAGGCATCCGCAAGGTTGATTTCTTGTGAGGCCTCTGTCCTTGGCTTGTAAATGGCCTCCTCTCCCTGTGTCCTCACACGTTCTCCTCACGTAGGTGTCCATGTCCTAAACTCCTCTTCCTTTTTTTTCTTTTTTTAAGATTTTAT
The DNA here is from genome assembly GCF_017311325.1 of Ursus maritimus. NCBI lineage: Eukaryota > Metazoa > Chordata > Mammalia > Carnivora > Ursidae > Ursus > Ursus maritimus. Next base: position 48,675,574 of record NW_024423675.1, read on the forward strand.
TTATTTATTTGACAGAGAGACAGCCAGCGAGAGAGGGAACACAAGGAGGGGGAGTGGGAGAGGAAGAAGCAGGCTCCCAACGGAGGAGCCCGATGTGGGACTCAATCCCGGAACGCCGGGATCACGCCCTGAGCCAAAGGCAGATGCTTAACGACTGCGCTACCCAGGCTCCCCTAAACTCCTCTTCCTATCAGGACATCAGTCATATCAGATTAGGGCCCCTCACTGACCTCATTTAACCTTAATTGCTTCTGTAAAGGCCATACCTCCAAATTCAGTCACATTCCCAGGTACTGGGGGGTTAGGACTTCAACATATGAATTTTAGGGAGACACAGTTCAACCCATAGCAGTTTCTTTAGCAGCCCAAACTTGAAATGTATGGTCCTTGGGTCTATGACCATTCTAGTATTTTTTGAACTTGAGAGAGGCAGTCAGCATCAGCTCAGACTGCTTCGCTCACCTGACTATGCCATTGGCTAACAGCACTTAAGTAAATGCTGTTTGATGCTTGGGTCTGTTCTGGCTTCATTGATTTTCATTATTTTCTGTTAGATTCCCTCCATTGCTTGACTTCCTTCACAAGTTCGTCAATCGTCCATTGTCCATAAACCATGTTTCTTTAAAGGGCCAGGGCCTCATGAAATTCCATAGATTTTAATCTGAGGATCACCAAGAAAAGCGGGAAAGAACTCCACACATCTCAGATTGTGAAAACAAGGAAGTGCGTGTTACCTAATTGAAATTCAGACCTTTCCTTTGCCAGCCAACACAGGAAAAACAGCAGCCCAGGTGATCTAGTCTAGCATGTGTTTCAAGCCCAAGGTCCATGGAAAGCAGAGTCAGAAAGGTGTTTTTTAAAATCCTTCCAGTGGCTCTTACTCATACTTACCAGGTTTAAAGCTGGCAGAAGATGCTTGCTCCAAGACCAATTAGTGAGCACCCAGACCATCACTGAATTACTTTGTCTATGTACTGAATTGTATTTTCTCGGATGAAGTAGTCCTTAGCTCTTGAAAGCAACACAAGGAGAGTCTTATAATCTGGTCACACTCCTCTGCTCATTCTGTTGTCTTTTTCCTTTGAGAACATAAATGGGTGCTCAGATTGAAACCATCTAGCAAATCTCTCGAATTCTGTTGCTTAACCTGACGGAGTAGATGCTTTCCATATTATTTAGTATTTTCTTCTTTGGACTTGACATATAAAATTCAAATACTTTCTATCAGAATAATCTTCTAAGAGAAAATTTCCATTGGCATAAAGTATGAAGATTGATACTCTGTGCATGAAAGCATTATCTAGAAAATCCAGGTCTGTGTGTGTTTCGTTTCTTTTTACTGGCTTATTCCCTTGGAATTTCTATAGGCATGTCATCGCCTCTGGAAGTCTTCCTTGGCTAGAAGGAATACAGTAACACAATACAAAAGTAAATAGGAATACAATACTAACACACTTTCTCTTAGCTCTGCCTCTCCCTCTGTTGTGCCGAATCAAACTGTGTCTCTAGGGCTTAAACTGTGCCTCTTACCACTCTCATCAAAGACACATTGCATACGCCCTTTAGACATTTTTGACATTACTTTGGCCAGAAACTTTTTGCACCTGCTTGAGATTTGAGATATTTGTCAGCTTTCAAGGTCCTTCCTGAATTGGGTCCATGTATTCTTCATGGTTTGTAAAAAGGATGGGGGACTTTTTGTTTGTTTGATTACATTTGATACTTTCCTCTGTTTCACTATTTCTGTTGTTTTCTCTGTGTTTTGAAAAAGGGACGAGAAATGATTATATTTTTAATTTCAACCCTTCTTTTTAACCCGGAAGTCACAACATCACATTTCATCGCATACGTATGTACCTTCCCTACCTGATGAGTTTCGCAGAAGAATTTAAAGAATAATGACTCAATCAGATGAGCAGCTTCACTCATTTCTTTAGCTCTTATTTTTGGCTTACCCACTGATATTTTATAGTCAATATTTACATTTTTCATAATCTTCCCCATTATTATGTGTCAGTTTCCCTTTACAGCCACTCACCTTTTCTTTTTCCTGAACTTTTTTTTTTACTTTATTTAAAATTCAATTAGCCAACATATAGTGTATCATTAGTTTCAGATGTAGAGCTCAGTAATTCGTCAGTTGCATGTAACACCCAGTGCTCATCACATCACGTTCCCTCTTTAATACCCATCACCCAGTTACCCCATACCCCCACCCATCTCCCTTCCAGCAACCCTTTAGTTTTTTTCCTGTATTTAGGGGTCTCTCATGGTTTGTCTCCTTCTCTCATTTCTTCCCATTCAGTTTTCCCTGCCTTCCCCTATGATCCTCTGCACTGTTTCTTATATTCCACATATGAGTGGAACCACATGATAATCGTCTTTCTCTGACTGACTTATTTAGCTCAGCATAATACCTTCCAGTTCCATCCATGTCAATGTAAATGGTAAGTATTCATCCTTTGTGATGGCTGAGTAATATTCCAGTGTGTGTGTGTGTGTGTGTGTGTGTGTGTATACCTCATCCTCTTTATCCGTTCATCTGCCCAAGGACATCTGGGCTTTTTCCACAGTTTGGCTATTGTGGACATTGCTGCTATGAACATTGGGGTGCAGGTGCCCCTTCGGATCACTATGCTTATATCTTTGGGGTAAATCCCTAGTAGTACGGTTGCTGTGTCATACTTTTTGAAGTCCCTCTGTTACATTGCTCTCTGTCTCTCTTTCTCTTTGGTTTTAGGAAGAATCTGGCCAATATTCTCTAGAAATCTTCTTACGTTTTCCACTGTTTCTTACTGTAATTTGACTTTTTGTTTCCATTTCCCCAGTTTCTCAAGCTAATACACAGAAATTCATTCTGAGGCAAAAAACTGATAAATGGCTTCCTTCCAGCCACACTCTATTCATTTTATAGCAAAGTCATATTTTTAAAGGGCACAAATATGTCTCTTTCTAAGCATTTTAACACAAACTATTTTTTCATTAAAACATAATTTTATGATTTTTTGCCTTTCTTTGCCCAAGTTAATTTCCTAGCTTTCCTTTCCAATGTTCCCTTGTCTTTGCTGTGATCTCCAAGTTTCTCCCCTGCCCCTCCTGTGTCTCCGCCACCCCTCCCCCCCCCCCCCATTTCAGTATGGTTTTATCACTGAAGTTTTTCTTCCTTGTTAAAATGCAAAGCCTTTCTGGAGCAGAGCCACTCGGAATCACTTAAAGAGGTGTCATCTTTACTGTTCCTGTGGCTCCTGGCCGGGGACATTTCATCTGAAGGATGGGAGTAGCATCAATGCCTGGGACCTGACTCGATGGGCATGTCCTTCTACCTGTAGGCATCTGTGGTGTAAGAATACTTATCATGTGTGCGAGCGATTAATTATGACATTTGTAATTAAACACCTTTTACCATGTTGGTTGACACAGTCAGAATCCAAAAGGACAAAACTCCCGAGCACTCGCCCTGCGCCCCGAGAGCCTTGGGTATGGCTGGAGCTTCCTACGGAGCAAGGTGCACAGGCCCCCACTTAGATCCTGCCTGTAGTCCCCAGCGGCCTCCAGGCTCTGACTGCCGGTGATTGCCAGCCTCACAGAGTACCTCCCCCCAGCCCCACTTTCTCCTGGCTTCCTCTGCTCCTCGTCTTTTGTTTGTCAGCCAGAAGTTTGCAGGGAAAGTAATGTTATTTTTGCTTCCCAGTGCAGGGCGGAAAGGCAAGGGGCACGATAAGGGGGCAGAGTGACAGCTCTGCTCAAATTTTCCTGAAGAGACCTCTGAGCCCCAAGCTTTGCCTGGCGCTCCCATTATCTCTCTCTCTTTCTCTCTCTCTCTCACCTCAGCTGCAACTGTGGCAGCAAGAAAGACATGGGTAGGTTATCTAGGATTTGTGTTGTCTCCACTAATGCTTCCTTCAATAACGAGGTTAATTGAGAGTTGACAGTAATTGCTTTATGTGGGCATGAAGCACTAAATATGAATTTTGTGACCCGTGGACCTAATGCATCTACTTCATAGACTCTATCTCTAGAAGATATAAAAACAATGAAGCATTCCAATCAAAGATAATTGGAGTAAAGTTTTGTTTGAGCATAACCTTGAAGAAATCAGGCAGGGTTGCTTGAGTGAACATAGCATGTATCATCCTGATTTGTGTAGATTCCCATAAATGCAAAGCTGGCCTTGATTAGTAATGCTAATGGCCGGAAACCACCACCACTCCCAAAGCCTTGCAACTCATTTTGCAGGGGTAACCCATGGGAGGCTCTTCTTACCATGTGCAGTTTATTTCTGAACCCTGTCACCCTTTTAAAGAAGCATTACAAATAACTCTATGACATTATGTGGTCTGGAAGCCCTGAGGTTTATTAGGAGCGATCAAACCAAGAATGTCTTTTGTCTCCTGTGAGTTTGTTGACTTTGGTGTTAGCAGATACCCTTCTAGTTAAGAGAATTGGCTAAGACTTGGAACCAACCAAGCAAACAAACAAACAAAAAGATAAAGAAAAAGAGAAAGAATAGCAAAAAAAATTGAGAGCGATGAGTATGAAATTGCTTCTCTCAGAACTTCTAAATGTGTCTCCAGCTGCTATCCAAAACAGCCCCTTTAATGACAAAGAGGTCTCACACTTTCTCCATTAATTCAAGTGCACGTATCCCATTCATTTGCAGCTTCTCAGCTTGCACGAGACATGTCATCAAATCTCGCCACCTCCCTGGTACATCTTTGTCCCTGGTGACACGTGGGTTGCTCTAGACCAGAAGCTGGGCTGTTGCTAAACTAACCTTGACTGATGGGTGAAGATGAGGATGCCCCTCTCTGTAGAGAGCGGGGGAGTGGGTCCGAGAAGGACCTGGAGATTTGGATTGTTCTAACCAGGGATGGGCATCCAATGTATCCCAAGCCAACCAACATGTGCCAAGATAAGTTTTTCTGGAATTTGGGCTTTTTATCTGAGTTTAGTCTCAAAGATATTTGTTCAGTAACCATCTCTGGTGTTATAAGTATGTTCTTGTAAAGACGTGGTGAAGATTTTATATGTTCCAACCTAGTCTAGATGCCTTGAAAACTTGTTTTTGCTTGTGATGGGGACTGTGTGATACATGCTTCCTTAGGAAATATGGAAAATGTAATTTGAAATCTCAAATGCAAACTTAAAGAAAAAGTAGCTAGCAAGTATTTTCAAAAAGTGATTCTGTAGACTTCGTTTATTGACATACCAGCAAACTCTAAGCCGTTATTCAGAAAAATGTTGTGAAGCATACGAATTCAGATCATCATATCCCTACAATCTTAAAAACATGATTTTCCAGTAAGAGATTGGCTTAAATGGAAAACAAACATTAATTAATATTAATTACTAATATTAATATCTATTAATGGAACACATAAAGGAAGGAAATTTCATTCTGTTTGAGAGTGTATGAAGCAAATGCTTTTCCTTCTGTTTTGATATTAAGGGGAAATTTTTAAAAAGCACATTATTTACTTTATTCTACAAACTCTGGATTTAATATAAAAATACACTTAATATAATCCGCTGATCCTCTCTTTATTAAATTTTCACACAGGTACCTAAAACCAAACTCTTCAGTTTTTTTAAGCCTTCATTGATGTTTTAAGTTTCGTCAAATGCCCTTTTCCTTTCTCTTCACCTTTGAAGTTAAAAATGTGATATTTGTTAGGTCATATTTTATGGCAAAACCCAGTTCATTTTGGGTTGAATCAATCATATGCTTTCTTCCTGCACTGAAGTGAGTGTGAGTTGGGTTGCCTAACAGAAGTTTCACAGGTGGGCATTCCTTCAAGATCAGTAAACAAAATGAACTTTTTCCTCCCCTACCAGGAGAAATACTCAGGAGACTGTAATTATCTAACCTAGGTGAGTGGTCTTACATCATTTTTTGGATAGCCTTTTCCAAAGACCAAGGACATAATGTGATTAGACAGATGTACCTGATAGGGAACCAGGTTGCTTCTCAACCATCTTATGTATTTTTGTCTCCTAAATGGAAACCAAAGATTTTCTGCCTAAGTGACCTATTTAATTTGTACACATTCATGGAGACTCAGAGCAGTCAGCTTGCTCAGTGCTTGCAAGACAAATTTCTTCAACACAAAAAATGATCACACTTTAATAACATTTTCCGTATGTGCCCACTTTTAATCACACAACAGTGGAAACCGCACATTTATATCAGAACATTCAAAGGACAGAAGCTCTAGTCAAGTCAATAATTTTTTGGGGTACGTGGAGCTCACTAGGTAAACAGTACCAAGTGTTAAGAGCCAAGATAACAGTGACTAAGATTTGATCTTGTCCTTCAAGAGTCTCAATGTCTAGAGAAGGTGACTTTATAAGTTCTGTCAACAAGTAAAGTAAAAGAAGGCATGGTGTAGATGACAGTGTATGGGTCTAAGGTGAAGAAATATCCTAGAAGAGGAAGGGATTGATTTTAGTGAGCGGGAGGTCCTGGAGGACTTCCCAAAAATGATGATGTCGGAGCTCTGCTTTGACGAATGACTACAAACTTATTGGATGTATAAGTTAATGATGCTTTCAGCGGCAAGTAACAGGACCCCCACAGCTATGCACCTGGCTAGCTCTTTTAATTCATTCAAGTCTCCGTTCAAATGATTACCTCTCAAAAAAGCTTCCATGAATAATCAATATAAATTAGCCTTCCATTATTCTCAATCTCTTTACCTTTCTTTATATTCTCCATAATGATTACCACTACCTGGTATGTTCTATGTTCATTCTTTTATTTCTATAGTGTATGTCTCCTCTGACTTGGTACATACCCTGTGAAGCCGGGAAGGCTGTGTGCTTGATTTACTGCTATAACCCAAGCCTCAGGAGCAATGCCTAAATAATTCAGTATTTATTGAGTGAATATCCATCCAACTGTGGCTTAAGTGATAAAGATATTTAATATCTCATAAAATAAGAAGCCTGTAAGCAGGTGTTTCAGGATGGTATTGCTCAGTATTATCATTTGATGTTTAGGCATTTTTTATTGTCCACTTTTCTATCTCCAAAGTGCTGGCTTTTTGTCCTTGGACTTGCTACCTACAGTCTCGAGAGGGTTGGTAAAGTCCCAGACATCACCTCCTTTGCGACAGGGCAAGAAGATGAAGAAGCTCTTTAGGGAGCTGTCCCCATGTGTTTGTCTCTTCATCAGGATAACGAATATTTCCTATAAGCCCCGTCAGCAGACTTCCTCATTGGTTTCTTTGGTTAGAAGAGTCACGTGGCTAGAACCAGCTGCATGGGGGACTGGGAAAGCCAGTGGGAGAAGGAAATGAGCTTACCGTGAGGGCTTCAATGAATTATGATTTATCCATATGGGTTGGGCACATTGCTGCCCAAACAAAATCAGGAAGTTTTAAGAACTATGAAAAATAACAAATAATGAGAACAACTATTAAATGTAAACTGAGTAAAAACTAACAGGATTTTAAGTAATTTCCTGTTTATTTATGTTTTCATGAAAAATAGATACAGTAAAACTGATGAGACTAATCATGGACATTTTCTATCTGAGCTGAGAAAGGCACATTTTTTTCCATTCAGTCTCTGCACCATATTTTGTATGTTCTCATTCCTATTCTTATAAACAACTATCAGAATCTGATATTTGAATAAGTTCTTCTCAGAGAAAGTCCCATATGTTATACCATTGATGAAATGGTTTCTGTTCAGTTTCTGAAACTCCAGAGGAAATTTGTGAGGGCTGGCCCTGCCATAGACCAGCAGCTCAGATATGCAGACCCAGGTTCGATGAGTAAAATTTTCCTTGAATAGTCCCCTAGAAATTGTAGAGATCGCTCACACTCTGTGTGTCATTTCACAGAGTTCCCACTCTCTCTGGGCCTAAGGGCCACAAAAGTGTCTCAGGAAATGAAGATAATCTTTTTTTCCATATTTATATCCATAAGTATGATACATATTTGAAGTAGTGATTAAGAAATGGTAGAAGTGATCTTCAGTAACATTAATAATGTGATGCGTATTATAAAACAGACACATGATTCTTGTTGGCAAAAATAAGACCCCCCAAATCGGGAGTTTTGTATGCCCTTGTTTGGGAGACCAGGAACAAGATGCAATATTGCAACAATATTTAAGTTGTTGATTAAAAAGGAAAAGAAGAAAAGAACACACTATTTTTCTTCTTCCTTCTCTGCATATCTTTCTTCCTCCTTCTCTCGCTCTCTCTCTCACCTTTTCCCCTTCTCGCTCTACCCCAACCCCATCTCCTTCTTTGTAGAAGAAGAAGCAGTGATTTGCTGTGTGGGTGCCCTGAAATTACTACAGTCCTTGTGGGCGTTTTGAGGTAACTCTTACCTGTTTTAGCTGGATCGAAATGTGCTGTGTCACATCAGCTGATATCAGAAGGAACATTTCCCCTCAAGGAAGGAGCCAGTGGACTTTCCACCTACGCAGAGTTTATGAACTTTTAGTTGTACCTGTGGGATGACCATGTTAATGATTTGCTTATCTTACTGCAAATAGCAGGTCCTGGATAGGACTTCCCTTCATCATGCCTTTTTATAGCTCTCTTAGGAACGGAAGTTGAGGCATAATTCTGACTTTGGGGGATGTGGGGGAACAGGTGGGAAGGTGGGAAGAAAGGAGCTGGGGGACATGTGTGGGGAGAGCATGTGTGGAGCCACAGCTCACAGGTAGGCCTGGAGCCCCTCTCACTGTCTCCTAAGCTCCTGTGAAGTGCACCTGCCAAGAGGTTTCCCTCTCCAGAATGCCCCTTTATCCTGTAGGTTACGTTGTGCTCTGTTCACACAAAGGAACAAACACACTGGGTGTTGGGCTGCGCTGCTGAGATTTGATGGACGGGGAGAAAATGAAGGGAATGTGTCCCAGAAAGAACCAGAAGGAGCTCTTCTGTCCCAGTCTCCTTTTGGGTGCTCTCCTACTTTGTTCATTGCTTGCCAAGGGGAGACTGGGGAAGAATGGGAAACAAGAAAATTCCGAGCATAAGTGGTGGTGCGCCCACGTGGACGGTGTGAACGGAGACGAGTTTTCTGTGTTCCTTTGGATCACCTCGCCCCTTCACCTTAAGGAGGGCCCCTCCCCTTTCCTCACCTTAAAAATCGACTATAAAATTAGAATGATTGCCTTCACACAAGCACAAATAACAAAAAACAGGAAGAAGCCTCAGCACCACCATGCCTAGAAAATAACATGAGCATGCACGTGCCCAGAGGATGCTGTCAAACTTAGCCTTGAGTCAAGTAAGAAAACCAGCCCCCAGATTCATTAATACAGTAACATTTTTGTCTGAATATTCAGAAGTGCTACCGCGCCTCCTTCCCGCTGCAATTACCTTAGGGTTTTAAAGAAGACACCACATACCCAGGGGCATTTGTGATGGCCTTTCTTTCTTGTTTCTAGCCAGTGGAGAGCAGTTCCCTTTGCACTTTCTGAGACTTCTCACCATCTCCCTTCCCACAGAGGCAAAACCCACAAACAACTGAGAGGCTGAAAAATCTAATAATGAGCACTGCCTTCTGCTCCGTGCTGCAGAGACTGTGCTAAGGGCTTTACTTTAATTGAGTATTCAGCCCTCATAGCCCCAAACCGTTAGGAATTTCCTTCATTCTCACCTCACAGAAGATGCTTCGATTGTACAGTTTTACAGACGGGGTTCCCACCTTACAGGTTGCGTGCCTGAGGTCCATGGTGCAGCCAGGACTTAACCCAGACCCTGCCCAACAGCGTGCTTGCTGTTAGCGGGTACTCTAAACTTTTTGACAAACCAGACCTAACTTAGCTTTTCATCATTCGCCTGATTGATATTTTTAGCTACGTACAGAAGTTCTGAGCTGACCACAGTTTCTAATTTAGGAGAATGCATCAGAATAAGAAAGGGAGTTATGCAGAATCTGGATCAAAAGCCACTGTTTATCATTTTCCTTGAGGCTATGTAACAAAAGCTGTTCATTTCTGCTTTTTACTGTTTCCATTTGATACATTGTTTTACATCATGAAGCCAATGGTTTTATGCAGTTTTGCAGGACACTTTGCAAAGTACAAGTTTTGGCAAAAAAAAAAAGAGAACATCTTCCTGCTTTGTCTTCTTGTTTCAACCATTGAGTACAGATTTAAGCTCCCACATTTACCCAATGTGCTTGTTTTTAATATGTGAAAATCAGGTTTTATTGATAGAATTAGCTACATTTTTTAAAATGGTTACTAAATGTATCCAGTGTCATCTGCAACTCATCTCTGGGCTTGCAAGAAGGCACAGTTCATGGCTACACGATTGCAAAAGAATATTTTTGGCAAGAAATGATCCAGTACATTCCATATGGGTATCCTAACAAATGAACTGTGCCTACCCACCGAATATTTTACTAAGAATTCCTGAAAGCCATTTTGTTCTGCTTTATCAGGAGAGGCTTTTCAGTCAAATCTGCTTTTCTTTTTAAATTTATAATTTATACCTCCGCCTATTTTCACCAGGGATTTGAGGTGGTCTAAATCAGATCAGTTCATCAAAGCGACCAAGTCTCCTGGACCTCAGCCTTGTTCAGCAGAGGCTGCCTGTAAATAACCTTGTCTATTAGGATGAGTGTCTTCTTTATTATGTTGCAGGATATGCAGAACTTCCTTGTGCATTTTATCTTGCAAAGTCAGGCAAGCCAGGAAAATGGGGAGAAATCTTCCATAGATCTTCCGGCAAATATATTGAGTGCTATGTGCCAGTCACTATGCTAAACGCTCTCACACAATTTCACTTACTCTAGAAGGGGATCTTATAAAAACAGGAGGCAGTAGGCAGGAGGAAGCTTACTCATCCCTGAGGCTGTGATCCCAGCACAAGGACTGGCGCACTGAGCAAGGGTGAACAAGCTGTTGCCACAACAGGCCTCAGTAGTCGAATCTTGCTCTGCTCGGTCCTACCTGGAGAATAATGCCTGCCATATTGGACCTGGTCAGTAATGCTTGACGCATGAAGGTTCTTGAAGAGTCTCAAGCAAAAAGGGTAGTAAGGAAGGAGAAAGAAAGAAAGAAAGAAAGAAAGAAAGAAAGAAAGAAAGAAAGCAAGCTCGAGGGCAAAAGAATCATCCACAGGAGGTAGATTTTCTCCCCAATCTTGGCATCTTCCTGAAGTTCTGACCTTCAAAGTACTTAGTTTAGAATAACCTCCTGGCTTTTAATTGACAAGAGGCTTTCTCCAACCAAAAAAAAAAAAAAAAAAAAAAGTCCATAATCCATCAGCAATTCTAGAGGGGCCTAAGCAGATGACAAAGAATTCAGGTAGATCGTATGCCAGGACACAACTCTTGAAATGCTGCTGGGCAGATGGAGTGCTGATGCTTAGGCTGCATAGATGCGTGTTTGAGCCATTTTGGTTCCAGAGATGACCATTTGTTTGTTGACTCCTTCCACTTTGTTTATACAGCAGAGAGCATCATAGAATAATTTAAAGGGCAAAGACAAAAGTCCACACAAATTTCCATAATGAGCATTTATTTCTTTTATAATAAGAACATCTCATGTGTATTCTCATTTGCAAATGTATTGTCATTTGCAGATCTTTATGCTCTAAATTTAATTGTTCCTAGAGGAAGAAAGAAGATTGATATGCAGTTGATACGATGCTCAAAAACAAATGCACCAACCTTTCCAAAAGTTCATTCCCCATTGCAAACTACGCACAGAGATTTCTACGTATTTTCCTGGTTTGTTTATGCATATAATCTAAACTAAACAAAACAAAGAAAACCTTAGCCTTTTTCATCTCCTATCTCCATAGCAATTCAGGGAGAGCAAAGTGGCCATTTGTGGGTGTCCCAGTGTGCTGGGACGATACTTAAATGTCACTGTAGTCCAGGACCAAAGACCCAGACACTCAATTTTGTCCATCTTTTCTAAGGTGATCCTTCTCTCAGGCAATGAGCTCATGCTAACTAAATGATTACAGACTAAATTTTTAGCTCAGAAAGATAATTGAATAATTTGTAATGACAAAAAAGAAATTGTCAGGCAGACTAGAATCTGCATAAACTCTCCCTGCAATAGAACAATTTGAAGAAGACAAAGAGTAGCCAGAAGACTTTCAGGTGAACTCAAATCCAAGGCAAGGGGCAGTAATTGGATGATATTAGTAGCAGGTGGTCAGAATTCTAGTCCGATGCATCCTTTGCACCATAGGGACTCACCTGCCAGGTAGATCGGAAGCTACCTTGGGTAGCCAGGGGTGCCTGTCCTCTATGCGAGCTGAAGACCCATTCTTGCCCTGTTTTATCCAAAGCCTACCCACTATGATGATACTTTTCCCTGTTAACATATCCTTTATGGGAAGCCTGTAATTCATTTAATCAGGCTTCAGATTCCACTGTTATAATAGTATTCTGGTCAGGCCATTGTGATATTGTACCCAAGGCACTGAATATAGGCAGTCATTGATCCACAGTCACCTGACAGGATGCTTCTACAAAAGGATGCGCTAATTACTTAACTTTTATCAGACTAGATTAAATTAGATCTTTCTTAATTTTATTCTCAGGTGGTAACTTTAAATTCAAGTTGAAGTTAGCTGGATGTCTCTCCTGTGTACTTAGAGCTGCCTTGCGGATATTCATTTTAATGTAATCCCATCCAATAATAGACTACTATCCCCTTCTATCAAAAGAGAGAGAGCCAGAGAGCCAGAGTTTGATTATTGAGTGATCTTATGTGACAAAAGGTCTAAATAGTTTTTTGAAAAAGAAATTTCTGCCAATGCTATTTGATTGGCTCTGGTTCTCTAACAAAATAAAAATAGCCTCATGTGAGGTTTATGGATATGTTTAATTATTTTATTTGTTGTCACTTGACAGAGAGTCAAAGATGCCTCACTCAGTTTGTTTTGGAGTGGAATTCAATTTAAAATGGGTCCGTTTTAAACTTTGAACCCATAAAAAGAGGGTTAGATGTTAGAATGCAAAAATGACCCACCTTATGGGGCGATCTCACCTGTGTGAGGCATAAAGAGACCAGATGTAGTCAAAAGAACACAAGCCTTGGAGAAAGATGTGGGTTTTAAATCTGGATCCACCACTTCGTAATGCACATTTCATAGGCTCCCCAAATCTTGGTTTTCTAATGTGATGAGTGGGCTCAATGAAACCTAACTCGCTTGGGTTATTGTAAAGGATAATGAAAGACACAGAGTATCTAGAACTGTATCCAGCAGGATGACAAGGTGTCAAAGAGTGTCAATTTCCTTCCGTTTGCCCCAAAAGTGGCCTCACATCACAGAGAATGTCCTGAGAGATGAGAGCATCTTTTAGCAAAGTATTTACACCGCCCCATTGCAAACACTCATTCAAAAGGTTAGAGGGTGCAAGTTCTTGAAATTCCAAGGGTATATATGGTCATGCCATGCAGAATCCCAGAAGTTCTTATGGTTCGTGAAGGCAGTAGAAGGTGGGAGGAAAGGTTCAAATACTGGTAAAAGGCTTCAAGGGAAAATAATATACCATCAGTGGGGTTTATGTTGTAAGGTAGAATTGGGTCTGCTCTGCTACAACCTTCTCACCCATAATTTCCAACTTAGTTCACCTGGAAATTTTGGACGTGGTGGATATATGTTTTATTTTCTGGTGTGAATCAGCAACTGATTGATTGAACTAGAGGGTTGAAATTTGCACAAAAGAGGAAGAAATCCTGATTTCTTAAAAGATCTGACCTGTCTTTAGAATTTTCATCAGAGAAATCTATGTTATTATTGAGGAATATTAGACTTGTTTCCAAGTTTTTGGCAGTTCTGGGCAATACGGCTTTGAACATTCTTTTTTTTTTTTTTTTTTAAGATTTTATTTATTTATTCCACAGAGATAGAGACAGCCAGCGAGAGAGGGAACACAAGCAGGGGTAGTGGGAGAGGAAGAAGCAGGCTCATAGCAGAGTAGCCTGATGTGGGGCTCGATCCCGTAACGCTGGGATCACACCCTGAGCCAAAGGCAGATGCTTAACTGCTGTGCCACCCAGGCGCCCCGGCTTTGAACATTCTTGTACATTAATTCTCCTGCTCCACATACATAAGAGATTCTTCAGGAAAAATGTTCCTAAACAGTATGCTGCAGTGAAATACAAGTGTGCCAACACATGTCGATCACCTCCACCCCTGCGAATCTGAGCATGGTCTGGGGTACCATACTCCCCAGCAGGGGACTTTTATTCCTTGTTTGCTGAGAATTCTTATCAAGAATGATTGCCACATTTTATCACTTTTTTTTTCTTGCACCCTTAGAGGTGTTTCATTGATCCTTTCCTGTATGCTTGTTTTCTATTTCATTAATCATTTGGCTATTCTTTGCTGTCTTCTGAACATGTATACCTCACTCATTAATTTTTACACATTCCTTTCTACTGTAAGTATAGGAGCCTGTAAAAATTCCCCCAATTAACACTTTAACTACATCCCACAAGAATTGTATCTACCATTTTTATTACTGTTTATTTCTAAATATTTTCAAGAGTCCATTACGATTTTGTGTTCTATCCCTCAGTTTTTAAAGTATGTTTTTAGGTTTCCAAATGTACAGGGATTTTTATGTTTCTATTATTGATTTCAAACTCAATTGCACTTTGGCCAGAGGCTATGATCAGTAAGACACCAATACTCTGCAATTTTTTAAAATTGTTTTTTGGCTTAAATGGTGGCAGATTTTTATATTCTTAACTTGAGCTTAAAAAGAACACAAAATTCAGATCACTACATCTTCCTGAAAGCTCATATCAGGCCACAAACCCACATGATTGCTATCTTAAGGTTCTGATGGCTATCTTATGGTTATGAATTTTCAGGGTAATTTTTCTTTCTCTTTTTTCTCAATACAGAACTAAGGTTCCAGCAGGTATGCTTTCCTTAGTGCTATCTTCTCTGCCAAGTTGAGGGTCACCCTTTCACTGAGGGTGTAACCCTCTGGGGTACTAGCTTCAGGTGGAGGCCTCACTAGGGCTTCCCACCTTGGACAGTCTTTTTTTTTTTTTTTTGTAATAATATTTTTTTATTATGTTAGTCACCATACAGTACATCCCTGGTTTTTTATGTAAAGTTTGATGATTCATTAGTTGCGTATAACACCCAGTGCACCATGCGATACGTGCCCTCCTTACTACCCATCACCAGCCTATCCCATTCCCCCACCCACCTCCCCTCTGGAGCCCTCAGTTTGTTTCTCAGAGTCCATAGTCTCTCATGCTTCATTCCCCCTTCTGATTACCCCCCTTTCTTTATCCCTTTCTTCTTCTACCAATCTTCCTAGTTCTTATGTTCCATAGATGAAAGAAACCATATAATTGTCTTTCTCTGCTTGACTTATTTCACTTAGCATTATCTCCTCCAGTGCCATCCATGTTGCAACAAATGTTGAGAAATCGTTCTTTTTGATAGCTGAGTAATATTCCATTGTATATATGGACCACATCTTCTTAATCCAGTCATCTGTTGAAGGGCATCTTGGCTCCTTCCACGATTTAGCTTGTGGACAATGCTGCTATGAACCTACCCTATGATCCACCTTGGACAGTCTTTATCTCCTACCTCCTCAATTCCACAGAGCAACCAAAGATAAGGTTGGGGTCACTGTGGTTTGACAGATACTTCTGGAAGAAAGCTAGCCTCTGGTGCTTGCTGATCTCCTGGGATTCTCACTCACTTTATTTTGACATCTAGTTTTGCTACTTTTTGTCACATAGTGGTTTATTTTAAAAGATGCTTCATGTTTCCTGGATATGTTATGAAACAACAAAATCAAGGTTATATAGTATGATATGTATATTTAAGAAGGGGAGACACACACAGATATGAACATATAGGCATTTATATGTGTGGGTGTGTACCTTTTTTCTTGTATTTGCAAAAAGAAACACTGAAAGGATGAAAGAGAAACTAATATATGGTTACCTAAATATTTATTTAAGCTTTTTTTTTTTTTTTTTTTTTTTTTGGTGGTGGTGGTGGTAGTTTTCATTGGGAGAATGAATGTGGGAGGGAGAGTATATCCACCATAAAGCTATATAAGTAAGTTCTGATTCCCTTTCTACCACATCTTATCTAGAGAACAGGTTCACCCGTGGCTCCTACTGAATCTCCTTTGTATGAGTGTCTCCATGATAGAAGTTATCTTACCTTGAAGTCCTTTTTCAAGAAACGATTGTGCCAAATATATCAGGGTTAACCCATACCATTGTGGAGTTAAAGACCTTTACTGTTCCCATTGTGTTTATTAGCTCTAGCTGTATTACTGTGCATTTTTCTGCAGTGCCTGATCACCCTTTTCAGCCCACCTGTGCAATTGGCTGTGCTCTTTGTAGTTTTCCAGCTGATTTGCAACTACCGATTCACGCTTATCATATCAGTCAGACCTTAGTATCTTTCTCCCCCTATCTCTTTCTGTAGCTTGGTGGATGACCAGAAAGTGAAATGGACAGAGTTTCTACCCCCAGGGGCTCATCTTCTCCACACCCTACCTCCGCACAGTGCATACCATCTTACTAACCAGGCCCACAACCTCTAGGATGCTCTCGATGCAGTGTAATAAGACTTCAAAAGAAGGCTGCTACCGCTAGAAGCCACTCCCAGGCAATTTTGGGTCCACTTGATGGGGAATAAAAGCAAACATAAAAGCTATCATTTCTATGTTTCAGTCAGTGTTGAAACAGGCCAACCAGAGATGCCTGAGACTCTGAAAAGAGGCAGAGCCTGATTGGTGTGGTTTCAGCCTGTAGGTACAGGGTAGTACCCGCCTGACCCTGGGCAAAGCATCTGAGGACTTGGGTCATAAGCACCCAGACCCATAAGCTGGTATTCTGGGGAAAGACTTGCATCCCAAAGATGACATGAGAATCAGATAGGAGCTTATTAAGTAAAATTTGAGTAAGGAGGGGAGCATGACTGCAAGGTGTAACACAAGACCCAAATATCAGTTAGGACCAGCAAATATTCTATTTCTCTCTCCAGTGAATATGAATTTGCTGGAGGGAGGAGGAACCTGGTCAAATAATCCTTGTTGAGATGCTTGAGATGCCACCAATGCATTTATTCCTAGCAAAGACAAGAATGGGTCTCCTGACTGGTCCTGCATTCCGTGCTCCTGTCTTATGGCTTTGGGTGCCATGTTTGATCCAGAAGAGCAGCCTGGTGATTTTGCTCCATGTGTCACCATCTTTCTTTTTCTTCTGGGTTCCTAGAATGATTAACCAAACATTTACTCACCAGACATTCATCAAGTTCCTGTTATATGCAGGCCTTCTTAGAGGATTTAGAAATGAAATAGTCTTTGGCATTTAATCATTCATTCATTCAACTATTAATTGCTTCAAAAGTATGTACTATTATGTACAAGAAGTATTAAGGGAGGTTAAAAGCATTGGCTCTGGGGTTTCATTGTCTGGCTTCACATAATAGCTTGGCCACTTTTTGACCCTGGGAAAGTTACTAAAATTTTCTAAAGCTAATTTGTTCATCGATAAAACCAGAAGAATAATAGTAGCTACCTCAGGATAGTTGTAATTCTGAAATAATATTTTGCCTGTGAAGCCCCTGACCTAGACAAAGTAGAAGCTAAATAGGTATAAACCAGCCTTCATAAAGCCCTGGAAAAGAGTACATGTACATAATATTCTCAAAATGTTAAAATACAGTGGTGGAGAACACATGCATAGTTGGCAGGGGTAAGGTTGAGGAAGGGTATGACCCCGAGGAGGTAGCCCTGGGGACTTTCTGGGTGGTGATGGAACTCTTTGGAATCCTGATTGGGTAGAGGTTACACAAATGTGTACATGTGGTCAAATTTCACAGTTCAACATGGCCCCTCAGAAAATGAATGCCTGTAAAAACTGGTGAAATCTGAATGGGTCTATCGTTTATAGTATTAGGCCAATGTCAGTTTTCTGGTTTGAAAATGTACCAGGCTTGCATCAGATGTTATCCTTAGGAGAAGCTGGTTGAAAGAGACACAGGAATTCACTGTGTTATTTTTCAACTTCTTGTGAGTCTTTGATTATTTCAAAATAAAGAGTTAAGAAGTAAACATATAAAGCGCCAAGGAAGATGTGATGATGCAACAGAGAGGAAATCAACTGGTCCTTACTCTCCCAGAGTTCCCATCCCACTGGGAAGAGAAATCAGTAATGACACTGTCACTGATTCCGTCATGATTATGCTGAGCATTGTGAAGGAAAGCCATAATGTGCTACTGGAGCTCATGCAAGGAGAAGGGGCAATGCAGGAGAGGCTTCTTGGAGGTTATGCTATTTCGGACCCTGTCTGTATGGTGACGGTGAGCTGGCAGGGCTGGTAGAAGGCATTCCAGGTAAATGGAGCAGCAGATGAGGGGCAGACAGAGACTTCCAGCAGCTTAGGGGGGCCAGCAAGTTAAAGGATGTGTAAGGGTTATGAGCAGAGGCCTGAGGTGGGTCAGGGAAAGAAGTAATTACTTTTGATGAAAAATTGCAGGGGATTTTTAGGTGGTGGGGACAACTGCGCCATGAAAGTAACACTTGATAGAGTTTGGATTTGGGGGGAAAAATGTAATGAATCTCAAGCTGCAGTTACAAGAAAGCACAGAGGAATGGATACTTGGAAGTGTGTGGTGAGTTTGGGAAACTATACATAGTCGGCTGATTGGGTTCCTGGAAGAAGCTGGAAGGAGACTGGAAAGAGAATTTGGGACCAGATCACAACGGGAGTTTTGGTTTTATTCTGCAAGCAAGGGGGAGCCATTGGAGGTTTTAAACTGAGAAGGTCTTAAACGTTTTTAATAAGATAACTCCGAGGCCAAGATAAAGCATGGATAGAATTTAAAGGAAACTGATGCCAGTGGCTCTAGCCAAGGGGCCACCACAACAGTCCAGAATAGGGACAGCATGGTCTGGAACTGGGGTAAAGGCAGTAGACACTGGGAGCAGGGAATGACAGAGGAGACTTTGTGAAAGTCAGCTCAAAAGGTGATGGTGACCTCGGATCCAGGAGCTTCACTCTTAGTCATTTATTCCTCTGAGAAAGGTACCCATGTGGGTGCATAAAAACATACACAGGACATCCCATTGCAGCATCGTTGGCAGCTGCAACAATTGGAATGAAGATACATCTCTATTAGTGAGCGCTTAAGTAAATTATGGCGCATAATCACGCAATGTGTACTCTGAAGTGCTTAAGAAAAATGGGTTATCACTGTAAAACATTTTTAAGTTAAAAAAATTGCAGAAGACTAGCTAAAGTGTGATCTAATTCTCTAAAATAGTGAATGGAATGCCCTTTAGATGTGTAGGAAAAGACCTTTTAAGGGTATACCTATCCTTTTGGCAATGACTGTCTCTATAGGGCGAGATTACAAAGAACTTTTACTTCTTATACATTTCTTTATGGTGATGTATTACAGATATTTTCATGCTTAAATGTGTCTGTCTGTGGCACTCATACGTGCATGGAATGGTCTTAGATTGGCTTTCCTGTGAACAGGCTCAGGGACGGAGGGTGCATGGAGAAGAAGGGGGTTCTTGGGAGAAATACCTGTTTGGAAGGAAGGAAGACAGTATTGGGTAGAAGGAGATGACCCACACGGCAGCTGTAACTTGCATCCTGGGACCTATAGAGCTGGGATGACCTTTCAGAGTTGCCCTAAGTGGGGCAAAGGGGCTGGGTGTTAGTTTCTTGGCATCGGTCAGTCATTGGATTTAGACTGCCCCCCGGGAAGGGGCATGACTCGGGCAAGACAGTTCCCTGCAGTTCCCAATGAGGGATGCAGCTCACAGGGGCCAACAACCAGTCAGTATCCCCAACACCTAGGGGATGGACACATGGGCCCTGAAGAGGGAATCTGGGAGAAGCACTACAATACCCACCCCCCTCCCCCGTTATTTGATATAAGCATTGAAGCTGTTCTCTGACTTTGCAGACGTTGCTGAATGACCACACTTAGCTTGTGTGAATATGAAGATAAAGGAGGAAAAATGATGATCTTAATGCAGCACAAAATTCAGTGAAATGAAAACGTTTTTGGTTTTAAAAAATCTTAGCAATTAAGACTAGAAAGCAGTTTATTTAGCCTGATGAGCACTTCCTCGAGCCTGCCCTTTCACTGAAGCTCTGGCCCCTCTGTGGGACAAGGTCCACGGGCACCGTATCTGCTCCACCAATGTGCATGAGCGCAAGGCCACGGTCATCCGTGTCCATGGCCATGGTCCACAGAGCACTCTGATTCTGGTATGGACATTTGCCGCCATGGCGGCCCCAGTTTCTGTGTTTGCTAGTGTTCTGGTTTTGCCCCTGTTCTGTTTTTGTCTGTATAGGTTGTGTGTGTGTATTTTTTTTTCAACTCCCAGTGATTTCCCTTCCTTTTTTGTCTGCTCAGCAATATATTTGAAAGTATATTTGTTGTGATTTATTTAGCACCTAGTGTCGCACAGTAGGAAAGTTTTTCGGTGTATCTAGTCTACAGTACTGAAGAAAGCTAAACCCTCACTGTCTTTACCAAAGGCAGTTTTTCCTTTTACTGCTTATAATGTGACTTTCAGTTTTATGTAGTTTTATATTATATATTTTATTTCTTAAGCTCTCCACTCTTCTCTTGCTCTGTCTTCTTTATTTAATCTCAGATTTTCATCTTTGACCTCTTTTCTTTAATGGAGAATTATTTGAACATTAATTAATCATTTTTCTGGTTTGTATTCAGTTGCCTTTTGGGGGGGGTGGTCATATTCCACTTTATCTCTCTCTCTCTCGTGGTATTTATGAATACATTCCATGCTATTTCTTTTCTTATGATTACTTATCCTTAAATTGGTTCTTTCCGAGCCAACTATTTGCGAAAGGATAGAACTGGAGACAGGCTAGGGAACTGAGCTAGGGCGGCTTGAATTTCTGCCTCTTTCCCACCACCACCTCCTTTGGGGCGTGGCTTCTTTCTGCGCTACACTCATTTCTCTCTCCGGGACGCATTTTGATCACAACCGTTTTGTATGGTGACAGGAAGCTTAGCGTTCATCAGGTGAGCAGGAGCTGTCCATTCAGGCTGCTTACCACAGATCCTTTCTTGTTTACCATAACGTACCCACATCCTGCTCCTTGCAGAGATAACATGCTGGCCCGTGGCCGCATTTCACATCATCACCTCTGACACATGAAGACAAGCAGGGATCAGCACATCTCCCCAGTGCTCCCATGCATCTCAGACCTCCTGTTCCCAGCAAGGGTCAGTCAGTGTCTCTTAGAGGGCACCGCCTGCAGCGATCTCTCTGTGCTGCTCACTCGACCAGGGAAGCCTTGGATCTCATTTCTTACATCAGTCTTGCCCTGTCCTGGCTCAACTTTCCTAGTATTGAGCAGCCTATTGAAAAGGGTGGTATTTGGATTATGGGTGTTTCCTACTTTGTTGGTTTCACTTGTCCTTGTGTCTGGTTGATTTGGGGAAAGGGAGCCTTTGGTCTTCCATCCTGATCGAGAAGTCCAGAGAAGGATCATGTCAGGATGATAGAAGACATAAACAGGTGAAGGACGGGCTGGCAGGTAGAAGGTCTGAGAAGAGTTGGGCTAGAAGAATAATGCTGGAAAGAAGGGCTTCTCTTCCTCACGGACAGGAGGACAAAAAATATGAAGAGCATGAAAAAGGGATTTTAGGTCATTAGGAAGAAAATTGGAGGCTTAGAAGGGTGCTTGCTCTTATGACACGTACAAGTGTGAAGTGGTGGTGAAACGGCAACAGACAAGACAGACAAGTTCCTGTTCTCTGACGCTTCTCCTCTTCAGAAGAGAGCCAGACACTGAACAACAACACAAACTTACTTTCTATCAGCGTCTATGATAGAAAAGAACGGGGCAGCGGAGTCATTGGCAAGGCGTTGGTGAAGAGGTGCCGTTTCAGCTAGACCTGAAGGGACAGAGAATGCAGCCCGGTGAAAATGGGGTACGAGAATTCCTGGCAGAAAGAGTAGGAAATGCGAGGAGCCTGAGGCACCAAAGAGCTTAATGAGTTTCAGGAAGGAATTGCCAGTTGGAGCTTAGGGAGCAAGAGACAATGTGGTACAATCTGAGGTCAGAGAGAAAGGCAGGCGGCGAGTCAAATGGGCACTATAGGAGCTGGGCTTTTATTCTCACATTATTTACTCAGTCAGAAGGGACCATTAAGGACCTAAATGTAGGTAAACATGGATAAATTATAAATTCTACCACAAAGATTATAGTTGAAGGCTGTGGAAAAAAGGCGGCAACATGTGCTTCAGAAGCTCTCTAAATGCAGATGCTGGTTTTAAGGTAATTTGAGCATCGTGCACAGAGTAAAAAAAATGTAGTGTTACTCACAGCCTCATAATTACAAGTAGAGGTATTCTATGTCACATTTCCAGGAATGAGTACTAGAAACTAACTGTACTCTGGAACAAAAGATACTGTAACATTTCAGAGGGGCCTATGCTTGGCTGTGCCTTGCTGAATTTGAGGGTATGGCTGAGGGAAGTCAGCCAGGCGAACATGTCGGGACTCGGAATCTTCTAGACCTGGAGGGTGGGAAGACAAGGGCCTTGTCAAAATGAGAGAGTCTCTGTCTGCTTGGGGACCATCAGAGACAAAGCCAGCTAGCATCCAAAACGCACAACATATTCTCATGCTCTGTTTGTTTGGAAGGAGAAAGCACAATGAGAAACATGTCTATATATTACCCGGAGATAAGTGATGGGAAAGGAAATCGTGACAAGGAAACCTGGAAGCAAAGTAATAGAGCTCAAATCAGGATTCAATTTTCTTTTTCCAGTAGGTATTTGGTAAATTCTGAGTACTAATAGATTAATTTTAAAGGAAAGCGATTTCATAGGATCATGTCATACTGAAGTTGAAGACTTCAGAGATGTATTCATTTATTTTCTCCTTCCCTCCTTCAACAGTGGATGTTTGAGGTATGCTAAATGGCCTTTATAGACCAACCTATAGATAAGTGACTTTTCTCTTTGACCTCCTTCATGGTACATTTCTCTGCAACATCCTTTGCACTCTAATCAGTTTTACTAAATGCCAAAGAATTTCCCACTGATCAGTAAAGCTTCTTCTAGAAGTGGACTAAAGCTGATTAACTTCAGCTTCTATTGGATACCATAGAAGAGACTCTTTACAGAAGGAGACAAAGCATAAATCCAGTTTTCTTTTGCCTTCATTTCTAATTGTTCCAGGGGTTCAGATGAGCCCTCAACCACTAGCCATAATACAAGTACCTTGTCTGGGAAGCTTGAAGGACTGGAGAGTGCCTGAGCTCCTTCTACTCTCCGTTCAAGTACAGTATTCTGGGGCTGGCAGCTGAGAACCAGCAGGTGCACGCTGAGAAAGAGCTGGCCACTATGGTGGAACGTTGCAGTGGTACTTCCCCTGTCCAAGAGAACCTATTTTTGTTTCATATTCATGCCCTGGTGGTAGAGTTCAAACTTATTTTGGGTTTGCTGATGACCATACTATCAAGAGGATATCAGTGCATGAAGCCAAGAAGCCACCATCTGTGCTGTGTTTCTCTCTCAAGAATTATTTAGAAGGCTGATTATTCAGTTAGCTGGGCCTCTTGGCCTTCTAGTGTTATGCTAAGAAAGGTGACTAACACTTTCTTGAAAGTCACTTCACTTTTAATAACCCACGAAATTCCCTTAATATATGCTAGGGGTGAAAGGATTTATCACATTACGCCAGTAAGTACTGACCCCACAATGCTCTCCATGTGGTGGGAACACCACGAATGATCATGTATGGTGAACAGAAAGCAGCTCTCCACAGTGGTGTGCTAGTCAATGATTAACAACTGGCTCTCCAAGGAGAAAACACCTGATTTGTAGCTTTCGCTGATTTCTGTAGCTGAAGAGTGAGAACAGCTTGATAAGCTGAAAACTTAGATGAGATAGAGAAATTCCATAAAGGACAAAAATGACTAAATCTGAGAAACTAAAACTTTTCTCCAGAGAAAGCCGAAAACCTGGGAACTTTGTATCTATTAAAGAAATTGAATTCACAGATCTTCTCATGAGAAAAGTTATAAGTCCAGATAGCTCCGCTAGAGCAGCTTATCACTTTACACGCATCTCGTGAATCACTGAACACTACCCCCAGAACTAATGATATACTATATGTTGGCTAATTGAATTTAAATAAAAAAAATTACCCCAAAGATACAGATGTAATGAAAAAAAGATACAGATGTAATGAACATGCGCCCCCATGTTCATAACAGCAATGTTCACAATAGCCAAACTGTGGAAGGAGCCGAGATGCCCTTCAACAGACGAATGGATAAAGAAGATGTGGTCCATACACATAATGAAATATTACTCAGCCATCAGAAAGGATGAACACCCACCATTTGCATCGACATGGATGGAGCTGGAGAGGATTATGCTAAGTGAAATAAGTCTAGCAGAGAAAGACAATTATCATACTGTTTCACTCATATGTGGAACATAAGGAATAGCGTGGAGGACCACATGGGAAGGGAGGGAAAACTTGAATGGGAAGAAATCAGAGAGGGAGACAAACCATGAGAGACTCTGGAATCCAGGAACCAAACTGAGGGTTACAGAAGGGAGGGGATGGGCGATGGGGTAACCTGGTGATGGGTATTGAGGAGGGCATGTGTTGTAATGAGCACTGGGTGTTATACACAGCTAATGAATTGCTGAACACTACATCAAAAACTAATGATGTACTATATGTTGGCTAACTGAACATAATAAAAAAAAAGTTGGAAAAAAAAGAAAAGAAAAAAAAGTAGCACATTAAATAGGTAAGGAGGAACTAATACCAATCTTGCACAGAGTCCCTTGAAAACTAGAGGAGGGAGCTTTTCCCAATTTATTTCTTTGAAGCCACCATTGTCCTGTCACCAAAACTAGAAGAAGATATGAGAAAATGAAACTAACTATGGATTGATGTATTGTATAAATTAAGATGGGAGAAAAATTCTTGACAAAATATCAGCAAGTCAAATCCAGCAATATATAAAAATGGTAATACATAATGACCAAGTATTAATGGCTGGTTTAACATTTAAAATCTATATAATTCATCATATTAACAGAATAAAGGAGAAGAACTATCTGATCACCTGAGAATATAGAGCAAAGTTATCTGAAAAAACTCAGCACTTGTCCATTACATACATAAATGAAGGATAGGAGAGATTTTCCTCAAAGTGGTAAAAGGCATTTAAGAAAAACCTGCAGCTAATATCAAAATTAAATGTTCAAAGACTGGACACCTTCCTAGGAGAGGGAAGAAAGCAAGGGTGCTCACTGCTTATCACTTCTAGTCAACATTGTGCTGACGCTTATAGGTTGTGCAGTTACGAAAAGAGAAAGAAGTAAATGGTTTGTAAAGGAAGAAGAAAAGCTGTCTTTATTTGCAGATCATGTGCATATAAAAATCTAAAATAATTTACGAAAGAACTGCTCAAACTATGTGAATTTAGCCGAGCTAGAGGACACAGCCTCAATATACAAGTCATTTGTACTTTCATACACGAGTCACAAAGAATGTAAAAACAAATTCAGTACTATCTACAATAGCATAAAAAAATGAAATGTTTGATGAGAGATTTTTTAAAAATATGTGTGAGATCTGTCCACTGAAAGCTACAAACTGAAAAACCAAAGATCCACATGAATGGAGGCATCAATGATGTTCCTGGGTGAGAGGATGCAATATTATGAAGATGTTGTTTCAACCCAGATTGAATATATTGATTCAGTATGGTCGTAATCAGAATTCTAGGAGGATGTTTTTGTAGAAATTAGCAAGCTGAGATTCTAAGATTTAAATGGAAATGCAAAGGACTTAAAAGAGCTGAAAGAATTTGGAAAAGAAGAAGAATGGAAGCGTATGGTAAGCAGAATTCTAAGATGGCCCCAAGATTGCATACCCTGTGGTGCAGGCCTGTATCACCCCCTCCCCTTGAGTGTGGGAGGGGGCCTGTGAATGTGACGGGAGGTCACCCATGGTTGGGTTACATTATATGGCAAAGGTGAAGGGGTTTCCTCCTATAGCTCCATCCATGATTAAAGTAGCTTCGTGCTTGCGTGTGGACTCCCAGACGAAATGTAAAACTAGTCCTCACCTTCAGAGAGAGATACATCTTAACCACTTCACAGGTCAGAGGGTATACACATTGATTGTACAGTCAACTCTCCAGGTCAGACCCAGGAAGGAGGTCCACACAGGCCCTGAGACATACTTGTGTCTTTCTCGGGAGGAAATTCCAGGATCACAGTTTCCCAGGATGTGGTCTAGAAAAGGAGGTGGAGACTCTGGGTAGACCAGCCACTTGGCTCAGGGACTGCCTCACTCCATGGTGAGGGCCAGAGGATCAAGGTGGCTGGAGTAGGACCTTCCAAAGCCGACGTCTCAGACTTTAATGTGGATATGAATGACCCCAGGATCTCATTAAAGATGCAGAATCAGAACATCTCAGGACAGACCTGGCAATTCCACACATCTCACAAGCTCTCAGGTGACATGGGGGCTGCTGATCTGGGGACTGCATTTTGAGTCACGATGATGTAAAGTTTGGCACCCAGGTCTGAGGGCAGGTAACATTGGTATTCAGGACATTCGAAGTCTGCAGTGGGATGAATAAACCAAAGTTGTGAATAATTTGAAATTACTCGTTGTACTTGGAAAGATCCTAATGATGGTTAACATTAAGCTAATAATTTTTTTTCCATCTTGTGCATTTATCAACTGAGTGAAAAATAGTTGATGCAAAAGCAGGATAAATAACTGAAGACCTCAATCCAGTATTGAAACTGTGAGTGTGATCTCTGGTTGCCTGTTGTAATTATCCTTCAATATGTTTTATGAAATGAGAAATGTTCATAACATCTTAGGTTTTAAGGGTAAACTTTCTTTTCAGGCTACGATTACCCATGTCATAACTGACATACTTGGAAAAGAACTTGGAACCCTTCAGATTACTAGCTTGTGCTGGGAGTTTTATAAAAAGTGGCATTAAAATATTTACTACTTTTATTAATAAAATGTGGGGGTATGGATGACTTACAAGAAATGAGATAAAAATTGTTTCTGCTTAACATTCGTCTGCATTTTATCGCTTGTAGCATTTGTTATGAGATGTAACTCTGCAGAGACTTTGATCCCTCTCTCTGGGGTAGTTGCTTTCTCCATGCCACATTTATTGACGACGTACAAAAGCATTTGCATCTTCTTTAAAATTCTATGCTGAAGGTTAAGACCCTGGACCATTCATTTCTTTATTTTATCTGAACTTCTCTCACCATTAGTTTGAAGAAAGATAAGAGAATAAATTGAGTACTGTACTCTCTTCGGATGGTAATTTTGCTGATTGGTCTAAATAAACCTCAGGAACCCAGATGAACATGTGAGTTATTCCAGGAGAACTAGGATTCTTCCTTTGTGTTCCATACACTCTGCTTTCAATGCAGCCAAAGCCCCTGCTTAGGCTATAAAATTAATACATTTGCAGGAAATGTGACTTTGGGACATTTTATATAGCAGTGATTTTAATGCCGTTAGTGGTGAAATGGAAACTTGAGAATGTGAAGATTAATTTAAACCACATGATGGGTTCAAGGAAAATACACTATAGTTTCTTGAACGTGTGCTGACTCTGGACAGTGGAGAATGGGATCCAAAAAACCACCAGTGAACTTTTAAACCCTCTTGAGAGGATTCAAACCGACACAATTAGCCCTAAAAGGGAGCTGTTCCAGATGACAGACAGATCATTTATCTCTCCCTCGAAAACAGATCCCTTTGCCTGCGAGAACACAGTAGGGAGACCAAGGAAGGAAGAAGGACCCCACGCGTTACCACTAATGGAGTGAAGTCAGAGATCCCTTTCCAGTCATTAGCTGGTTTACGGATCCGTCTTTCACTATAGATTACGGTTCTGTTGGGTTCTTTGAACAATGGATAACCAACACGTTGTATATTGTGAATTTTAAATAAAGGATTTCTTTTCCCTTCCAGTTCGTGGTAGCGGTGTTCTGGATCATTTATGCCTATGACAGAGAGATGATTTACCCAAAGTTGCTGGATAATTTTATCCCAGGGTGGCTGAATCATGGAATGGTGAGTAGACTAAAACAAATAATTTCCTTTCATTAAAAAAAAAAATCTATTAAAGACCTATTTTCTAATTCGGGCTTTCCATAGAATGTGCCTAACTGGCGGTGGAATGAGGGGGATTATGAGATTGTAATTAGAGAAGAATACTGAATGTCAATAAAAAAAGAAAAATCTTCCCATGAAACTGAGTCACTATTAAAACTACGTAGCAGATGAATCCACAGTTTATAAGGTGTCGGTGTTGTTGGATAATACAATTGGTTCACTCTATGGATGTCTTTAATTTCTGTGCCATTCAAAGGCTTGTCCCCTGTTGGAGAGAAGGACCTAGTCCCACCTGTAGAACTCTCGAGGCCCCATTGTTCTTCCATCTCACATCAGGGGATTGTGTTGGATGTAACTAGGGCACCGGGAGAATTGCCCCTGGAGGAGCAGCAAGACTCTCTCAGAGAGCTGCTACAAGTGTTGGAAGTGTCCTTGGCAGGTTGTGCCCATTGGAGGGCATTTGCCTGGGGTGGCTAGCTCTTTCCCTTCTTCTCCGTCTGATTCCTTCTGATGCTTTAGCCACGGTGTTGCCTTCACACGTTTCAAATCAAATATTTTGGATGGTTTTCATGTCACCTTACAAGACTTGAGGATATATTTTCTGCAGAGAAATTTTGTGTTGTCTTCCCTTTCTGCTTCTGGAATTGAGCAGTTTTGTTATTAACTAAGAAGCCTACATTTTTTTGGTTACGGCAATTTTTAGAATATGTCACTGGGTGCTCCTGGTGAAAAGGGCAACCCATCAGAGAAATTATAGGGGAACGAAGAGCTAGACATCACACGTCATAGGTCCAAAATAAGTTTCCTTTCTGCCCCCAATTTTGGTATATTTGGAGAAAAGTGGTGTGTACTAACAAACAAACATTACTGTACTGAGGGGCTTTGATTAATTCTTTCCTAAGCCAACTCCTCAAAAGTGACACAGCTCAGACAACTGGCATTTTCTTTGAGTCCAATTAGAGCCGTGCTGTTGAAGGATTAACATGGCCCTTCTGGTCTAGTTCCAAACAAATTAGCTGGGTCTTGTCAGATTCATTTTGCCGTCGAAGGGTCTTTATGTGGTTACTCTGTGCCTCTCCAACTTTTGACTTTTCTTGAATGTGAAAAGCCTTTGCATAACCCAGTGTCTGCAAGCCTCCGCCCCCAGTGCCCTTCCCATTCTTTACTGGAGAACCCCTGCTCACCCTGCTAGCTTCTGTAACATCTCTCAGAAGACTCTCTTCACCCCCACAGGCCAGGTTAGCTCTCCTGTTGGCCTGAAAAGCACCTTCAAATCTCCATCAGGCATGTCGGTATCCCTCACAGGAGTGTTACTTCCTAGTGCAAACAGCAGCCTGCCAGGCCCGAGCACTCCACCCACCCACCTGGCACGTAGTAGCATCAGTGCTTATTTGGAAGACTGATGCATGAATTCTGTATACAGTCGACACCCCCCCACTTATCTGAGAGGGATCTGTTCCAAAATCCCCAGGGATGTCTGAAACCGACGACAGTACCATACTATGTTTTTTCCTATACGTACATACCTACGATAAAGTTTAGCTTATAAATTAGGCACAGTATGAAATTAACAACACGAGGAGGGCCTTCGCTGAGAACCAGTGGTCGCATCGTGTGCTATAGGAGTACAGGCCTTAACTGTTTGGGCTGTCGTCCACATCCCTCAAATGCACAATATTACCTGTACACCAGAGAATAAGTCACCACCTTTGCAGATCCAGGTGCTACTTAACGTTTCGAACGGATGGTTTCTAAGTACTCATGAGGCCATTAGAACTATAACTTGACTCTTAGAATTTCCCCTCAAGTCACTTTGATGGGTTAAAGTTCTCACTCTTGGAGACAAACACTACTTAGGAATTCAAGGAGAATTTGAGTGACACAGATATTTAGGAAAGGGAAAAGATAAATGAATCAACATGTCAAATCCTCTAAGATAGTAAGAGCTCAATAGATTCTTTCCTAATGAATTTTGTCTGTGAGTAGAGATGAATGACCATTTCTTTGGTTTTCTTCATGTTCCAGTTCATGGTTTCAGAATTACTAACAAAGAAGCTACATATGGTGGCTGAGGAATATTTTGCAATATTAATTTGCATTATTCCAAATTCATATATATGTGACTTTAAATAGGATGCTGATTCTTTAGATTGGCTATTAAAATATGAACATTAACTGCTGGAATCATAAATAATTTAATTTTTATAAAAATGTATAAAAATATTTATGAAATACTAATAAATCAGATAAGCATTTTCAACTTTATTTAAATTTTATTTAAAAGTTTAATAATTATCATTTGTATTTTAATTTTAATAACTAATTTTCAATATTTAGTTTAGAAGTATGAAAATAATTCAACTAAAAATTTTTACATTCATTTGAATGTATTTTGATGAAAACATTCAAATTGTGTATATTTTAATAATAATTACATTTTATTTTTAATTAATGCCTTAGATTAATATGATCAGTAGAGCTTAAATTTTGTGAAAAGTTCCATTATAACAATATATTCAGTGAATTTGCTGAAATGAAGACAAGAAAATTAAATTTTGGAGTGTTTATATTTATATTATATTAAATAATATAATTTCATAATTCACAAATTTGTAATTGATAAATCTATAAGTCTATTTTATTACCCATACAATCATGTATTTTTTATTTTGTTTTATGAAATATATATCTAACAATGTAGGAGGATAGAACATATTTTATTTAATATATTACTAGCTTAATTTGTAACTTTTAGATATTTCTGCGGATGGCCTATGGCCCTTTAGGCCTTTTATTGTTTGTCTAGATCTTTGTAGCTACAAGAATTCCAAGAGAGAATGTACCCTGTTCTTGTGTATAGAATCACACTTAACTGTTTGAAGAGTCTCAGCATAATCTCTTGGGATCCAGAGGCCTGATGTGGTATATAAGTCTGTCACAGCACCATTTCAGAAGACATCACCAAGTCAGTCTTGAATTTATAGCACTCAACTGCCCAGCACAAAATTAGTCAGAAAGTAGGCATGAAAGAAAACTCACACGATTTGAAATTCACGGGATTTCCTTTTGATTTACTCTGAAGTACCCGTAAGTTGGACATGATTGTAACTAAAGGAAACTATCCTATCTCTTCCTTTCTATTGTTTACCTCTGTTCTCTCAGCAAGCAATCTTAGAATTTTTTTGGAGAAGAGAAGAGGAAATGGGTAAATAGATGAGTTGTAACAGTAATACAACTTCGTTGTGTGACTGCTAGCTTATCTCCAGGCTCTGTTAAAATAGCATGTGCACACACACGCAATTTTAATTTATTATAATTAAAAATATAAACCTATAAAACATAGCACATTTAACTGAAGTCACTTCAATATCCAGAAATCAAAAACTGTTCTATCCTTGCAGCCCTATTTATTTTTGTATTTCCAGCAATTTGAACAGCGCCGGACGCCCCTTAGGCATTCACTAAGTGTTGGTGATTAAAAGGGTATTTACATGTTTGTTTTTGAAACTTGGAAAAATGTTGGGGTGCCTAGGTGGCTCAGTCGGTTAAGTGTCGTACTCTTGATTTCGGCTCAGGGTCCTGAGATTGAGCCCTTGTGCTTAAGATTCCCTTTCTACCTCTCCCACTGCCCCTCCCACACACACTCCCACACCTGCGTGCGTGCGTTCTCTCTCTATAAAAAAAAGAAAGAAAAGACTCTTAGAAGAATGTCATGTTTATATTTATATTCTCTACCACCTTTCTATCCTCAGTCCACTGATGATAAGACAAGAAAAAACTAGAGATAGCAGCAAAATGAATCACTTTGCAAAATGTAATGCTAGTGGTTGTGGGCAGTTGTGGTTGGGGTCTGCGTGGCTGCAACCTGTGGGAGCTGAGCTTTGATTCAATTCAATCGAGCAAACATTTATTTTTGATAAGACCTATGAAATGCAAAGCACCCTGCTAGGCACTGGGTGGTTACAGGATGAGAAAAATACTTGCACTTTTAAAGGATAGAAATGGCCTATTTGATGTGGTGGAAGGGGAATAGGAAAACAATTCCACAAGCCAACAGAGTAGTGTCCCGTAGGCTGTGTTCACTCTGACAACGAGAAGCATATTGTTATTCAGGCTTGTTTCTTGGTTGCAAAAATAGACCCCTGAGCCCGTCTCTTCTGCTGATTATAAGTTTAAAGCACTGTCAATGGAGTAAGTATACATTCAAAGCAATGAATAAATAAATATTTAAACTCTAGAAGGATTGCAGATTCTCAGCAATGCTAGAACAGGAAAAACCAACGAGACAGTGTCTCTGCTTCACGAAGACCTAATTAATGTTTATAAAATGCTTTGAGAATGCCAAGCACTGCAGAAGTTTGGATATTATTATTATTATCACAGATCTTTAAGCATACATGACCTAGATATTCTTAAAATCACAGCGGTTGTTCATTCCCCATATAATTTATAAGGAAATAAAAAAAATAAGCCCCACCTCTCTTCATGCTTGATTTGTCAGTTGTTCTTGTTATACATAACTGATCCTCAAGAAAACTTTAATTTAGGCAACTATTTATTCTGCTCAATATTATTTTGACATTTGGTAATTACTAAAGTTTTTGTACATCTGTCTTTCCCAGAAGAGAAGGCATTAAATACTGCTTGGATGATCATTGGCTTTGCAGGAACTCAGATTTGATGTTATTCTTTTGTTCAATAACACAACTTATGGAAAGTTTCCAGTTCCAGGCCCCACAGAGGATGCATTTCATGACCCATGGAGTCTGTGCCACCCTGATACTGGGTATTTCACAAAATAAGCTGTTGGTCAAGAGAACGCTATCTTCTTTTTCATATAAAAAAACCCCGACCTTTCTTATTTTCCTAATATATTCTAAAGTAACTGAAAGATATCTGGAAATTTTCAAAAATAAAAAGTAAGACTGGAACAGAGGTCAGAGATTTCTTGGGAACCACTTTCTAAGACTCCCAATGGACCTCCCAAAGAAAACAAATAAGACCCCAAAGACCTAGAAACGAGAAGGAGAGTTCCATCCACAGTGAGGCAGATACTTTCAGTTACTGCATACGGTTCTCATGTGTAAGCTTTTTTATATTTCATTTTACGGATCATAGGTTTCTCCTTGTGAGTTTTCATTTGCGCCGTCTCGCCTTTTCAGTAAGGCCCACTCTGAGCGGCCTATTAGATATTGCCAGCTACCCCCGTATCTCCAGGGTCCCCTTACTTACCCTGCTTTCATGCCCCTGGTGCTACCTATTGACCTATTACCTGGCTTTACTTACATGCTGTATTTATGGCTGATTGTCCATCTCCTTCTGCTAGAATTTAATCTTCATAAGGGGAAAGGTCTTTGTTTTCAGTTACTCATTTATCCCAAGAGCTTCAAACAGTGCCTCTACATAATGGAAATCAACGAGTATTAGTTGCATCAATGAATGAATTTTACCAATAGTCTATGTCTGTGTTTTCTCTTGTCCTTTTTTTTTTTCCCTCCTCTGTCTTTTCCTTTTCATAATAGTTGACAGAAAATGCAATCCCAAACCATTCACTTCTTTCCTAACTTGTGTTTTACTTCCCTCTTCAATCGCAGCTGCACCACAGTAAAGTCTCACATACATGGCCTGCTGTCCCCTCTGAGGGTCTTACTGGTGGGTACATATCATATTGCTACTGCTGCCTGAGAAGGCCTGAAATGATGTCCAACGAACACAGCGTGGCCCTGGGACATTTGAGAGTTACAGGCCAGGTAAATAGAAGTGCCTGGGTCAAATTTATTGGAAAGCAGTTCCATATATTGATTATTTTATCTGATTATTAGGTGGCTTTTTTTTCCTCCAGGGTAATAGACTATGGCTTTTTAAAGCAACTTTCTGACATCACAAAATCCTTCTTAGAACTAATTTTCCACGGAAGGATAGAATTCAAGGCTAATACTACTTGGCTTACACTCTGCCCTTTTCCTTGCTACACTGAATAGACGAGCAGGCCCAGCAGTAGTTTGAGTTCATCAAAAGGTCTATAAATCACATTCAGATATTTTGGGGTCAGCAAAACCCAAAGTGTGGTTTACTCAACTTCTTTTACCCCTAATCCTTAAATCCATAGATATTTCAAAGTAAACTTCATTCATATGTTTCCCATTCATGTGCCCTCAGTTCTTCATAGTTGGGGGAGAGGTAGGGCCAGGCCTGAAGGTGTTGTCTTAGGAACTGGCTTCCTTCTTCATTACCACAAACAGATCATTCATTAGCCACAGACCCAGATCCTTGGCAGAAGTCCATCCCTATATCCTTTCCAGTTTCCTTTTAATTGAAGCTCCAACCTCAGCAAGCATCAGTGATAGCTGCCAAAGAAAGTGAAGTGGAAAAACAAAGCTGCATTTTCTATCATAGAGACACAGAATCCTAGCATCTTAAAACTCGGGAAGTGTTTCTACAGACCATCTGGTCCATACACCACGTGATACCTCAGTTCCCTGAACAATATCTTGGCATATTCCCTTCCAGTCTCTATGTGAGCATCTCCAGGGATGGAGCTTCAACAGTGGACCGGGACCATGGGGTTTTCAGCTGAGGGGAAGACTCTCACAAGGAACCGAACCTTCTGTTTTTTTCCTCCCGTTCAAATCCGTCCAGTCCGTTCATCTATTCTGCAGGATTCAAATACCAGCTGTCTTTGTTCTCTTCATGTTCTCTTCCAAGGGGATCTCACTCTTCCCCATGACTCCAGTCTCTGTTATACATGGGTCATTCCAAGTCTGTACTTCCTGGTCCAACTTCCAAAGGGCATCATTCTCAGCATTTGACACAAGGACCTTGAGATGAACATACTGAAACAAATTCATCACGTTAACCTCTCCTCTCATCTTGGTACTCCTCTCATGTTGCCACTTCAGTAATGGCAGAAGCATCTGAAAGCCCTCTTTGCACACAGTCCTCACAGTTAGTTGACAAGTCCTATGCGATATACCTCCAGAGTGGCTCCCAGAGCTGCCCCAGCCTCCTCGTTGCCAGCATCCCGGCTTTATTCAGAGCTTCGTCATCAGCAAGCTGAACTGAGGCAATACACTCGTCTCTTATCTCCCTGCCTCCCCACTCCCTCCTCACCAGAACTTTCTCCACACTGCTGCCTCAGTTACCTTTCTAGAAGAGCTGAAGTTCTGATGGC
Source organism: Ursus maritimus (assembly GCF_017311325.1). Taxonomy (NCBI): domain Eukaryota; kingdom Metazoa; phylum Chordata; class Mammalia; order Carnivora; family Ursidae; genus Ursus; species Ursus maritimus. Next base: position 48,710,868 of record NW_024423675.1, read on the forward strand.
TCCTTGCTACATCCGTTTCTCAGCCTCCACCTGTGAGTGAATGGGTCCCTTCTTCTGCACTCAGAACACTTTGTCCCGACACCTAGGATTTCACTTATCACATTGTTTGACTAGTATTTATTTGGTGATTCCCCCAATGGGCTATGAGGCCATAAAGGGCAGCAAATGTTGTTGTTGTTTTTCTGTCATCTTTTCCTCCAGAACCTAGCATAGTCTTTGGCATTCCTGCACACTCCGTAAATGTTTATTGGGAAAATGGTACACAGGCCCTTTACCATCATGCTCGGTCTCCCCTGACGAGTCTTCGGCTTGTCTAGATTCGTTTTTACAGTTTCGTATGATTTGGCAAGAGCACAGCAGAGCAGTTTAGCCAGCGTCTTGGCTTATTAGTGTTGTCCGAGATCCATTAGCTTTTTTTGGCAGTTTCATACACTGAAACTTGCACATCACTGCCTACCTGACCAGTGTGTGGTTTAGCTAAGGTTTGATGTTGTTGTTGTTATTTTGTTCTTTTATATACAAAATGTAGGATCCTTATGCCTATTCCTAGTGATTTCCATCTTGTTAAACTCAATTTGAGTAGAGCATGGGCTCTGGGGAAGCCCCAGTATTCAGATTTTAAGGGTCATTAAATGGATCTATTGGAATTTAATAAAATGATTGACCTATAAAACTGTTTTGAATTGAGGTGCCTGAGTTGAACCTTCTTTGGAGTCTCCTGCTGTGAGTAAAGTCAGTAACAAAATAACTGATTTTTCAGAGCAGTAAATTTTAACCATTTTGTAACCATGTGCAGAGAGGATGGTTGATTGCTAAGGTCAAGACAGGTATTTAGATAAAAATGACCTATGTGGTAGCAGAAGGGGAGAGCGGGCAGCGGTACTAGCCACTGAAAATTATATATCCAGGGATGGAGAAATAGGAAATTAATGCAATATGTATACTGGAGAGAGAGTTCTAGGACGAGGATCTGTTGAGGAAAGGGTTATAAGATGATATTGGCAACAGGTGGATGGTAGCTTGGGGACAAAACTCACCTGTGAAGGGTAAGTGTTGCTGTTTCCCAATTTGTCTGGATTCTAGATATCTAGAGATCCCAAGGGGTCATTGTGTTGGTCACATTTAGATAAAGTGGGAAAAGAAACTTTTCTGGGAGCCCAGAATCATTGTGCCAGATCCTTACGTCCACACCAGAACATGAAGACATGATCATCTCATCTGCACGCTCCTTTATCTGCGTCGTGTTGAAAAGTGAGGAAAGAACAGCAAAGAAAGATTGTGGCAACCCACCAGGAAATGTTCAACCCAACTTTTTCTTTTTTTTTCTATTTGTTTTTTTTTTTTAATTTTTTATTATGTTAGTCACCATACAGTGCATCCTTAGTTTTTGATGTAGTGTTCCATGATTCATTGTTTGCGTATAATACCCAGTGCTCCACACAATATGTGCCCTCCTTAATACCCATCACAGGCCTATCCCATTCCCCCACCCCCCTCCCCTCTGAAGCCCTCATTTTGTTTCCCAGAGCCCATAGTCTCTCGTGGTTCATTCCCCCTTCTGTTTACCCCCGCCCTTCATTCTTCCCTTCCTTCTCCTACCAATCTTCCTGCTATTTCTTATGTTCCATAAATGAGTGAAACCATATGATAATTGTCTTTCTCTGCTTGACTTATTTCACCTAGCATAATCTCCTCCAGTCCCATCCATGTTGCTGCAAATGGTAGGTAATCGTTCTTTCTATTTGAATCTGAACCTAAACTACCAAATTTATTCCCAAACTGCCTGGTCCTTTAGGAATACTGGTTAACTTCCACGAGCCTATTTAAGGTTAAGATGGGGCTTCTCCAGGACCGAGTGTCCACCCAACCCTCAGTTCCCTGTCAAATCCCTCCTTCTCCTCCCAGTCTACTCATGCAGCAACTCTGCCTTACATCACAGACCTGACCGTCCCTAGTTTACAAGCCTCTACCCCATATGTGCCTCCATGATAGTGCCCATTGTCCTGTACTTGAGTCTGTTGTTGCCTTTGTCTGGAACTGGACGTTCTTTAACTGCAGTGTATGCTCTTAGCTTCCTCGCATAGCCCCCTCTTCTGCATCAGTGCCTGGCACATAGTAGGTCTCAGAAAATGTTTTGGAAAGGATGAATGAATAATGGTAGAGTGAATGCATTTCTATCTTATTTCCTTACTCTCCCAGCCTTGTAACTCTTTCCAGAAAGGAAATAAGATTATTTTCTCTAAGTGAGCTTAGGCTGGTACGTATGATCACCATTTACTTCTCTCTGCTTCCTACCTGAGTCCTTCAGTGATCTATTTTAGAACCTTACAACATCCTTGTCAAGCTCACTGGCTTATAATTTTCAAAACCAGTCTTACCCTTTTCCAGAGCAGAACTGTATCCGCTGGCCTTCAAGGGTGCAGCACGAGAACTGCCCAGGCTTGCACAAGCTAGCCAGCGCCCTAGCTGGGGGTAGGATGCTGAGCTGACCAACCCCATCACATTTATCACACCCAGGGCCTCTGTTCATGGAGCTTTGTTAATATCTAGTGAATAGATGCCTTTACCCATGAATAGTCATTATATTTCACAAACATATCTCATCAAGACACTAATAAATGTTCCTGGCATTTTCGATGAGTTTCCTTTTCATCTAAGCAAGGGTGACTTTTTTCTATTGTTTTACCATATCCATATTCCGAGAATGAGCTTGTCCTTAATGATCTAATTAAGATGTGTTTTAAGCTAGTTGTAAGGATTAGCCCTGGTGGGCGGAAATGTTTCCCCTTAAGGCAACCCCTTTCATCCTTATCAAATACATTCATTCATGTGACCTGGTAATATATAAAATTATCTGGTATGTCCAAGTGCTACTCCTCACACTCCTACTGTCTATATGCGTTAGGATAAAAAGATTGATGTTAGTAAACATCCCTTTCTATTACCTGTCCCGCTGCCACACACATAATAGAGTGTCTTTTTTGTTCCATTCTCTTTCTCACACCGGGTTAACCCCAAAAGCACTCTGTTTCTGTAGACAGCTCTTCTAAGAGATGCAGACACGTGAGCCACCTCGAAAGGGCCACTGAACCAGATGACCTCTCGAGTTTTCTCTGGTTTTTATCATTCTCTGAAAAGGGTTTAGTGTAAGTGATTTAAGAGATTAGTCAGAATAGAATTCACTGGTCAATGGTCTTTTTAAATTTCTCTACTGGATTCCATGAGTGGGAAGCTTACAGCTTCTTGCAGGACTTCCTGAGATTGGCCCTGGAAGCACATAGCACAGTGCTTCGTAATAGGCTCCGTAAATAGAAGTCCCCTGAAAGAGGATAGGATAGGAATAGTGTGGCCAAGATAAAATAAAATTTCCCTATAGCTAATGATGTTCACTTACTATCATATAATAGATAAGAAGCTAGAGTCAAACTCTGTCGACAACTTCAAGGAAAAATGCTTGGGTGGAAATCTTGTATTTTTAGCAACACTGAATTTGTACATGCTCCTAACATAAAAAGGTAATGAAATTCCTTAAAAGTTTATATAAAAGGTAAGATACTTATCCTTGGACATAGAATTCAAATCTCATTTATTTTTAAGCATTTCCCCTCGCTTGCACCTTCTATGAAGCACTTTGCTTAAACTCAGAATTTGACTGCTAATATTCACACATATGGCAAATATGAACTAATCAGACCACAGATATTTTGCTGCATTCCATGGTGTCTCATTTATTTGTTTAATTTGCAGCTATAGCAACTAGATTCCAGCACTTTCGGCTTTTACACAGACCTACGGTCTGATCAGCTTGGTTGAAGTTTGGCACTTGGCACCACGCTCAATTGAAGACATATGCGCAAACTCACTTACCACATTTTTTAACCTGGTTTTCACACTGGGCAGATATTAATATTTGCATAAAAATATGAAAAGCAACCTTCTGCAGGGCTAGTAGGCAATTAAAAGATGTTGTGACCTTCTTTTCTGTAGCATTTCAAATCTGAAAGTTTTCTTGGCTTGCTTTTCAAAGCCCATCTGACTTTGAAGCAGGCTGCCTCTCCACAGAAGGCTCACTCCAGCAATGACTAATGGGTTGACCTAGTGCCATGCTGGTGCTGCTACACGCATGCTGCTCTGCACAAGACGAGCATTTGGAAATGACCTTGAAAGGGAGTTTTGCCAAGTTAATGAAATATGGGCCTTCAAGGAGTGCCATTTCACAAGCGATTTCCAGGAGGGTATCTGCCACATTGTCGAAACTTGGCTCCTTTACTTGGTATCGCTTTACCATGAGTGTTTAACACACACAAAGAATGATGCTCCCTCTTGATTTTATGAGTTGCACTTTGTAACAGGTTGGAAAAATTAGGTAATGGTGAAAATTGGCATCCCAATGTTGTTTCTCTTAGGTGTTTTTGTTTCAACGTTTGCTGGAGGAAAGGAGTACGGTCCAAGGGTCCAAGTGTAAATAAGGACATGGGAGTTTAAAACGAAGAGTAAGCTGAGGGGCGCCTGGGTGGCTCAGTCAGTTAAGCATCCAGACTCTTGCTTTTGGATCAGGTCACGAGCTCAGGGTTGTGAGATCGAGCCCCGTGTTGGGCTCTGTGCTCATCAGGGAATTGCTTGAGATTCTCTCCCTCTCCCTCTGCCACTCCTAAACCCCTCTAAAATAAATAAGCAAATCTTAAAAAAAAAAAAAAATGAAGGGTAAGCTGCAAATGGAAGTGAAGATGGTGTTAGTGAGTAAAGAAAATGCAGGAGGAAGTGGTACCTCTCTGTATGCAGTTTACTGCCCAGTTGATAAGACTCCTACTCAGCAGGTTTAAGCTCTAGGAGAACGTTCCTTCATCTTGGTATGCACACCCATGTAGTAATCTGTTGTTGTTGTTTAAAAATGTTCATTGGCGTTGACATCAGCTGTTGCTATATGGCTTTCCATTTTAGTGACTGATGTATTTCTGTTGGTGCACAGTGTCTTTTTTTGATTGCACTCCTCATGCTGGTGAAGTTGGCTGACATTTCAGGATCTGGATAACAAAGCTGTGCTTTAACATTATTTGGAAGTCAGAGATCAGACTCCTAGATTCATAGGATTTGGAAAGGTCCCCCTCAGGTTCCCTTCCTATGACCTCGTCTCTACAGTCATAGGTTGCAGAGACAGTCCAAGGTCAGGGTGGGGTGTTGGAAGAACAGTGGGGAACAAGTCATAGTCTCTGAATTAATTTTTAATTAATTATCTTTATTCTTCATTAGTTTGTGCTCAGATTTTTATACAGAATTAGGTTAGCTATTTCTTTTAAAAAACAAAAAACAAAAAGATGCAGCCCCTCTAGAACCCTCTGATGAGACTGTTAAAGACCTCTGGCCATTATTTTTAAAATGCTAATATTCCTCACTAAGTAATCCTGGGAAACAAACATCTATAAGATCAGGTCAGGGTTGTCAATGGCAACTTCCCAGAACATTCCTTTTTACTTCATCTGGGATTTTTTTCAATAAGTAATTTGATATTTCTGTAAGTTTAAACTGGAATCACTAAAGCGAAGACATTTTCCCCTTATAAGCTCAAGCCTTCCAGACTCATCATTTTGTAGTTACATAAGCCATGCAACTAAGCTAAAAATCTAAATTACAGAATATAGTTGTTGTAAAGCTGTTCACATTTTATGCAGCAACTTACATTAAAACCAGTAACATATTTGCAAAACAGGTTTTGTATGCAACAATTTGTATTGAAATCCAGCTTGGTGATTTTTCATTAGATTTTGCTGAAGGTTATATGCTAAATTATTCACTTGTGAATTTTTTTTTCCCCAATTGCTTGTGCGTGTTAAGTTTGCTTGAAAAGTTCTGGCATAGGAAACTCAGAAAGATGCCATTATCTTGCCCTATTTTATTTATCTATCTGTATTTAGGTGATTTGCTTTAAATTGCAGTACCAGACCTTTTCATTTTTTTCACTTTTAAATGTTTTTATTGGAGAACACATTGTCCCCAAATAATCCACATCCCTAGCTTAGACCCCATCATATTAATATGACTGATTTTTAATGTACTTCCTAAAACACTTATCCACTGCTTAAATAAAGAAGGAATGAAAAACCAGAGAGACAGAGAGAGTCAAGAAGGGTGAGAAAAAGAGGCAAATGCAGCAGGGAGCCTCAACCATAAGGAGCAGCAGCACTTCTGGTATTTAATATCAGAGACCACAGCTCACAGGAACCCAGAGGGAATGAAAAAAGAAGGCCCAGGCCAATGAGCTTCTGACACCCTGAGATTCCTTGTGTCCTTGCATCCCGCTGACTTCGGCACTCAGCACTGCCTTTCTCTTCCTGATGATATTTTTCTTTTATCTTTTTGGTAAACATTTTAGACACAAAGAGGTAGGGAGCTGATCATTATTCAATAACGTCAGACAGTACCTTCACCTTTAAACTATATTCACAGTCTACCATCCTATTTTTTTAGAATCATATGAGATTATTTATGTGTCTGTGAATAGAATGTAAAGTATTTTCTTATTAAAAAAAAAAAAAAACTCCATTCTGCATCCCTGCACACAGCTCCTTCCAATTGGCAGAGGTTCTAGTCCAAGTCTAAGTCCAAAGGCAGGAGAAGACCCATGTCCTAAATTGAAGACAGCAGGCGGAGAGAGTAGATTCTCACTTCTTCATCCTATGATTCTATTTAGGCCGTCAGTGAACTGGATGACACCTACCCCCATTGGGGAGGCCAATCTGCTTTACTCAGCCTACTGACTCAAGTGTTAATCTCATCCAGAAACACCCTCACAGACACATCCAGAATAATGTTTAACCAAATACCCAGGTACCCTGTGGCCCAATTGACCTTGACAGATCCCCATCAAAAACTCTTCTCTTCCTTTAAAAGTCAACTCCATTTGTTAGAGGTCTGAATAATGCTCTTCTGTTTCCATTAAAGTTACACTAAGGTTGGTCAAGGCTGTTTGGCCCAAGTCTCATTCTCAGAGGTTCTGATGGACTCAGTCCGGGATGGGACTCATGCACCATCTGTATTCTTTGTAATGCTTCCCCACATGGTTGGGGAAGCACAGCCAAGTTTGAGAATCCTTGCATTCATTGGTCTCTAGGCTCCTTGGGGTTCAATGAAAGTGGTTAATGGGAGAACACAAAGAGGGAAATCACCCTGGCTGTGCCTGGAGCTGAGCTAAGTGGAGGATGTGGCAAAGAGACAGACCCCGGCCAACGTACGTAACCAGGCTGACTTAACCATTACGGGGCTGGTTACAAGATGGCATCTCTGCCTCTTTTTCTACAGGGATATAATACTGGCGCCATCCCAAGATTCTAGGAAAAAGGATCAATATTAACATTCTTAAAAGATTAAAAGCATAATACATGTGTCAATTATCATTAATCCTTGAAAATATTTATGGAATTAAATGGTCTGTAACTAATTAGAGGGGGCAGTTAACAGGGATATGGGTTTCCTCTGAGTTACACGAAACAAAATATAAATCTTTTTATATAACTCTGTTTCCTACAGAAAGGATTTTTGCTTATCAGTGGGATTTTTAAAGTTTTATTTTATTTTCTTGGATTTCATTCCTTTTCCATAAATTCTATAAGCAGAATTACAATGAGGTGAGTCACAGTCTTAACACTTTTTTGGAGCTTCTTCTGCCAATGCAGCTTGGAATACAGGGGATTTTTTTTTTTTAAACTGTGTTTGGGAAACACGGGGAGGGGAGAGTGAAGGGTGGGAGCGAGGGAAGAAAGAAGGAAGGAAAAAAAGGAGGCTTTAGATTTTACTTTAGATTACATTTTTAAAAAAATTAATGACCTTATAAAGGTAAAACTTCCATAGTATCTCATCAGTGTGTTATTGACAGCCCTGAAGTGCAAATGGTTTGGGTTTTAAAAGTTCATTCATGAGCTAGTCATTTGGAGCTGAGAACATATTTTACCACAAAAATTTTGTTACATAAGTGGTAATTAATTTTCGAAGCTAGCTCATAATCTCCCCTCATTCTGTTTTGAAACTAAATGGTTGTGCATTTATAGGGATAAATAGACTCTATTGTTGAGAATTTGTAGATCAAAAGTACATAAAAGCAAAAAAATCCATTTTTGAGTCACTTCAAACTTTTCACTTGAATCTGGGTGCTGTGAAAGCAGCTTTAGGCTGAGGAGCCTACGGGTGTTCAGAACATCTAATGCTGCTATTTGAGAGCGCCAGTCAAAAGAGCAGCAACCATTCTCTTTGGAGAGTCTCTGAAGCCACATGTATGCTTCAAGTTGGCCACCAAAGAGCAACACGCTTAGACCATATTAGTAAGTCCTCAGTAAAACATGTCTTCTTTCCTTCCTACAACAAATACTGATAGACCCTGTACCATGTGTGATATGCTCCTTACCACTTACACTAGGAGGAAACAGGAAAAACCCCTCTCCTTGTAGGGTTTGTAAGTTAGTGGGGGAGGGAATGAAATAATTATACGAGTAGATGACCTGTGATTCATCCATTTTTATGAAATGTCACAGTATGAATATTAAAGTCCATACATCTGTACAAGGAATAATGAAGATTTGTACAGGATACACCTGGGGATAGGAAGGCACAATCTTTGTTATAAATACCTGCCATGGGCCAGCCACTTACTTCTGCTATCTCGTTTTACCTTCGGAGTGACCCTGAGGAGTAGGGACTGTTACCACCATCTCGCAGATGAGGAGCCGAGTCTCGGAAGTTAAAAATGTGTCCAGTTTCTCCATTTTGGAGAAATGTCTGTTCATGCTTTCTGCCCATTTTTAGGGAGAAGAGCCTGAGAGTAAGTCACGCTTATATAGACTTATATGACTCCAGACTTCCAGTCTGAGCTGCCTGTTCTACAAAATCACTCTGGAGATACACGCATTAGTTTACTCAATATTTTTTATGTAAGTATCTATGCAGTAACCTCCTAGAATTTAGTAGTGAAAACAATGCTGCATCTCCTGATGCTGGCATGATCCTTTTTGTTAATACGAGCTGTTTCCACTTCTCCTCTGATGCCACATTTAGTGCTCTCATGCACTACGTAGATACTCACCATAAGGAGGGGACATTGATCAGAAATGCAGAAAAATTTTGAAGCAACACTTCATTCTAATACACATATAAATTTAAACCTGTCTTTTTCAGACCTAAATGTGAGACCATAAAAATCCAGGAAGAGAAGACAACCTCTTTGACATTAGCCTTAGCCACCCTTTTCTAGATATGTTACCCAAGGCAAGGGAAACAAAAGCAAAAATAACCTACTGGGACTACATTAAAATGAAGAGCTTCTGGGGCACCTGGGTGGCTCAGTTGGTTAAGCGTCTGCCTTCAGCTCAGGTCATGATCCCAGGATCCTGGGATCAAGCCCCCTGTTCGGCTCTCTGCTCAACAAGGAGCCTGCTTCTCCCTCTCCCTCTGCCTTCCCTCCCCCTGCTTGTGCTCTCTCTCTCTCCCTCTCTGTCAAATAAATAAATAAAATCTTCAAAAAAATACAAAAACAAAATAAAAAGCTTCTGCATGGCAAAGGAAACAATCAACAAAACTAATAGACAACCTACTGAATGGGAGAAGATATTTGCAAATGGCATATACAATAAAGGATTCTTATCCCGGACATATAAAGAATTTATAAAACTTAACACCAAAAAACAAGTCATCGAATTAAAAATGGGCAGAAGACATGAACAGACATTTCTCCAAAAAAGACATCCAGATGACCAACAAACACATGAAAAGGTGTTCATCATCACTTACCATCAGGGAAATGCAAATCAAAACTACAATGAGATCTCACCTCACACCTGTCAGAATGGCTAAAATCAACAATACAAGAAATAATAGGTGCTGTCGAGGATGTGATGAGAAAGGAATCCTCATGCACTGTTGGTGGGAATGCAAACTGGTGCAACCACGGTGGAAAACAGTATGGGGGTTCCTCAAAAAGTTAAAAATGGAACTACCCTATGATCTAGCAATTGCACTACTGGATATTTATCCAAAGAATACAAAAACACTAGTTCAGGGGCGCCTGGGTAGCGCAGTCGTTAAGCGTCTGCCTTTGGCTCAGGGCGTGATCCCGGCATTCCGGGATCGAGTCCCACATCGGGCTCCTCCACTGGGAGCCTGCTTTTTCCTCTCCCACTCCCCTGCTGTGTTCCCTCTCTCGCTGGCTGTCTCTCTGTCAAATAAATAAATAAAATCTTAAAAAAAACCCAAAACACTAGTTCAAAGGGATACATGCACTACTATGTTTATAGCAACATTATTTACAATAACCAAGATATGGAAACAACCCAAGTGTCCGCTGATTGATGAATGGACAGAGAAGAAGTGGTATATACATACACTGGAAAATTATTCAGCCATAAAAAAGAATGAAAGCTTGCCATTTGCAATGACATGGATGGAGCTAGAGAGTATAATGCTAAGCAAAATAAGTCCATCAGAGAAAGACAAATGCTGTATGATTTCATTCATGTGTGGAATTTAAGAAGTGAAAGAATTGAGCAAAGGGAAAAAAGTAGAGAGAGAGAGAAATCAAGAAACAAACTCTTAATTATTGAGAACGGATGGTTACCAGAGGAGAGAGGGTGGGGGATGGGTGAAACAGGTGATGGGGATTTAGGAGCACACTTATGAGCACTGGGTGACTGTGGAACTACTGAATCACTATATTGTACAACTGAACCTAATCTAACACTGTATGTCAACTAACTGGAATTATTAAAAACTTTTAAAAAATAATCCCATCTTTATTTTTTTTTCACTTTTCAATTTTTGGAAAGGGATCTATCTCCAGGCCAGCCCATTTTCATGGGCCATCTCTTTTGTTGTTAATTGTAATGTACTTTTTCATATGTGGTTTTCTCCAGAGTGCTCCCTAAAACATTTTGGAACCTCATGCTGGCAATGTCTCCTTTCTGTGAGGTTTATACTATCGCTTATTTTAAAATTCCATCTGTGAGATTTTTAGACATTTTTGGTTGTCAGGATGTCCATTCTCACTTAGCCAGGACTCCCTGGAGACTACTGTCCCCATGTGGGGAGGGGCAGAGTCAGGCTGGATGTAGTCACTCTCACCTCATGCCGCTGTGGCCATGACCAAGCATGTCTCTCGAACTGTTTGGTTAAACAGGGACTTCTGGTCTCTGTCGTAGCATGGGCCCTATTACAACTGGATGAGGGGCATTTGCTGGCTGAGACCCAGGACAGGTGTGGGCAGCTCCCTTCTCTCCCTCCTCTGTGACTTCCTGCATAGCCTGCGGTCGGCATCAGGCAGAACCAGGACCCTCCATTTCCAGGCTGGGACACAGCCAAAGATGCTTGAGTCGAATCAAATGTTGACAATTCTTCAGGCATTTCTACCGTAAGACTGGAATCAAACACACTGGCCAAATAAAGTTGAAATTTTTTAAAAAGCCAGCTTACTTGTGGCTTCCAATGTAGTTTTCTGTCCTTCTTTCCCACCATTTCTTTTGTCTGATTCTTCATTCTGTGTTGATTTCTACCACCTTGAGCATTTTACTACAAGCTGCCTTGTCCTTTTGAGGAATAGCTAGGATACACATTACAAAAATAGAAAAGAAATAGATATGACTTCTAGAGTGTCAATTCCTCAAAGCTCTCTTTTTGTATCCTCCACATGACCTAGAATAAGTCATGCACTTAGGAATAAGCAATAAGTATTGATTGATGGTTTATACTCAGTATAGCAATTCAGAAGGATAGGTCTGGTTATTTTAAAGAGGAAGAAGAATTTGATGGCTCTGGCTTTATATGTTAATTGCATTGTAAGACTTACTACTTTTCTTTATCCTTAATAAGGATTTATTTATTATATTGTCTTCTGTTTGTCACTCATAAATGGAATATAAAGGACAATGATCACAGTTAACATTCATCACGCTCCTCTATTGTACTGTGCTAAGCACTTTCTATATATTGTCTACTTAATCCTCATAGCCCTGTTATTATTCCCATTTCACAGAAGTAGAAACTGAGGGTTAGGGACTTTAAGCAGCTAAGGGGAAAGCAAGGAAATAAACTTTCTTTTGGTGAGTGGGCAAGAGATGGGAGAAAAAGTAGGGGAAGAGAAAGGATTATATAAGAGAAATAAATTGCTTCAGGTATGATCGGTAAAACACAGAAGACTGGGAAGAATCACAAGTAATTTATAAGGGAATTACTCTTCCTGCCGATCCCATGCTCTGTTGACCATGAGGCTTCAAACAGTCACATGCCAATAGCTATTTTTTATATGAGGCATTCTCTCTTGTAGACATCATAACTTTGGTGGAGGGGTTATACTTAGAAATCCCTTTAATCCACATAATTATTTGGATAATCTCAAGTTATACAGTTTAATATATGGACAGAAACCTAAAAGTCTTTATCCTTCTGGGCCAGTCCTTACCCTTCCTCCAGCCTGCAATAACTCCCAGATCCCAGGAAGGTCAGTACTTGTGCTAGATCCCTCTTCCTCTTGGCAGTTGACCCCCAGCAAGTCCCAGTCATTACTGCTTCCGGGAGCAGCACCCAAGGCTCTCCAGGCACATCTGAGACTGGCCAGAGCAGAAAGACAAACAGGATCCTCTCTGTCCAGTCACACTGGAAAAAAAGATGCTCCATTGTGGGCAGTACTATTGGGCTTCTCCAGGGAATGAGGAAGAGTCACAGTCAGAGATTAACCCTTTTGTAGGCATTTGCTCTACAGATATTTACTTAACCCCCTTGTGCCTGGGACCATTCTGGGCACTGATTTTGTTCCTCTAGAGAAAGAACAGCCAGTCAAGGGAGAGACCATTAAAGCTCCAAGAAGGGGCAGAAGGAGGAAGAGTTCCAGGGACCACTTTTGGGGAGCTGAAATTGAAGGTTTAGAGCAGATGTGATGATGTGGGGAACAACTTCCACTCATGCTGCATTTAGGGACTCAAAGTAACTGGATTATCTGGGAGCAGAGTCAAAGATGCGGTGTAACTGGAGGTGTGGTTAGAGAACGAAGCAGGGGCTGAGATCTAGGAGAGCCCTATGGACCAAAAACTAGTTTAAGTTTTATCTTTCAAAAACGATAAAGCATGGGAAAGAATTGCATGAGGAAGATGATTCGATTTACACATTAGAGAGACGGGGAAAGGAAGGAAAGGCAGCCCAGGTGGAAGAACAGCATACGCAGAGGCAGGAAATGCCACCATGTGTTTGACAAACTTGCATAAAGTGTGACCCTGCTGTGGAAGAGGTGCCAGGAGATGAAGGCCTTTGGCAGTCACCCAGAACCAAGCCAGAAGCTTCCAGTGTCCTGGCCAAGGAGACTGAAGGTGATCCTGCTTTGGGGAATTGTTGAAGGATTTTAAGCAGAGGGAAAGTGGGGTCAGGGCAGCATTTTAAAAGGCTTCCTGCTTCGGGGTTGAGAGGAAGAAGTGACGGGAACAGCCTGGGTTTAGGAGGGAGGAAAAGGCTGGGAATAGAGACTTGGCCAGTGCCTATACGAAAGGGAGAAGACTGAGAAGGAGGTCATGGGCGTGGGAAACTAGCCCAGGAAGAAAGGGGGTGGAGGAGCCTGGAGGAGGGCACTTCCAGAAGAAGGAACATCCTGAGCCACTGGGAGGTCCCATCAGAGGACAGTGACTGGCATGGGTGCCGAGGAACAGCAAAATTACGACAAGGGGACAAGCCATAGAGAAAAGAGGAGCCTGCCTAAATAACAAAAAGCAATAACAAAATCCCATGTATATGGCAGTTTTTGAGGTGAGGGAGATGAAACGCTTCATCTTTCACTTGAGCCAGAAAAAAGGGCAGATGGAGTAACAGCACTTGAGGGGTAGATAATTTTCCCTTGCTGGCCTCACCTCCTCAAGACCCTCATTTTCTCCAAGTGAAAGAGGCACTATTTCTGACGTATGCCCTTAGAAGGGTCAGAAAGCTTCCTTAGCCACATGGGAATGGCCTTTGGTCTTTTTTCTGCCACTTAATGCACTGTCATCCGGAATACGCTTTCTATATTGATCTGACTGTTAATCTGCACATGGTAAGGACAGATCATAGGAGAATATGCAGAAAAATGGTAAAAAGAAGTTGCATGTTGTGCATTCCTTGAATTGGGGGAGGAGGAAGAGCAACTTTAAAATAATCCTTCCCATTTGTGACTTCTCATTTGTCAACACACACAAAAAAAGCAAAATAAAAACAAAAAGATGTTTGTATTAATTGGAATTACTTGGAAGCCTGCATAATTTAGATTATGTCTTCCTTTAAAATATTCTAAGCAGCACCTGGAAGGCTCAGTTGGTAGAGCATGCGACTCTGGGTCTTAGGGTTGTGAGTTCGAGCCCTACATTGGGTGTAGAAATTACTTATAAATAAAATCTTTAAAAAAAATAAAATGTTGTAAAATTCTGTTTAGGTATTTAGGAAGCTTCAGAAATTTCTGTAGACATGCATGAGAGACATTTGCTTTGGTGAGAATTCAAAAAGAGAAACGTACTTTTGAAAACAAATGAAATTGGACTTGACTTAGAGAAATGGTTCTCTGACCAGATGTCATTTAAAGACACTGGACTGTGGGTTCCAGGCTGTGACCATCCTTCAAGATAAATACACATGTGAGAACCAGGAGGGGCGTTTCCAGAGGCTGCTGTGAAGTCAGTATTATCATGTGCTGAGCATGCCTGTGACATCTTTAGAACTGTGAGGGTACAGAGAAGAGATATAGTGCCTCTCAGCTCTTTCTCAGAATTTCTCTCATCTTTCTGGCAATAAAAAAAAAGAGAGAGAGAAAGAAAGAAAAGAAAAAAGAAAAAACTCTTGAGGAGTATAAAATGTTATTAAATTTGCAGCAGTTGTCATGGTTACCCACATAGTTCCATTGCTTTATTAATGTGTAATTCCCTTTATTTCTGGAAATATCATTATAATGAAACATAATCGTCTGCAGCCTCTTAGCCGGTTTCACCATGTGTCTGAGAGACTCTCACAGTGGCAGTGACCAATGTGTGTGTGCTTTCTGGGCCACCTGTGTGCTGTTGGTCCAGTAACTAGGACACCATTGTTTAGGAAAAGACAACGTGAAGTTAATGACTCTTGAAAATCCCTTAGAAGCTCAAATCCTTCGCTAAACAAAAGTGCTTTTTTTTTTTTTTCTAACTAAAGTCTTGAGTCTTTTTCTAACTGAAATAATTTGGGTTTTCTGCCATTAAAACTTTTTTTTAAGTGATTACTATTACTTAAGTCGCTTTGAAGTGTTTGGTAGATGTTTGCCTGATCAATTCTTTAAGAAATTATCTTCCCTAAATTCATTTCTTGTATCATACGAGGATTTTTGTGAGACACTGCTAATCGAGGGTTTAGCCCAGTTTTTCTAAGTGTATTCTCCCTGTACTGAAGTCGAAGCTAAATAAAATAGTTCAGTAAATTCTTTCAGGGTAACTGCTTATGACAGATACTGCTAGCCGATCCCCACATTTCTCTCTTTTCTTCCTGGGCACTCACCAGACCATATTTGCCAGCAGCCCTTGCAGTTAGGTCTCAATGTAAGACTCATGGACAGTGGAATGTGAGCGGAAGTTATGAAATCACTTCCTGGCCTGGCCCGTAAATACCTTCCACATAATCCTCCCATCCCTTGTTATCAGGCTGGCCAGTGACTCTGCCCCTCTTGGACCCTTGAATAACTGGATGGAGCAGAACACCACGCTCTAGGAATCCCTGTGTTACACAAAGGAGACAAACCCTCTGAGATGAGAGAGTAGTGTGCTATTTGGCTAGTGTTACCCTAACTAATGCACTGCTTATCAACATTATTTCTAAGCAGCCATATAATCCTTGGGAAAGGTTTCCATCCATAAGTGCTTTCTACGGTTTCTTTCACAGCCTTTAAAAAGAGACTGGCATTGTAAATCTCAGGGCCCCTACTCAGTGTCTGGTCATTTTTGCTGTTTTGGACAAGGACTGGAGACCTGAATGGCTATAGAATAGTAGATTATTGGAAAATATCATCAGACTCTTAGGGCTTATGTACACAGGGAACCAAAGGAAATGAAATTAACCTTTTCTGGATACCTCTCTGTGCTGAGTACTGTGTTCACTCCTCTGATATACACCAAACTTATTTATTCTCCCTAATTAATCTTCTAGGGAACTCTGTTATTCCCATTTTACAGATCTTTGAAGTGTCACATAGTTTTAATAATTTCTTCTTAGCCAAGAAGTAGCAAGGGAGGATAAATCTGTCTGGAACCAAATCCAGCCAGTCTTTCTACATCGCTGCTTGTCGTGGTATACAATCAGTTAACTAATGTCAGTTGATTATCATGCTCCCAGACAGAATGATAATTGGAAACATATGCAGAGAACATTTGACTATGATGTAGGGAACAGAAACTCTCATTAGATTTTTAGAAAACTTTCATTTGATTTATAATACTGACATTGTTGAGTTTTACCTTCTAACTTAATTAAGATATCAGGACAGCTGTTGTAACAGATACCAAAATAACAGTAGTTTAAAACTGGTGGTCTGCATGTTGGCAGGCCCTTTCTTCCTGATGAGGTCAACTAGGGCCCCAGGCTCTTTCATCTGGTTGCTTCTGGATCCTCTAGGGCTGTTCATCATCTGCTTGGTGGCAGATGGCTTACCACACTACATCTGCATTTAAGCCATTAAGAAGGGGGTATCAGAGATGAGACAGCACACATCTTTCCAGTGAAAGGCATGACCCAGAAATTGCACACATCACTTTTGCTCAAAAAGTTGCATGGTCTTGTGGCTATCCAACAGCAGGAGAGTCTAGGAGATGTCATCTTGAGCCTTGAGCTGATACTTCTATTCTTCTAGAGAAAGGGGACAAAAGACATTGGGGGACAAATAAATAGTAGCTTCTGCCACACTTTCTTTTCCTTCCCATTTTTTAATAAACATGATAATGAGAAAGATGTAAAACAGCAGTAGGGCTGAAGAGGGAAGGAAATGAATCAAGGAAACTAAGTAATTCAAAAATTGAATATCTCCTTTTTCCTTAACCTCTTCCAGCACATGTGCTAAAAGAATCAAGAGTTAATGTCCAGCACTAAATTGCCTTAAAATGGGCAATAAGTATTAAATTAAGCATTCTCTGAATAAAATGACTATAACAAATTGAGGACATGTGAACAAAAACGAGATAGTAAATCATATTAAGTAATTAGCATTAATTTCATTAGGTTTGACATGTGGTTAAATTATAAAACAAAACTTCATCTGGTAGAGATATTTACTGAGGTATATATAAGTGAAATGATACGATGTCTGGAGTTTGCTTTAAAATACTCCAGGAAAAAATGGGAGGGAGTTGATGAATAGACAAAATTAGATTGGGAAAATAATTGTGAGTTGTTGCAACCAGATCATAGGTTCATGGGGGTTCATTATGCTAGTGTTTCTACTTTTAGGTATATTTGAAATATTCCGTATCATAATAAAAAGTTAAATAAATACTCGTTCCAGGAAAGAAAAGCAATTTTTGGCAGTGCCCTGATCAGTTCATATGAGCTCATTTCTATACTCCAGTAGAGTGCACTCTGAAGTTTCCAGTGTACTATTTATTCTGCATGCATACAACTGGAAAAAACTCATTTCATCTAAAGAATTTATTAATTTGCTTTTGAGCCAGTGAAACAAAAGTTGGTGAGTGCCTGTTGTATCTAGTGATGCCAGGGATGCAAAAATGAGTACGTTTAAAGTCTAATCAGGCAGAAAAGTCAATCTCTCAGATAAATCTAACTGAGGAGAAGTGCACAAGAAGGCTTAACTGGTAGGAGATCCCATCAAATTGGAAGGATCAGCAGAGTTTCCTGGATCGCATGTCATAAGCTTTAAAGGATGGGTAGGTTAAGTGATGGGGAAAGTGGTCTGGCCGGGGGACCACCAAGAGAAAGGCTCCAAGCCAGAGAATATGAGATGATTTCCTGATGACAGAAAAGGAAAATATGGTTTTAAGTGTGAGTATCTGGATGTCCCATTAAAGGAAATAGGGGAGCAAAGAGGACCTGGCTGAGAAAATTTCTACTTCTAATAGGGACATGTTGGTTTTGAGATACTGGTGAGACTCCACATGAGCTGCCCATCTCCAGATACGGTGTTGGAGCACAGAGGGGTTTACGGGGGTAGTCAGCTGCACAACTCGCTAGTTGAAGCTGTGGATAGGTGATGAATTCACTACTAAAGAGAATGGAGAAAAGACTTTTTTAAGGCCAGTTTTATGAGAGTAGAGGATTTTGACAACAACAGCACCATGAAAGCAGCACCATGAAAGCATGAATGATTTCAGGTGTTGTTAAAGACAGGGTGAATCCCTGATTCACAGACAACCTCTGTTTCCCTGTCCCTCTCTGAATTCTCAGCACTCCTTACGCTCACAGAGTTGGCTTCTCCACAGAGTTGTCTACACAGATTGTCTCCACCGCCTGACTCCTATCCACTCTATAACCCACTCTGAATCAGAATCCCGCTTCACCACTCCACTGAAACTGCTCTCAGTTCAACATGGAGGGTTCACAGTCACCTCCATGTTGACCGATTCTATGGACACATTTTCCTCCTCACTTCCCTTGACTCTCAAAGCAGTATGTTACCTAACTAGCCACTTCCTCTTCCTTGGAACTCTCTTTTCTTGGCCTCTGGTTTTCTCCTGGCTTCTGCTTCTCATTTTCTTTGCAGGTTCCTCCTCTCCTAAACGTTTACATATTGTGGTGTCTTGGGACCAATGCTGGATTTTTTTCTTCCTACAATTTCTCCTGGAGGCGTTTTTCCTGTTCTATGATTTCACCCAACAAAAGTCAACAAAACTCCCATATTTATATCTCATTTCAGTTCTGGACCTACCTAATAGCTCCACTTGGATTTCTCATAGGTATTTTGTATGTAACACATCCCAAACTGAAATTTGGACTACTCCCACTTCCCTCCCTGTTCTCCGTTTCAGTAAATGTCACTACCATCCACCTTGCTACTCTGGCCCATAAAGTGAATCATTTTATTTGCAAAAGGTCCACAGGACAATTCCACTAGGAAGCCCAAGCACATACTGCTTTGTTATGAGATGTCCTTTGATCCCTAGACTGTTCCCTAAAATAGGTGAAGTGTGTAAGCCATAAAAATAAAATTTTCCCACATAACTTCATTGCAACACAGCAGTTTGATTTAGGCACCAATGCTGGCTGTAAATTTAAATTTGTGGTTGACTTTAAGCTATATATTGTAAAGGATTTTGTGGGTCAGTTATAGTCAGGAGTAGCCCACAGGCTCCATAAGTAGAAGGGACCCCACAATTCATCTAAGAGATGCAGATGCTGCTTTTCTATCAATCAGATTAGAAATCCACAGGCTGTGGACCTCTCCACCACCCTCTACTCTGCCTGGAGTGGTCAAAAACAGTAACCCTACTTCTCTTTGGTGAGGAACTGGGGACACTTTCCATCCCTAGTGGGGGTGGGAGTTTTATCCATGTCTTATGAGTCTAGGTTCCCAGTGGAGGGGCATAATGATTTGGAGGAAGGAGAACATGTTTCTAGTTCCACCTCAGGAACTACCAAGTTAGTTGTAAATCTAATTAGTAGCGTTGTCCTTACCTCTATACCTCTCTCCATATCCCACACAGAATAATAACTAATGTTACTTGATTATCTACTTTGTGCCAGACATTGTCCCAAAGCTCTCCATGAGTGAATTCGTGTGATCCTCATAACAAACTATGAGTTCATTATTATTACTATTAGTATTTAACAAATGAGGGGACTGAGGTGTAGGAAGTTAGTAACTTGCTCAAAGACACCTAGGATTTAATTCCAGGTTATTCAGTTCTAGCTTTTTACCCTCTTCACCACCCCCTAAACCAAGCTGAACAGAAACTACCTCTGAATTACTTCACCCCCTCATTTCTATCGTGCCATTGATGTAAGATGTATCCTCAATTTAATTTAATAACAGCTTTCAGGAATAAAGTAAGCACTACCAAATCAAGTGCAGTTGTAATGGGACTGACTCTTAAAATTCTAACCAATGTTTTCTCCTTCTTGGTAATTCTCTTTTACCTCATATCTCCGAGGATCTTAGCTTCAGGGACATGCTAAGTGCAGAAAACAAAGAAGCAAGTTCTTGGCTGTTGACTTCTACAGTTGGGTCATGTGATTCATAACAGAGTCTGGAGCCAGGGTTCCTTTTGATTTTCTTCTGTTTTGCTTTGTTAATTACAAGGCAGAATTTTTAAAAAGATAAACTTGAAAAAATACCATCAAAGTTTGCTTCACCTATCAAAAGCCAAAGACTGACAATTTAGTAGAGTTGAGGAGAATGAAGGGTGAGTTCGGAGAAGCCTGTTGTTCCACAGGAGATGACATTTTAGCTGTTGGCAGGAGAAGAATCTGCAGTTGAGTTGCTGAAGGACCCTGAGAAGGTACGCCATGCCCTGGTGCCTCTGGAGACGAGAGAGAACGGAAACCCCAGAAGCATTTGGGGAAATCCCAGAGGACCTGGGTTTGCATCCAGTGGTCATTTCAGAAGAGGCCACACCTAATAGGGAAATCTTGCAGCAGTATGATGGTGGAGTGGAAAAGTAGCAATGACTGGTTGAGATGTCTGGGCTACATGGAAAATATCTTAAAATTCCCTGTGTCCCCAGAGGCTGCCCTGGGAGGGATTCCCAAAGGCCTTGGTGTCCTGCAGAAGGGACGCCATCAGCAGATGTGATGTGGATTCCATGTGCTGGAGGCTCTGGAAACAGAAGCAACGTCAGCGGCAAAAGCAATGTGGGCCGACATCCCCAGCAAAAATCAGCAGGAATGGGGGCTAACAGACTGGATGGCTCCTTCCTGAAGCCATGACACATATGGGTCTTCTTAGAATTTAGATCCTACTGTAGGAAAAAGAGAAGGAAGGGCATAACCCTAATTTGAGTGTTGGAGTTCTGAATTTGACTATGAAATAACTGAACCGAACCGAGGTTCCCTGGAAGTGGCTGTAGTTTTAGTAGCTAAGTTACTCAAGGTCTCATAGCCAGAGAGTATTGCAGCCAGGATTCTAGCCCGATGGTCTGACCTCACAGGCCATCACCTAAACCATCATTTATGCTGTATCATGCTGTCCCTACAGTCTCCACATTTCCCACAACTAAACAGAGCAGTGGCTTAAGACAAGTTAAATGACATTGTAGAAAGATAAAAGGTGACTGGGACACTAAAATGTCTTCACTGGAATAAACATAAGATACATTCTCTTCTTTCCATCTCCACTGCCACCACCTAATCTATGTCTTACCTGGATGATTTTAAGTGTCTCCAAATTAAAGAGGTTAGGCTTTTTCTATAAAATCAGGAGCAAGAAAACTAGGACCAATGGATGGTAGCTTCACAGAGACAGAATTCTGTGCAGAATCAGAGAGAACTTCCTCATAATCTCAGATATCCAAAGATAGAATGAGCATCCTTGGGTGGCACCAAGTGCTACATTCCTTGAGTTGTTAGAGCATCGTCAAGACGCCTACTACTAAGAAGGAACCTTATGGAGGGGAATTCAGGAGAGAACATATGGCTGGATGACGTGGCCTTTAAGGTCCCTTCCAACGTTGAAATTCTGCCATTTTAGAATGGAGATTGTGAACACCAGATTGCTGTGTGTTTAGAGTGGGAAATGAGGACACAGAAGCAGTGGTATAGACTAGTCTTTTGAAGATGGTTACCATTGAGAAGAGCAGAGCTTTATTGTATTATATGGTAAGGTTGAGGGAAGATTTTTAACACAGGGAAGAAGGAAGCAGATTTGTACATAGAAGGTGAAGAACTGATGAAAAAGGAAAAATTAAAAGAGGGTGAGTTCTGCTCCAGTGTTGATTGCTGTATAACATACTATCCTAACACTTGGGGACTTTCAACAGTAACTGTACTGTGTCAGGGTTTTGTAGATCTGGAATTCAGGCAGTACTTCACTGGGTGAATTTTCTGTTCCACAAGGTATCAACTCAGTGACATGAAGGGCTCCACCACTCAGTGGTCCTCAGCCGGCAAGTCTTGTGCCTTGATGGGATGGCCGGACACTATGTTCTGCTGGGGCTGTTGACCAGAGCACCTACATATGGCCTTACCAGTCTCTCAGGGTAGTCCGACTTCTTATGTGGCCACGTGTGGCTCCCAGGGAAGTGCTGCAGGAGGTCCGGGCAAGACTGGAAGGCTTCTTCAGGCCTAACCTCAAAAGCCCAGAGCATTACTTCCTCTGCATCCTATTGGTCAATCAAGTCACTAAGGCAAGGTCAGATTCAAGGGGAAAGGAGCTTGCTGCCACCTCTCAACAAGAGGAACAACAAAGAATTTATAGCCATCTTTACTCTCCCACAGAAACAAGTGATGGAACAAGACTCTGAACAGTGTGGGGAGTGCAAGTTGAAAGCAAAGGTGAAGGATTATCCTGAGAATGGTGGACAAACATGTCTGCCGTGGAGATAAGAACAAAGAGAAAGGGTTCCAGAGAGGGAGGCAGACTTTGAAATGAAAGCAAGAGAAAGTGGAAGGAGTTATTTTCAGAGAGTTCAAGTAATCTAAGGCTATCTAGTGGAAGGGGAGTTTTGTGTAATGGAAACGAGGCTAGCCAGCCCCTGTCCATATATTTTACCTCTGGGTTGTTTCTGCATTCTGATAATGTATCTTCACTGGTTTCACCAGAGGCATGCCTCACACAGACTTTAGTCTGAAGTCACTGCAAGGTTTTTGGCTCATATTTTCAGTGCTTTTCACGTACCCCATGAAGCAGTGTACTAGTGTATTCCAGGGCTACAGGGCAAGTAAATTGGTCTCCCTGGAAAATGAGCCCATCTGTGGCTTCGTTCCCAGTCCACGCTAAAAGGATTGAACAGACCAGCCATGCGCCGAGGCTTGAGTAGCAAAACGTGAAATCCGCTTTCTACAAATTATCCAGATAATCTCTTCCAAGCCCCTTCTGGATAAAGACACAGAGCCACATGAGGGTGACATTCTGGCAGGTATTCAAAGCTGTAGTGCTTGTGGCTTGGCTCCTGTTGTATGCACAGAGCTGTTGGATTGGGTTGATCAGTGCAGGTCTTCTGTATGTATCCTTTTGATAAGTATCTTTAGAAGCTTGCTAATTAATTTTAAAGGAATGTTTCTCTTTGGCATCATGTCTCATTCTTTTCGTATTATATATTCCAGTGATAAATGATGGATGCATAAATACCTTACTTTGCTCAATCAGTGTATTCTGTTGTTGATGTAAAGTGTACAAATTGGATTTATTTCAGGATGGCTGAATTTGGAATGTGACGTTTTGCCAAGTCAGACTCTCACTTGCCCAGACAACACACATGTGGATTTTGCAGTTGTTTTCTTTTTAAAATAGTATATGTCTGTGGTGCCATTGATTAATGTAATGTTGCATTAATGTGCTGTTATAACACCCCAGGGCATGCATGCATTCTTTCAGCCAGCAGCAAAGAATTCCCCAAACTAAAGTTTTTAATAAACTACAGATTCCAGGGTGAAAAAAAAAAAAGCATCAACCATGAGAATTTATGGATAGCAAAAGTACATGAGAAATCAACATTTGATAAACTTGCCAATGGAAATACACTGTAATCGTTCTCTTATTTCATTCCTCTAAACCATTAGTCATTGTCTATATCTATTCATTTATTGAAACTTTTCAATGACCCAGATATCTGACTGTGTTTTTCTACAACCTCTCCTTTTACTTTTAAGTTTCTGTCGGCTCCAGTGTTTATATAGTATGTTGTCAGATCCAAACTTCAGTGCAAGCTGACATTGCCCCATGTGTGACATAGCTCAGGCTGCAAAAATTAAAATGGAATTCTTCACCGTCCATTGTAAATAGTGAGCAGGCAACTTTTCTTCAATGCAGCGCTGATGTGACTCTGGCATGGGGTCATTCTGGACCTATTTTAAGTAACAACTAATTTTTTTTTCTTTCTCAAGGTAGTTTTCAGTCTTTAACCATCATATTTTCCCTATTACAAAAATTTGGAATCATATTTTGCTCAATCAATTAACTGGTGTAAAATTAAATGGAATAAAAACATTCCTGATAGACTATATTCAACTTTGGTTAAGAAGATGCTGCTGTACCCTGCTACCAGAGGGCATAAATCCCCTTCTCCTCTTCTTCAATTTCCATGGGTATTGTTGTTATCAAATACCTATTTGATAAGAGAAACACAGGCAAGTTTTTTTTTTGTTTTGTTTTTTGGTTTTTTTGCTTTTTTAGTGTAAACTTACTGTAGCCTTACAGTGGATTTAAATATAGAAAGCAGGATTTCTCTTTATAACCCCCTAACACTTTTAAGATCCACAAGAAAGCAAAAGATATTAAAAACAAAACAAGACAAAACAAACACAGTGCTCCTTAATGGAAAGAAAATTTTTTTGTAACCGAGTTTTATGAATCAACATTTGGATATAAATAATTTACAACTATAATCAAAAGATCATTAAGTTTGAGCATGCAGAAAACGATGTCATGGTCTTTGCTAATAGTGCTAATAGAGGCCAATTTAAATGAGCTAGACCACTGATCCTAATAATATGCCTTCAAATCCAGCTGGTGTTGATGTTCGCAGTTGAGATAAAGAAGAAGGTATTTCTTTTTATATTTCAAAAATTTTAGATCTGGACATTATTTTTCATGGATTCTGTAAAATAAATAAATATCAATTAAGATTAGCAGTTAAAATAGGGGATAGTATGTCTGCAGTGGGTGGTTTTCTGTGTTTAAAAACTGTATGCCAGGGGACATAGGTTCATGATGTCCTAAGTAATGCAAACTCAGGAGACATTAGGGTGGACATCCCCTGCCCCATAAAAGTAATGCAAAGGGCATGTGGAGGAACAAGTTGAGGAAGCTGTCTCTCCCTTCCACATATCATTCTCTTTTGTAAATGCAGATTTTTTTTCTCTTTTGACCAAGTTGTAATGACCTAAGACTTAGATTCCATCCCATGACTGTCCTTTCCCTAAAACTGCCAGATAGCATACCTCCCATGTCCCAATTATACAGTCCTCTTGTGTTTTTCTGGTGTTTGTATTCCCATAGTTGCAAATAAAAAGTATATTTTTAGTTTTAGAATTTTCCTTTCCATTAAAAAAAAAAAATCCCTGAAGATTTGTGGCACCACTGTTATTTCTGTTAATGTCATTGCTTCCATAGCAGCAAGCTAAGACTTTGTAAGAAACTATGTTTACAAAAAGAGCAATTATCTAAGTGAACATTATAGCTCCATGTAGCAAAGTTTCAATTTAGATTTCCTGTAACCATTACAACACACACACACACACACCTTCTAATCTGTGTTAGCACTAGGTGTTATACACAATTGATAAATTATTGAACATTACATCTGAAACTAATGATGTACTATATGATGGTTAATTGAATTTAAATTTAAAAATGAAAGAAAACAACAACAACAACACCGTGTAATCAACTATGGAGCTATCCATAGAGCTGAAGTGTGACCCTTTCTTTGTGCTTCTTTCTATAGCAGAATGAAAGCTCAGACAGCTCACCTTCTGAGCCATAGAAGGTGGGTTCTTCCCTGTTCTCAATTCCAAAAGGGAGTACAATATAAAATAAATGAGACTGGTACTGATATTTAATCCTTAGGGTGGGTTCAAGGAAAAAATAGAGAGGAAACAAAATAAGTTTCCAGTTTTTCACAGCTCGTTTTGTGAAGCATAGATGTAACATTTTTATTTTGCCCAGACTTTTCCCTCTTAGAATTGCAGTTGGTCAAGGCATGTCTTTAATTTAGGATATTTCAGGTTTGCTTTACCATATAGGTCAGAGATTTCAGTGGCCATTCTACAAAGAAATAAAAATGTCTGTGTGAATGGTAATTTCTAATTAGATCTCACTCCGTATAAAGTGCGATGAGCTTGACATCTGGAGAATCATGCTAAGGAACGCGCGGCCGGGTTTTTATCTTCATGTGGGTAGGGCTGGCCTTCTCAAGTGTTCAAACGTGGTTTGGCATTAGCCATTTTCTCTGAAAATCTAATTCCCAAACCTTTCTGGTGGACACAGCCCGTGTTCTGTTGTGCAGGTAAAAGCTAGCTAGGAAATAAAATTAATACTTTTCTGCAGCATATTCAAGCAACATCCTTTATTAAGATAATCAAATTCAGCAACTTTTGGCCACAGAACTTTGTAGCCGTTGTGCAGAAATGCAAGCAAAATAAGAGCAATGGGCCACTTCCTCCCTTCCTGCTGCGTGGAGAGCACAGCCTTGAACCCAGAGTGAAATCGATGGGCTACAAACAAAAGAAGCAAAGTGACACATAACCAGCCAACTGTGTTATATAATCGGGGGGCAGAAAGGGTCAGTGATGCAAGGTCTTGTTAGACTGTCAAGGCGTAATTCTTAGGAGACATCTTGAGGAAGCGAAGGCTGTAATTTAGTGAGGAGGAAGAACAACGGGCTTGAGATGCATCCAGCAAACGAGCGGCATCATAAAATCGAACAACACTGCAGAAATTAAAAATTAAACTCACCATATTCATACTGCATCAAAGCAACCCCATAAAACTCTCTAACGTTGCATTCACCAACCAGAAGCCTTTCTCAACCATTTCCGATATTTCCCCCAGCTATTCTAAAATTCAGTTTCCTTATCCTAGGATCCTTAAAAAATCCTCCATTTTATAATTCAGGAAAATTGCCACAGCCAAGAGAAATCAAGGTGGTGGAGCCCTCCGCAAGCCACAGGCAGAGGGGCAGAGGGGCTGCTAAGAGGAGGGGAGGAAAGATCACCATCGGGGTCTTGCACTAGTGATCTGGCGGGGGGCCAGCCCCAGAGGAGAAGCTCGTGAAATGCAGAGGGAGCTTTTCCTCCAGAGCTTCACGTGGCATGGGCCCTCAGCCTCTCCCTGCATTGGGATAACTTTGTGTATACCTGGAAGGTTGGCTGAAACCACTCCACCCCTCACTGATTTTCCAGTAAAGGAAACACAGCTCTCACTGTGACGATTTAACAAGAAGCAAATGTTACAGTTCTGATCCATTTCCTAAGTATTGAATTGATTAAACATCTATTCTATGAAGATAGCAAACAAGATACTAAAATTATGGTCCCTCTTACATCACTGTGGTAGGCAGACTGACGGCTCCCAGAGAAGTCCATGCCCTAATTCCTGAAACGTATGAATATGTTATGTTACACAGTGGAGGGGCGTGGTTAAGATTGTAACTGGAA
The DNA here is from genome assembly GCF_017311325.1 of Ursus maritimus. Lineage (NCBI taxonomy): Eukaryota > Metazoa > Chordata > Mammalia > Carnivora > Ursidae > Ursus > Ursus maritimus. The sequence goes on from NW_024423675.1 coordinate 48,738,126, forward strand.
TGCACATCAAGAATAAGCTGACCTTAAGGTAAGGAGATTATCCGGTGTATCCATGTGGACCCAGTGTGATCACAAGGTCGTTTAAGTGTGGAAGAGGGAGGCAGAAGGGTCAGTGTCAGAGTGATGAGATGGAAGAGAGACTCAACCGGCCATTGCTGACTCTGAAGACAGAAGAAAGGACCACTAGCCAAGGAATATGGTCTCCTCTAGATGCTGGAAAAGGCAAGAAAATGGATTCTTCTTTAGAGCACTCAGAAGGACTGTAGCCCAGTGAGACCCATGTCAGACCTCTGACCTCCAGAAACTATAACAAAGATGTTGTGTTGTCTTAAGTCACCAAGTTTGTGGTAGTTTGTTGTAGTGGCCATAGAACACCACTGTAACCATGCTGTTGATTTCCTTCATATCATGTCAGAAATTACCTTGTTCATTAGCTTCTTTATTTTCTTATGGTCTCCCTTTGCACCCAGGAGGGCAGGACCCTGCCTGTGTGTTCACTCCTCATTCTGGGAGCTGCGAACAGAGTTCGCAATACATATGTGCTCAGTAAGTGCTTCCTGTGTGCAAAGTGAATAATTGTGTGCATGAATGAGTGATTAGAAATCAAGCTTCTTTCTGGAGCTTCTGCAAGATATATACATAGGAAATCACCACAAGACAATGAACGGTAGTAAAGGATCCGAGACCCACAGGGAGAGTGGATCTAAAGAGCACAGTAAAGTTTCAGAAAACACCAATTACAGAACAATTAAGATTTAAACACCCTGTGTGCTTAAAAAACCCCATAATACAGAAGAATGTAAGACTGCAGAAGGAAGTAACTTTTATACAGGAAGAAGACCAGTGGTGTTCAACCACAGAAAACTAAGTTCCTTTTTTAGATTGACTTACTATAGTGCTGTAAATCGGTTTTTATCAGGAGACAGTAAAAAATGGAATTAACCTATAGCAGTAAATAGAGTGAGAAAACTGGACCTAGCAGAGAAACTGAGTAGAACTTTTGTTGTGAAGTAAAATCAATATGGCAACAATGTCTATCCTGCTAAGGCTTCCACTGCTTTGCCTGTAAATATTAACAAATGGCTTCCACATTTGTTACATCACAAAGAAGAAAAATATTACATTTAGAAACTCCCGCAAAGTTAAATCTGGGTGTTTTATGTGTTTCTCTTTGTTGTTCATTTTCTGCATTGCTGGTGTGCCAGCAGAGGTTTCACCTTATCTTTGTTTGCTTTTTGGTGCTTCACTCACCATCAAATATTCATTAAGCACTTTGTACATATTAACTTATTTAATTCTACCTATGAGGCAAGTGCCACGTATCCCCATTTTTATAGATGAGGAAACCAAGTCTTTGCAAAAGTTAAGTGACTCGCCCAAGGTCGCACCGTGAATTAGTGGTGGAGTGCCGATTTAAGCTCAGGCAGTTTGACGCCAGCGTCCACTCTCTTAGCTGACCCTCTCCCCCTCCATACACCAGACCCTGGGCTGGGTCCTGGGATAGACGCGAAGTTCAATAGACCCAGTCCCTCTTGAGGCTTACTCTCTGGTAGGAGAGGCATATCACAGATAAGAATGGCACAAATGTCTATGGTGACTGGTGCCAGGAAGGAGATACAGAGCACAGGATTCTGAGAAAGTGAATAAATACCGGGGTGGACTAACCCAGTTTGGGGAGCAGCAGAAGCCAGCCACGTTGCAGGTCTCCTCCTTACATTCTGTGCCAAGAGCAAAAGAATATTTATATGTGAAAATGTCTGCATAAATGCCTCATATGCAAACATTAGCTGAGGGGAGGTTGATGAGATGTCATCTGAATGATTTTGTTTTATTCCAACAATAAGTTAATTTCTACGTTTTTTCCTTTCTTATATTGTGACACCTGCTCTGAATGTCCATTGTCTAGCCCAGCATCTCTCAGCCTCGGCAGTATTGAATATTTGGGCCAGATAATTCTTTGTTGTGGGGAAGGGGTTGCATTGTAAGATGTTTACCAACACGGTGGGCCTCCTCTCGCTTACCAATAACCCTTCCCTGCCCCAAAGTGTGACAGTCAAAAATGCCTCCAGACATTGCTGGATGTCCCCTGGAGAGCAAAATCGGCCTGGGTTGAGAAGCAGTAGTAAGCCACCAATAATTCAAATTCCACTTCTCCTCGAAGACCAAGGACTTTGCCTAATGCTTCCAACCCATTCTCGTCTCCATCTTTTCTTCTGAGTGACACTGCAATCTTTGGAGCTCAGCCGTTATATTTCTTAAAGTCACACACACACACACACACACACACACACACACACATACACACACACACACACACACATATGCACCCCTCTAAGGCCGGCTGCCTCAGGATGGGAAGGAGTGTGTATAGGAAGGAAGAAGGAAGATGATCAGCCCTCAGCTCCCCTTTGCCCTGCGCGAAGTTTGATTTGGGTTTTGGGTCTCATTCTGCCCACAAAGTAGAAAAGAAAGGTCAGGGTAGAAAGAACCATCTAGAGCTCTAGACTGGTCAAGAACATGGATATGAGCAGGGCCTAAGGCAATTCTGAAAGGTGGCAGTTCGCAGCAAAGTACCAACAGATTATGACTTCTGATCTGCTGGGGAAAATGTCTCGTTGCTCTATAGTGACCCCTCTTCAGGCCTTAGGACTGAGTCATAAAATGTAAACCTGGGACCATATGGTGCTGCGCTCTTGAGGAGAAAAGGTGAGATATATGAGTGTGGAAGAGCTTTGAGTAGGTACGCCTGAGACAGGAGGGTCCCTTGAGTTTAACTCCCATTCGGACCAAAACTTAGAAGCTCCCGACTGTGAGGTGCCAGCATGGAGAACAGTCAGACAATAGAAATTAAAGTGAATTTTAAAGGCCTGGCTGCCCAGCATACATCTGTTCTCAAAAGACAGCAGCTCAGCAACACAGAAAGACTTTCTGCTTTGAAACCAAGAAAGGCAGACTTACTCTGTAAAGCCTATGCTTTGCGTGGGATGTGATGGAGAGGAAGAAATGGAAGCACGAAGCAGCCATCTCTGGATCAACTTCTTAAAAAGCATCGTGATCCCAAGTCTTAACAAATGTCAAAATGGAGCCTTAAATAGCCCCACTGGATTCTACACCCCTGAAGCTGTTCCTAGAGCTTTTGCTTTTTTGCAGTAAAATTACAGCAAAGGTAGATTTTTTTTAAAATGTGTTAAATATTCTATCACAGTCCCATCTTAAGTATAATTGTGTGTCTTTAGTTATATTATTGGTCCATTTTATTAATCTACAAACAGTTGTGGTGCTATTAAATGCCGGTTAGTGTGCCTGGAGATATAAGATAAATACATATCGTGTTGCTGACTTCAAGGGTCTAACTGCCTAGTGGAGAAAAAGATGAGGAAACTATCACAGTGCAGGTTTTTAAGTGTTTCGACAGAGCATAGGATAGCATAATAAATGAGGGGCAGCTTCTAACTCGAACATGGAGGTCGTGGGAAGAGAACAGGTATCTGGAAAGTTCTTTCCGAGAAGACAAAAATCTGTAAGAGCAATTAAAAAAATAAAAATATTACTTAATTTAGTTGATTTGAGACTTTAAACAAGTCTATTTTGAGAATTCTTATTACTCCCCACATAAATGATGAAAGATGGACTATAATCAAATAGAAAGTTGGAATCATACAGAAACATAGGTCTTTCATGAGTGTTTGAATAATTGCCACAGCACTGAACAAAAGAATAATAAAATATATGGTTGATTTTTCCTATTAGGAGTCTTTGCCAAAACCTAATAAAATACTCTTGATATCTTGCCTCATAAAGTGACTGAAGGGAAATGCCTCCGTGTTTTCCTACATTTAAAGCCACTAAGATATGTTATTGCCAAGATATGCAAATAGTACTGCCTGGACTGGATTAGGGGTGACAGGTTGAGTCTGGAATGCTTGTTGCTCTCCACATGCAGTTAAAAAGAGCACCGAACTTGGGATCAGAAAACCTTAATGCAAGCCCCACTCTGCCCCTTACTAGCTGAGATTTTAGGCAGGCTACTTTACCTTTCTGAGCCTCAAGGACCTCCTGCATAACATGGGCCTTCACAGAATGACCGAGAAGATAAAATGAAATCTAGGTGATTTTTATCCATTCTGTTGCTTAAGTAGCCATTGGGTGAATGGATCTCCTACAACAATACAAGATCGTACTTTAACTTAAACATAATTGCAAAATATGTGACAAGGGGTAAATGGAAGACTCTTGCTGTCTTTCTACCTCCCACTCCACCCCAATCTGTTCTCACCATGACCAGAATGATCTTTATGAAACACAGATTGATCACGCCCCTCTCTTAAATGGTACCCCTCAGTGCCTCCTCTTCACTGTCCAGGGGAAACTCCATGCCTTTTGTGCAAAGGTCCCTTCTGTTCTGGGGATGATCTGTGCCCACCTCTCTGGATGATCTCTTGTGCCCCCTGGCATACCCTGTGTGTCCTCAGCCAGGCTATATGGGCCACTCTCTCTTCTCTTCATGTCTTTGCACACGCTACTCCATCATATTGGAATGCCCTTGCTCCCAGTTCTTCACCCCGCAAAGTACCTCCAGCTAGCTCCTCAACGTTCAGTGCAAGTTTTAAGACCTTCTTGTGTGTTTTCCATATGTGCCAGTGTGTACTTCGCCAGGAAACTTCTCTCCCTGGAAGGCCATTGTCCGTGGGCTGCCTCTCTCCCTTGTTGACTCAGACTCCTTGACGGCAGGGCCTAGGGGTCATTGCACTTTGTCTTTGCTTCCCACTGTGCCCGGAACAGTGTAGGTCCTCAGTCGGTCTTGTATGAGTGAATCCATCAGTCACTGCGATGGACTGATGTGTGTTCCCCCCAAATTCCTATGTTGAAATCCTAACCCAAAAGCCTATGATATAAGAGGTGAAACATTTGGGGGGAGTGATAAGGTTATGAGAATGGATCCCCCATGAATGGGATTAGTGCCCTAATAAAAGAGACCCCAGAGAGCTCTCTCTCTTTCTACCACATGAGGCCCCGTGAGAAGAAGGCTGGCTATGAACCAGACTCTGGGTCCTCAACAGACACGTAAATCTGTTGGCACCTTGGTCTTGGACTTCCAGACTCTAGAACTGTGAGAAGTAAGTGTTCATTGTTTAAGACTCCCAGTGCATGATAGTTTTGATATTTTTATTAAAGAAACCCAAATGGGAGCGCCTGGGTGGCTCAGTCAGTTAAGCATCTGACTTGGTTTCATCTCAGGTCGTGATCTCATGGGTCGTGAGATGGAGCCCAGCCTCAGCATCCATGCTCAGTGGGGAGTCTGCTTGGAGAGTTTCTCCCACTGCCCCTGCCCCCCCCTCCCGGAATAAATAAATAATTTTTTTTTTTTTTAAAAAGGAGCCAGAATGGACTAAGACAGTCACTGGCATTAATTGACTACTATACATACCAAGTGATTAAACATAAGACAAAAGTAGTACTATTTATAATGCCAGAATACAAATTCTTAATTCTTCAAAAACTTCCTCCCCAAAGTGGAACAAGATATCAGTTACCTGTAAATCGGCTACGCATGATCTCACTAAGTAGCGTTTTGTAGCCGAGACTGCTACCTGCTAACTCAGCGTACTCTCTTTTCTCCAAAATAATGGACTTATTTTTAGCTGGGCACAGGGCCACCAAATTTTTTTAAAAAAAAATCTTTATTTCCCAGTCTCCTTTGCAGCTAGATAGGGCAAATGGTTAAGTTCTGCCAAATACAATGTAAATGGAAGTGTTTTCTGGGACTCTAGGAAGGCTACTTAATCAGGGCTCGTCAGGAAGGTCCCCTCCTTTACCCTTCTGCTTTTCCTCTTTTTCCTCTTTCCTCTTTCTTCTAACCTGCGTCTTAGCAATGGTAACGAGAGTCTGAGTAGCCATTCTGGGCCCTGCGGTGGTCTTGAGGAGAGCCGTGTGTGAGGATGTCAAAGCACAGGGACAGGAGTCCCTTCTCTGATGACACTATTAACTCCTGTGTCGCTGGCCTCTGGGCTTATTTACGTGAGGGGGCTACATTGACACCCTAAGGCAGCAGTTAATAACTTACAAACTTACAAGTTATGAACAAACAAGTCACGAACTTTTGTAGCAAAGAGTCTGCTAATTAACCTTTTAGGTTCTATAGGCTTTATCATCTCTGGCAAATGCTCAGCTCTGCTGTTCCATTGCAGAGGCCGCCACAGACAACACATGTGCACTCGAGTGACTGTGTTCAAATCCAAGTTCAATATACAAAAGTAGGCGGTGGGCTGGATGGGGTCCATGGGCTGCCACTTGTTGATCCCTGCGCCACGGCACCGAGACGTCGAGTCCTTGTGATGTTTGTGGCCACATCTAACCCTAACGAATGCAGCTTGTCTGGTGAGATGAACCTTCTGATTTGGAAGAGAGGAATTATCAAGGCTCCTGTTTCATTTTTGAACATTTTTTTCTTTCAGTAGACTGTTTCTCCCTTACTTTATCCTGATTGAATTTTACAAAGTTCTGACATTTCTGTTTCCCAGACTCTTTTGATTATGAAGACCGAGTGAATCAGCTCCCGGGCTTTTCTAGGTTTCCCTCAGTTCTATTATGTTCAGTTTGGAGGATTCCAGCAGAATATAAATGGGACAGTCGTCAGGTGTGTGGACAAGGAGAACGGAGGACAAAAAACAAGGCCTGTGAGAACTGAATGAAGAACGCCACGCTGAGAGCTCCCAAAATGTGTTTGAATTATATGATAAAACTTCCAGGCGGACCGGATGATGCCTTATTGTACTGTGTTACCAGGGAGATTTTACAAGCTGAACTGATGTTTAGCAGCAGGGCACGAGCTGGTCTTGAAGATTCTTTTCAGCAAAGACTTTGCCTGATGCTCTTAGGATATCTTGGCTTTTCTGGTTTGGCTCATCCTGTGAAAGCAGAACAATACAGTACAGGCAGGAATGGCAAATTGATTTCTCATTCTCTGCAAACTCCAGCTGATGGATAGTAGCTATCTGGAGCTCTGAATTGAGAAGGATTCTGTGGCTGCATTGGGTTTTAACAGAAGTGGTCTGTGCTTCCCTAGCGGTGTCCTCCCAGGTGCCTGGGCGCAGGACAGAGGGGTCTCAGGCAGGTCCCTGATGTTGGCATAAACTCAAGGATCATGAAAGCTAGAAGGAGGCCATAGTTTAACCAGGCTCTAACCTGGTTCTTCATTTTACAGAGGGTGTTATTTAAGGCTCAGAAATATAATGCAGGGTTACACAACTAGTGAGTGGTAAAATCACAATTAGGTCAATGGATTTTTTCATTACACATACTACACACATATAAATAAGATCTTTTTATACTTTTCATTACTTTTCATAATTTCTTCCTAATGTAGAACTTGAACCAGTTTGTTAGTGAGATCTTGCTTGGTTTTCACAACCAACACTTCTAGAGCTCTTGTTCCTGGTATTTTATGAGCCTGATCCTTCAGATTCCATTTAGTTCTATGAGCCCCTGGTGCCCTTCCAAAAATTGTGTGTGTGGGGGGGGTTACTGGATTAATTATGATCAGATCAGTTTCTATTGCCTGCAATCAAGAACTATGGTTGATATGGAAATTGATCCTGGGAGTGGGTTTCAAGAAACAGACTCTTGGGGAAATATGAAGAACTCAGGAATTGATTCTCTAACCTATATTAAGTAGAGTGAAAGTCCTATTTAATATCCAGAATGTGATTCTAACAGCTTATGGCACCCAGTGGTGAATGACTTAATTAAATGCATCTGTGTTCATCTAGCATCAACTGCTCATGGAAGGAGGGCAAGGTTTCGGGTTACCACCACCATAGAAGGGGGGAAAGATATGAGAGAGTCAAGGCCCCTAAGGTGAGAAATAGAATGAGGAGCTCAAAACCACACATGTGTGGTTCAAGGTACAGGAAAAATCAAAGAATTTTCAATGGTCATGTAAAAGAACTCTTTTCTGTGGCCTCAAAGCACAGCTATTTTAGTAAAAAAAAAATTAAATCTTGCAAAGTTTAATCCTGTGGGATATTTGTTTGTTTGTTTTTAGAGAGAGAGCAGGGGGAGGAGGGGAAGAAGGAGAGGGAGAGACTCTTGAGCAGGCTCCCATCTCGGAGCCCGAAGTGAGGCTTGATTTCACGATCCTGAGATCATGATCTGAGCCGAAATCAAGAGTTGGATGCTTAACCAACTGAGCCACCCAGGTGCCCCAATCCTGTGGGATTTTAAATCACAATGTTAGTTGAATGCACAGTGTCTTCAGGTGTCCTGGAAAGAGCAGGGAATTGGAGCAGTTAATTTGGGGAACTCAGAATTCTAGAAATTCCTGCATCCATGGGCCTCCCTTGCCCTTGGCCATGGCTTTGCCTCCTTGCTGAAGAGATGCTGCTGCTCCGTTACCTGCAGGAAGTTCCTTGCCAGGAAAAGCCATTTTTCCTGTCTTGGTTAGGACACCAGAATCTTATCTGTTCTTCAACCCCAAAACTTCGGAGTGAATTTCATCCTATCGTTTTTAGGTAGCAGCATCTCCTAAACTCCTGCTTCAGAGTAACTTACTTATGTGAGATTCTGAAGGTCTCCAGGAGTGAGGTTCAATAAATCTCTGGTTTAGCACCCTCATAATTTTTCTACTAAAATAAAATAGTTTATAGGGGCGCCTGGGTGGCACAGTCATTAAGTGTCTGCCTTTGGCTCAGGGCGTGATCCCAGAGTCCTGGGATCGAACCCCACATCAGGCTCCTCCACTGGAAGCCTGCTTCTTCCTCTCCCACTCCCCCTGCTTGTGTTCCCTCTTTCGCTGGCTGTCTCTGTCTGTCCAATAAATAAATAAAATCTTTAAAAAATAAAATAAAATAAAATAAGTTTATAAAATTAACAAGTCCTTAGTCCTAGTCAATTACTAAAGATATACAACTAAAAGCAATTTTTAAATAAATAAAAATTCTTAAGTGTATTTGGTACTTTCCTCATTAATCTTCATCTTTATTCAATCACTGCTTTATTTTTCTCTGTTTCTCTTCTCCTCTTTATCATTGTTCCTTATTTTAAAGGTAATATAACCAACATTGCAGAAAAATAAAGATAAAACATGAGCCATGATTCCATCATTGTTACCATTTCGGTTTATTTCCTTCAGGGCTTTTTCATATGCTTTTTTCCTCTAAACGTTATAGTAAATGTAATGTTTGTATACAGCTTTTTAAATTTAATATATTGCACACATTTTAATCTCTTAGTGTCTCTATAGCCTCCTTTCCAATAGTTGCATAATATTGAAAAGAGTACAGGCATTAAGTTGTGATTATGAATTATTGAGGGAAGAAACTCTCCTTTATTATACCCAGCTACTGGTAGGTATTCAATTACCATTTGCTGAATTGAGTTGAAATTCCTTGCCCATTCTAACTTTGTAATATTTTAAACGGGATTCCAACAAACATCTTTACGGATATAGCTTTTCACATATTTTTATTTAAGATGTCTTCTCACAAGTGGGATTACTGGTCATGTGGTATGACCATGTTTATAGCTCAGGATGTGTTGCCAAATTGCTTTCTTTCTGGATGGACTGTATCGATTTACACTGCTCTCCTGCAATGCATGAGGTCACCAGCCTCACTGCACCCTTGTCAGCACTCATGCACTCGGAGGAAGTCCAGCATCTCCTTGTGATTTTAGTGTGAACGTTTCCTCATTTGTGTGTTTACTAATTGTGTGTTCTCATTTCTGAGTTTACTTACTTTTCTTTAGCAATTTGAATGAAAGTCTGTAGAGAATGAAGAAGTACTGCTAGAACTGTCTTCATTTGGGTTGGTTTTTTTTTTTTTTTAATTTTTTGTAGCTGTAGGATTTTTTGGAACACCTTCACTCTCCTTTGAAAAGAAAGCTGTTAGCCTTCTTCTGAGAGTACCTTGAGCTCTAAAGATTTGTGACCTTGTGAAAATGCTCCTGTCCCCTTGCTTTAGCTGCCAGCATTAACTGACCAAAAGAGGACAACTTATCCGTTAACTATTGTCAGCTAATTCAGGAAACACTTTAAATTACCTCATTCTTTGTGGCAGTAGTGCTTCGATGGTCCAAAGTAGGAAAAAAGGATCATATACTCCCCATTGTTACTATTCTTTTCCAACTAGGAAATTTGCCTCCATTTGACCTAACTCTCCTGCCCACCTTCTTGTCCCTGAAGCAGGTGTTTGACATATGTCTTTACATACCTTTGCAGATTTCCATCTTCTTCTAAAACTGCTTCTAATGTTCTAAAGTATCCAAGCGGCCGCCCCTTCTCCACCAGAACTCGAGTCTAAATAGAACACCCGAGCCGTTCCCACTATCAAAGGTAGTGGTTCCTAAAATTGGGCATCCTTGTTCAATCTCAACGTCGTGCAAATCATGTCTTTTGTCGTTTTCCTAAACCTCTGCTACTTTCTGACCCCCGTCTCCAGAGTTCACTTTAGTTAACTACACCAATTTTCTAGCAAACTACACCAAATGGGTGTAGGTCCCCAATTTTCAGCTTTAGTTTTCCCTGAGGGAGGAAAGACTAATTTAACTTTTTAAAAAATGTTTACAGAAATTTCTGCCTTAATCCTGTTCCCTCAAAATTTCCTCCTAGACTCTAATTGAAACATCTTCTCTTTCTGAGGAAACCTCTGTGAGCTATAAGATCCTGAAAACAGGACCTATATTTGTTCAAAATTAATCAAATAGAAGTGGTATTTTCCAAAGGATCAGAACTCAGATACACACTTTTATTAAAGGGAATTGGTTCACGTGAAGTTGAACAGAAACAAATCCCATACCTATAAAGATGGGTATAGGTGTTTTACTTAGTAAAACACAGATCCTAGTCTCAATTGGCCACAAACCTGCTAAATGACCTTGAGTGTGTCATTTAACCTCTTTGAGACTCAGTTTCCTTACCTATGAAACTGGACTCAGTTGATGATTTTCTAACTGTAGGTTTGTCTTTAGCAAAACAACTCTGTTTTCAAGTGAAAAATAAAAAATAAAGCAGACTCTTGTAGCATTCTTTTGTTTGAAGTAATAGCAGGAGGCCTATGGTCCCATCCTCTTAACAGCCCAAACCTCCCATTTCTGGGGGCTTCAGAGGCTGCTCCAAGGAGCCCTCAGATTACCTATTATCATGATGTGATCATTGACATAGGTTTTTTCCAGCTTTGAAATTCTTTACTCTCCAGTGGTTCAAATTTAGATCTTGGTAGCATTGAATTGGGTGTTAGCAGAGTGGCGAGATTAGCAGAGTAGGGAGGTCCAGGAATTTTGGGGTGTCCAAGAATGGAGAAGGGTTGCCTCTGTTGACCCTGACTACGCAAGGTCATCAATACGTAATGGGATTTTTTTTAGTAGGAATACTATGAGTACTTCCTGTGTGCCATGAACTGCAGGGCAGATCAACCTACATTTCCCCCTTTAATCCTCACCACCAACCTCATCTGCAGCTACTCACCCCAACCCACTCCAGACACACTGGTCTAACTCAGTGGGGTCAGAGGTCCTCTTCTCTTGTTTTAGGTTCCAGTGTGTATATCACCTTCTAGGAGAAGTCTTCTTTGGCCATTCTAATTAAAGATATCCTTGATATACTGTCTTATTTAATTCACAACATTTATTACTACCTGCATAAGTATTTAATCAGCTTGTTAGTTTATTTTTATCTTGTGTAGTTTCTGAATCTCTCCACACACACTGAAATGTGAACCTGATAGAGAATAGAGATCTTATCTATCTTGTTCATCGCCAAATCCCCAACACCTAGAAAAGTGGCTGGCCCCCAGTAGATGCCTTGTAAGTATGGGGCAAATGAATAAATGAACGGGAGAGGTACTTATTGTAATCTCTGTTGTACAGATGAGGACACTGATGAAGGCTCAGAGAGGTTTAATTACGAGCTGAAAGTCACATAACTGGTAGATGATAGAACCTTCCTTCAAACTCAAGTTTGACCAACGGAACTTATTGGGCCTCTCTTGGTGGAGCCGTTTCAACACTAATCAGTGCCCGTATTTACCTGATGGGATGCTACCAAGATAATGATTACAACGATAAAGAAAATTAGGATGCCAATAATTGCACACTGTCTGAGTATTCGCAGAGCTTCTCCTTGGTCCCCTACAGAGCATACACCACCTCAACTGGCAGCACATTCATTGTTGGATCATCTGATTTTTAAAATGTGTTCTCTTGAGCCCAATTCTACCTTCGTGAGTCTTCCACAAAGTGATCCTAGTTTATCCCTCTGTAACGAAACAGAACGAATCCTTTCTGGCCTCCAGGCAGAAGAGGCAGTGAGCAGCAGCTGGGTGGACTCTGTCTGGATTTCCGGATTTCCCCAGTGTCTTACCAGTATGCCAGTACCTGGTAAGTCACACATTGCCAAGTGGGCAATTTACAAGGCAGCTTACCTGCCTCGGGTACTGTAATGAGTAGTACTGCTGCTGTTTCGTCTTAATTATTGGTGATATTCTTGTCCTTCACTAGTAGATCCATGCATTCTGATTAAGGAAATTGGGTTCTCATCACTGGCCTGGAATGATCAGTTTTGCTTTTGCAAACTGCCTTCATAGGAAAGACATCTTCATACTATATTCACTTCCTCTCTAACTTGGGTGTGATAAAGGCTGATGAGGAGAAGACTAGTAAACCTGCTGAGTTCCTTGAAACCAAGGCCCAGTACAAACCTGTTTAATTCCATTCTTTTGTGGTCCCTGGCTTTAGCGTTTGGCCTTGGACGGCATTTCCATCCAAGTTACATAGTGGTCTCTGTCTCTGCTGGTGGCAATTGGTTTCCAAGGATATTACCTGTGTTTGAATCGAATATGGTTCATAACTTTTATCTAGATCCCATTTCTTTGGTCTTTTCCCCCTGAAGAAATAGAGGAAAATGTGATAATAACGACTAGTATTTAATATGTTCTGTGAGCCAAGAACTGTTCTCAACCCTTTACTTGCGTTATCACTTTTAATAGATAATGGCATCTCCTGGGAAAATGGCACAGGCCTTGTGAATGCTTCACACTCATTATTTCATTTCATCCTTAATTTCTATTTCCTACCTTATGGTTTTCTTCAGTGATGTGATGGAGTAGACGTATAGTCCATGGAAAGTGCTTAGGACAGTGCCTGGCATAGAGTTAGCCCTCAAGAAATGTTATTACCATATTTCTTTCTTAGTACTGAATAGACTCAGTATTTTGGGATCTAGACTCACAGTGAAGCATGCATTTTTCTGGCTTAAATCAACACACTATACTATAGTAGACAGGATGAGAAGGTCCAAGCAGCAACCTGCTGCAGGGCAAGAGATCTGTGGTCAGCCATGAGCTCTGCCATTGAATAGACAGAACACCCAGCATGTTCTTATGCTCCCGAGAGCCATAGTTTCCTCATCTGTATGTGAGGTGTGTGAACCCAATGATCTCCAAGACCCGTTGGCCCCTCTAAGTCTTCCCCACATGTTTCTTTGTCAAAATATGGAGCTTATCTTCCTCACCATGAGGCTTGTGTCTGGACCATCGCAGCCCACGCATCACATGAAAGACCCAAATCACTATAATGGAAGATGATTCAGGAAATGCTGAGCAAGGAAGATGCGAAAAGTTCCCTCCAGGACCTCTCCTGTCTGCTCCCCGGCACTGTCGCCAGTGTGCAAAGCCAACCATACCCAAGTGTCTTAGGGGAAAGCACAGCATGAACTACGCTATTGGTAAGATTTGTTTTTTGTTTGTTTTTAAAATGGGTCTCTGAGGATTCTGCTGCATGGGAGGTGGCGTGTTGTGCTAGGAAAAGTGCTCGCCCAGGAGCCAAGGGCCTTTGAGCTTCATTCCAGCTCCAGCTCCGCCACTGTCTGGTCTGCAGGCAAATGACTTACTTTCCTTGGGCCTTAGTTGTTTTAATTGTCAAAAAGGGATTGTTAAAAATGTCTTCCAATTCTGAAGCTCTTTGCCGCTACGTTCTTTATGTGAGAACAATACTCAGATGAAATCCTATGGACAGAAAAGCATTTTTTCTCTTCCTTCTCTTCTCTTTGCCAAGCGTAATGAGAGTTGGTGTGGAAAAAAAAATGTGCTGTGAAAAGGTTCATTCAGCCTTTTCTTAATAGATCGAGTGGTTGGTATTTCTGCTGGCTTCTGAAATACATTACAAATCACAATCTGGAAAAAGTTCCAAAGCAGCTCCAAGCTTTCCTGCTGAATTTGGATACATCTTTAGGTCTTACTCTGCAGCTCATCCTTAACAACTGACAAAATATTTACTTTGCTCGGTACAGAAAAGGGTAACATTTTCCAAAATATTAAACTAGGTTGGATTCAGAACACAGACAATGAGGCAAAAAGTTGGACCTCTTTTCCAAGCCGTGTCGTTGAATCATTTTCCAGAGTGCCATGAGGAACAGGGCCTTCGTGGATGCTTATGCTCCACAGTAATTCTGAAAAAGGCAGAAGCCGGCCAGCCCCTGCCGAGGATGCCCACCAGTGTGTGGAACAGCGGTTCTCAAAGTGTGGTCCCCGGACCAGGAACCTCAGCATTGCTAGGGAACTAGTTAAATATACAAACTCTCACGACCCATCCCAGACCTACGGACAGAAAGTCCTGAGAGGTGGCCCAGCAATCTGTGTTGTAATGAGTCCTCCAGTAAAGAGGTCCAAGTAGATCTAACACTGGGAAAAGTTGAGAACCACTGGTGTGGGCCCATGAAGGCTACACGCATTTATTACCTTTGAACTGAAAGTGTGAAGCAATGGTGAGACTAGTTAACTTTTTCTCATAAGTAAATTTTTTTTTTCTAATGCAAATAAGCTGGTAAGTAAATTTGAACTGGGCATATTGCTTTTTAAAATGCTCTCCACCTCCTGTCCCCCAGCTTCCTCTATCCTACGTCCCAAGCCTGCCCTCACCTACATGCTCCTGGAAATGGTGTCTGAGTTACTTGGCCGTTGTTTAGGTCAGCAAAAATGCACTGCAATTTGTTTTAACATACTTGCACGGAACTAGTGATTCTTATAAGAACTAATTGTACTTTTAAAAAATTCTCATTTGAGAGCTCTCCTGGGGGGAAAAAAGGAGACAAAAATTGAATGACTATAATTTATAATTTTCTGTTCTACTAATTAGTCTTATCATTAACAAAATAACTATTTTTATAAATAAATACACGGTGATTTTTAAAAAATTAAATACTGGAAATTACTCTAGTTACCAGCTTTAATTAGGAAATAGACTACCATTAAAAAAGAAAAGAAAAGAAAGAAATAGACTACTGTTTAAATGACTATGTTGTTTCTATCCAAAATGGCAATTTCTGGGAAGAATGAAAATCATCCTCACAAACACCTCCTGCCAGTCTGTCACATCTCACATCTGCCCCCTCACTCACGCGTGTGACCTGCCCAGCCACTGCAGGCATCTGAGCTGTGACCTTTGTCCTGCAGACTCAAGCTTGGCCACATCCTTCAGTCCCAGGGTCCCACATCTGTTGGTTTGGAAGGCTCACAAGTCTGTAGCTAGAGGAATTTTGCTCCCAAGTTCCAGCCAATATATCCAACTCCTTCTATATCTTTCCATCACCTTAAAGATCTTACAGACCACACATGCAAACCAGAACCGGTCATCATGGAGCCTAACTTGATTCTCTCTGACATTCCTGTTTCTTTTAATGAACCTCCCCCTCTCCGTGCCCATCACAAGCTGTCATAAGTTGGGAGCAGGAAACCAGGTATAGTAGAAATTTCACAGGTTTCAGAATGTATAGATCTGGATTCAAATCCAGGCTTTGCCACCTACTGGCCACGTGCCATGAGGTGAGTCCTCAGATGTTCAGCTTCTTCAGGTGTAAACTGGAGGATTGTATTGAGGAAGCAAAGAGGAAAAGTATACAAAAGTAGGATTGTGTAGTGTATTGTCCAAACCAGAGCACACTGAGATTGAAAGAAGCTATAGTTAATAATTATCTCATGGTCAAAGAAAAGAGCATGAACAGAAAAGGACTTGTGTTCATCCTATATATTCAGTGTTCTGAGTGGCATGTAGTGTGTTCTCAATAACTACTAGTCCCCTTTCTCTTTCTTCTGGCCATTCCAATGTTTGCCTTCAGTGTTTTCTGAAACTGCCCTGCATTTTCATTCCTCCGGTCCCCAAAGCTGTCCCTAGTCTGTCACTTGGAGGATAGTAATGTTCTCTTGGTTGAGCTCCTTGCCTTCCATTTCTCCCCTCTAATATGTCCTATGTGCTCTTGTCAGATTAATCTTCTGAAACTCCAGCTCTTAAACCATTGTCTGCCTCAAGACCCTTTCATGACTTGCTATTGCTCACCTAATAAACTTTCTCCAGCATAACGTTTGAAGTCTTCCTGTACAGGGTCCAATCTGTTTTTTTCAGACTTAATTCCAAGCATTGTCCTTTCTCTATAGCAAGTTCCTGACAAACTCCCCCGTTTCCTTGTTTCCCTGTCTGTGCCTTTGCTTATGTGCTCTCGCCTGACCCTTACATCTTTCCTTTCTGTCTCCACTGTTGAAATCCAATTTGTCCTTCTTGCTGATGTGAGACATCTTCCAAAAAGCTTTCCCTGATCTGCTCAATGAAAAGGTCTCCCTTTGCCCCCTGAACTCAACTCACAATGTGACATTCACATCCTCTAGCACAGGGGGGCACTCTGTTTTGTATTGTGGTTAATCAGCTTTATGTTTTAGTCATCTCACAAGTAGGAGGAAGAGAAATGAAAGGAAGTAGCAGGTACACCTGGTTTATGTTTCTACCTCAGATAATTTGCACGTAAGAGGAGTTCAGTAAATGTCTATGGAATGAATGAATGACTGAATGAAAGTCACTTTTGCCCTGCTGATAATTAAATACCGCCATACCTTCCTCAGTTAGGCAAAAGTAACTAAAAATATATAGCAGTGATACTCATTTATTTTGCTTCTTTTAAGAACTGGGAAATTAAAACCATCAAGTCAGTGATTGTAAATGTCCAAAACTACGCACAACTTTCCCCTGACTCTTCACATTGAATTGTTTAGCCTGATTTGCCCAAAAGGACAAGATAATTTGATAATTTTTTAAAAAATTGTTGGTCAAAGAAGCAAATTTGACACATGCCTACAGTGAAAGTCAAGCATCTGTTACAACTCAGGCATTGGAAAATACTTACAGCCCGTCCTCTTGACTGCCTCTCTCCAAACTCTGAAATTTGCCTTGCTTTTTCCTTGCTTCTGTCCCAATTTGAGAAGCAATTTGTATGTATTCTAGGGTAATGTGTCTCTACTATCTCTTTTGGTATATATTTGTTTGTGTAACTGTTTTATAGTCAATAAGACATACAAATTCTTTTAAGAGAACATCTGTGCTCAGAATCTGTTTAAGAGGAAGCTCCTTGTTTGCAAAGAGATCATTTGAAATGATGGTAACAGAGGAATCAGTCATAATTTTCTGACTTCTGTTTTGGTATTTATCCACTTGTTTCACTTACAAAAGTGCTCCAGCAGAGTGAAAAAAGTCACACCTGTACAATCTTACCTTAAAATGACAGATCTTGGGCTTATTCTCTGTAACTTTTTAATTCAAGAGATCATTTTCTTTACATTAAATAATCGCTCAAATAATTCTGTCAACTGCTGTGAATATGATTACCTAAGACTTTTATCTCACTATGAGTTTTCAAAAATGAAAATACAGGCAGTTAACTCATTGAATTTGAAATGCTTGGGCCTCAGAATTTGCAATTATGTAGACAATTGTGTAGAAACTCCTCAACTTAGATGACCATTAAAAAAATTAATGGAATTACAGAAAGGTAGTGATTTCACATTTCCTCTCAAGGAACTTGAGATGTCAGGGCAAGCCACCAAGCATCCTATTTCCAGAAATTACCTAACCTAAAGAAGGATCATTAACTGTCTGAATTTCTGTCTTGAGCAAAGATAATAGACTTCTCAGAGGTGTGTGTTGGAGTTGGGGATAGGGGGCTGTCCCAGAACACAAGACTCTTTACCTCTGGCCAGTTAGTCAGCCTGTTCATAAATGCTTCTTCAGTGCCTGCTGTATTCTAGACACTGGGCTAAGTGGGGCTGGGGACAGTGGTGACCACGGCAGGGACTGTGTGTGTGGCAGGCTCCATGACTGCCATGTCTAGTGCACTATGGTGGGGAGTGAGTGTCCTGGCAGCCAAGCTGGAAGAATATATGGAAAAGCAGAAACATCAAACAACCACAGGCCACCACGAAGGAGGGAAGAGCTGAAGAACAGGAAAAAGAATCTAAGCAGCCACTATGGGGATCTGAACCTCCTTGACTTACACAAATGAGGGAGACTCAGGAGGTTTAAGACTCAGAGGACTGTTGGAAGCTCAAAACCAAGAAAGAAATGAGTGTCAACAAAGTGATGGGTGTGGTCTGGAGAGCAGAGAAAACTAAGGTAACCTTCATCTGCCTCTTTGTGTAGGTGTGGAGCTAGCTAGCTTTTGAAAAATGTGTTCTTTCCATTTTCAAGATGTCAAGTGTAAAACGCCAACTCACTCTCAATTTAAGAGTTCAATTCTTATTCCCGGGAAAAGGCAAAAGTTGCTTTTGTGGCCACATGAGACATCGCCTTGAAGGATGCCTGGCCGAGATCTTTTTGGCAGTGTTGGGTCGTACCAACACCATGGTAGAAACCCAGATTGGGGGCCAATAGGAGGAGCTGTGATTTTCTCAGCCAGAAGAAGCAGAATATGGCCCTCAGTGGGTCCTGTGCCGCCAGCAGAGGGAAGGCCTGACTCCAGGAGTGCCTTTGGACTAGGCGGTTACGGCACTGTGAAGAAAGCAGCTCTGTTTCCTGCAATATGAACAAAGCACATAAAAGTATTTGTACTTACTACACTGACATGGGAAGACCTTTCCCTGCAAAAAGCAATTAGTCCGAAGAGACTCAAGTTATAACTGTGGCACTGACACCAGCTTATTGTGTAATTGAGTTCCCCTTGCTTAGCTTCCTGGTTTCTCTTTCTGTGAAAGCAGCATTCTACAGCTAATATTGCCTAAGTTGGGAATCCCAGCAAAGCCTTCCCACAGCCCCGTTGTCAACTCTCTTCCATCTTCTCTGGGGTTCCATTACAAACAGATAAATGCAGCTTGTTCAGAATTGGAAAAAAGACGTTTTATCATGTAATGATGTCACTGATCACATGTCTCAAAGGGTTATGCCCTGTGACCTTGCCAACTCATTCTTATTTCAGCAGATAACACCATCTCCACAAACCACCCTCCACAGAAAACGATTGGACCAATGCTATTTAATTGGGGTTTTTTTCTTGATTCTCTTATAATAATTTTATTATTTGGATGCTTCTGGTATTTAGAATTCCAGAAAAGTGATCTTTGGCCATGGCCAAGGAAGACTTTCGCTGGTCTGTATGGCACTATTTCATGTGCCGCCTGCCCCATTTACAAAGCCTCATCTTTCAGAGGCAGGAAATGACATCACACTCTACATGGCACTTCATGATCTCAGTGTCTCTTTTATTTAAAGGTAATTAAAAATGTGGCTCCAAGTTCACATTAACTTCTCTAACTTACTATTGACTGGAGTTACCATCCCATCACCTTCCTTCCTTTCCCTCAGATTAGGAGGAGATCAGCTACTAGAGTCTAAAATGTCAACCTCATTATGTCGCTTCCAAGTTTAAAATCTTTTAATAGATTCCTAATGTCCATTGCAGTTTCCCAGTGGATGGTGTGGGTATTCCTAATGGAATTTATTTTATATTTGTTTATGTATTATATATATTTATATGTATTTATTTTACTTTCATGTTTATATAAGCAAAATATATTTACTTTACTGTTTATTAGGAAAAATATATATTTATTTTATGGTTCATTAGGAAAAATATAAACATAAATATGTTGAAAGAGAAACTGAATCATATTAAAATTTTGAGTTTAATTGAACAAACATCAACCTGAATCAGAAGTGGTTAGAAACCCTCTACAAACAAGAGCTAGGGGCAACACTTTTATAGAGAAGACACAGTAACAAAACAAGGAGATTATTTGGCTATAGCGTAAGGAGTTGCTTTATTTAGAAAAGACTCTTTGACTGTTTATAACTGTCCTTAGGTTTCAATTTCTTAATCTTGAGACATTTATACACTTAGATTTTGGTTTGCTTATATAAGCCAATAAGGCATTAGAACCAACTCAATCTAAATGGCCTCCTTGTTTAGTTGATTTAACATATATTAAAGTAAAACTATAATATGTAACATACTGTATCTTAATTATTATATACTAGGAATATATTACACATTAGTAAGAATAGTATACGATCATATTATTGTATTTTAATAATAATATGTATATACCAAACCATTGACATTACTGCTTAGGATGAAAAGTAAAGTAAGTGAGTCAATATAGAATCCATTTAAAAAATACTAAGTAAGTAATAGTCTGGGTTGCTCTTGAATTGCCAAAGCTCAGAATGATGGTAGGGACTGGCTAAAATTTGAAGAGTGTTGGCCAACTGGAAAAAGTTTGGCTCTTCAGCATGTCTCCAGCTGTGTGTCTTCACACCCTTTATTTCAGCAACTCATAACTATTTTTTGCTTCTTGAATATGGAGTTAACTGTCACATCTCCCATTCTTGTGTTCTAATGTTGCATGACTTGGGGAATTTCACTTAAACTCTTGGGACCTTAGTTTCCTCATCTGAAAAAGGAGTATAAATAAGTCTCCGGAAACTGACAGAGGTTTTTGAAGAAAGTGACTGAATATGCTAGTACTTTGTAAACTGTGCAATGTATTATACAAATATAAACGATTATATTTTAGCTTTATATCTCTCACAGTGCATAGCAAGTACTCATTAAATATGTGTTAGGGTGCATACCACTGACATTCAAGTTTGGAATGGCATTTATTTAATTAAGCAAGGATTCATGGGGTGACAGTCCTTCGTGCAGAAATAATGGGGTTTTTACCTTCAAAGAGTCAATCTAAAGGAGGAGACTAGCACCTAAAAAGGTGACTACAATTTAGGTATTGATGTTTTTATAATAAAGATATGAGGAGCATGAAGTCAATGAGGCAAGCTTCCCCAGGAGAAGTGATGCTGAAGCTGAGTCTTTTTTTTTTTTAAAGATTTTATTTATTTATTTGACAGAGAGAGAGACCACCAGCGAGAGAGGGAACACAAGCAGGGGGAGTGGGAGAGGAAGAAGCAGGCTCCCAGTGAAGGAGCCTGATGCGGGGCTCGATCCCAGGACTCCGGGATCATGCCCTGAGCCGAAGGCAGATGCTTAATGACTGAGCCACCCAGGTGCCCCTGAAGCTGAGTCTTTATAGGATGAGGACTAGCTACCTTGGTAGATGAAGTGAAAGAAGGCCTCCTGTTGAGGGAGCATGGGCAGAACTGTAGACCAGTGCTGCCCGCTGGAAATGCCACACAAACCATGAATGGGACCCAGATGAATCAAAAGTTCAAAGAAACAGGTGAAATCTGTTGTAATAGCATATTTTATTTAATGTAACAAATCCTAAGTATTATTATTGAAAGGCTAACCAACATTTTTAAATGACTAATGAGATAATTTGCATTTTTTCTTTTATACTGAGTCTTCGAAATCTGGTGCTTATTTACACTGAGAGCGTGGGATAATTCAAACTATTACATTTCAAGTGCTCAATCGCCACCTGTGTCTAGTGGCCACTGTATTTGATAGCACAGGCATAAATGACAGAGGAAAAGTCTGGAATACTAAATAAATGGAGTTCTTTGATATGCCTAGAGCACAGGCTGTATGTGAATACCTGGTGGGAGATGAAGGCGATGCCGTCAGACACCAGAGCACGAAGGTCTTAGATGTCAGCTTAGGGGAGTCTCAGTTTAATCATGAAGGCATTCAGGAGCCTTTGATGCCTTTGAGAGATTTTATGTAGATCACATTTGGGGTTTTTGAAAGCTGATGCTGACAACCGTGTGAAGGATTGATTGGGGAGGCGCAGTGCAAAGAACAGTGACGGTGTTTCTCAAACTGTTGTGTTTCTCTGCATTTAATGAAGCTTTTATATAAACTTGCAATTAGTAGACAGCTGTTATCAGTTTTTAGTGTCTTATGAGTTCATGTCATTTGGGGGGCCTTCATGAGAATTTTAAGGAGAAGGTGGGAGGAGAACAAAGAATATCGGTTTGTAACAGAGAAAAGGTTGGGGTGTGGACACCACTGGCTAAGGCTAAGCAGCTCCTGGTGAGGAGTTCTTCAGTCAAATAGAACTTGCCCTCCACCAACTACTACAGAGTAGTACAAACAGGCATCATGCCATGACTGAATGCACATATGCGGGCCATCTGTCCTTAATGGCAAGGTATATATGTACCCCGAAATTCTAGATAATGTAACTTTCCTTTGAGGTAAAAAGTGATTTTCTTAGGTGTCTTCTCTAAAAAGACCAAAGTCTTAAATAGGTTACTTATTTTATCATTATAACCTGCTTATAATTGAGTTCCTTACTTTGCTTTTCCCTTTATGGTAGAAAACAAACTACTTAGATTTATTTTGTTCTCAAGATTGTCTGCTTCCTGGGGCCCTTTCTTCTTCCCGTCTGCTCTTCCACCATTTTGCTCCACAGTGCCCTCTCAGCTGCATTGATTTCTAATCGAAAAGACAGCATATCAATAAATTTTAAGGTATTAAGGGTAGAACAAATGAACATAGAAATGTAAAGTGGTGTTCTTTCAAGTAATATGCTGGCCATGCCACCTCTTTCTTATGCTCTAGGAGCTCCCAGCCTATGCTAACCCCTCTGAGCCAAATAATAGTAACTTAAATGTATATGGAATAGTCAGCGAGACTGGAGGCCATGAGCAGAGGGAGGTGTGGATTGGTGGAGGGGGTGTCCATGAGTCTCACATCTGGCCCTGCTCCAGGCACTATCCAACCCACTTGTCCCTGAAGCCCAGAAAGTGCCTGAAGCATGAAGTGATGATAATGACTGTCACCTCAGGGCATGGACAGTAGCGATGGCTCTGCCTGGCACTGCAGCCATTTCTAAAATTATTTGAGACATGAATTTTAAAATCTACAGTTTTTTAAATCTTAAAACCAGGTCCTCAGACTACATAACCTTGGTTAATTCCTTTTGCTCCAATTACAGTTCAGGAAATTTGAGAATGGTGGGTGGTTTGATGAGATAATAAGAAGGGCAAATGAACCTTATTTATAGTAGTTGAGGAACCACCAAGAGGTGAATAACCACCAAGAGCTGTTTTTTCTCTATCATGTCCACAGTTTACCAAGGTAGTAAATCATTAGAAAAAGCTTGTTTTCTTTTTTTACTTTTTTTAAAAAAGTGATCTGCATTTTGAGTTAGGTGCTTCTGGGAAGCTAGCTGTCTGGCATCTGTCCATGGTGCTTGAGCACCAGTGAGAATGTTCTGAAAACTATAAATCCCCCTCTGAAAAAAACACACCTCTGCCTAGCTACGTGGGGTTGGGGATAGCAGGTGGGGAGTGAGTGTGGACCACATCACCAGAAGGAGAGGAAGAGCTGGACTTTGACAGTTTTTTCCCACTGTTAAAGTAAAACACTAGGCAAGTTGCTTTTTCAAAGTTAAGAGATGTCTTTTCATGATCTCTTCACACAATGTGGTCACTCATAAAAGAAGAAAAAGTAATTACGCTCTGGAAAACTGCATGAGGTCAATTCCTGTTGCTTTTGTCAATTGTCTTCTTTTGGAGGTCAATTAAAGTGACTAATAGTAATAAGATGAGTATCCCTATGGGGGTTCCCCCCCAAAAAAAGAGAAATTCCTTGTGATTGCCCCACCTGGTTGGGAGCATCAGATGATTTTCACCAGTTTTGTCTCAAGAAAGAAGAAAATTTTGATTGACTACTGACTAGATTTTGTCTTTACATGGAAAAAATAATAATAATTGCTGGAGAAATAAAGTAGGAAGGGGAAAAAAATCTCTCCAGCCAGGGTCACCTTGCTAGGTCCTCCTTTTTCTTAACCTAGATTTTCCAAATGTTCTTTTGGGAATGGAGTGAGTGAGGATTCCACAGACAGGTCCTGATTAGGATCCTTTTATCAGGGAAGAAGGGAACAGATTAGACTTAAGACCCTAATCTAACAGCATTGATAACAATGTGGAACAGAAATACTTAGACTTTCATTTAGAAAGCGGCCTTTCACGACTGGGGGTAAATATTCTACAGTGCATAATATGAGGAAAAACCAATTGGGAGATGAGGATGAAATGAACTTCAATCAGATTGGCTGAGGATGTGGCAAAGGGATTATTCCGTGCTGAGCTCAAATGCACTTCCCTTCCCGGAAAGGGGAAAAAAAACCCATTATTACTCCATAGCCCAGTATGCATACATTCATTCATCAGTCCTTAATTGAGGGCCTACTAAATGTTAGGTGGGGGGTTATCAGGGATTTAGAAATGAATGCTATATGATGCTGACTTGCGGGGGCTGAAAATTCTAGCGGCAGAAGTGGGTTAGGGAATGGTTACATCCAGGGTGAGGAGGTAGGATGTGTGCGAGGTGCTGCGGACCCCCAGAAGACAGGCTTTTCCTCAAATGGAATGCTGTGAAGTCATTATTCCGTGCAAGACTTTTCTTTTTAATAGACTTTAGCATTTTCTTTCATCATGTGAGGTCTCCCATCAGGGCACATGTTTCATGTACCTGTTTCTCCTTTGTTGGAAGAAAAAAAAATCTGTAATTTATTTGGATACTTTTGCACTCAGCTTTGCATGAGGCTAGATTTTATAAAATCGCGGCAGGGAAAATATGTGGGAAAGGTACATAATCCACAGTATTTTTCTGATTGGAAGCTAAACCTATACATGAGAAAGGAAAAGTAGCAAATCAGCTCTTGGAATGGAGAAGTGTGGCCATTTTCTGCTAAACACCTCCCGAGGCTCTGAATTTTACTCTCCCTGCCCCCAGTACATTTTTATTTCTTGTAACCAGTAAGCCCAAAAGGAAGTGTGACGTTTTCCCTGATGAGGATATTTTGGTTTATTTGATCCTGGGAAGCCTCTGTGGGCTTGACAGGTTGTGCCAGTTCTCAGGAGTAGAGCGCGTATGGCTGGTGCCCCTCCTGGTGACCTTCGCGGCCATCTGGGCCCGGCCTGCTTCTGCCCGCTTCGCCCAGCAGGGCACGGCCTCTGCCGGGAGCTTGCAGATGCTCCGCTCAGACCCTGCTTCCGTGACTCACGCCATCTGTTGGTAATTTGTCGTTATTCTGGGGTAAGGGTTTTGCAAAGGCCTCCATCTCTGGAGTCCCTCCATGAGGCGCGCTCTCCGATTGCAGTTTTCTGACACCAGCTTCCCATCTGGGCTAGGCCCCAGCACTGAGTCAAGCTCTCATGAATGTAATGATAATGTTCTTTGCACTTTAGAGAGCTTCACACCAAGTTCCTGCCCCCTCTTGAGCGAGTTACACTCTTTGTGGGACTTGTTTGAAGTTCAGCCAAGCTGGCAGCCATGGGGTTCCATTTTTACAAGCTCTAGCAGCAGTAGGCTGCAGTCCTTTGTGTCACCGTGCCATCTGCTTCGCTTTTTCCCTCTTCAAACTGTAAGCAAAATGAGCTACCTAAACCAAAAATGCACCCCCACCTTTTAAACACATTTGCATCGAGTCAACCTAAATGACTGTTTTGTCTGTTCTAAGCCACAGTCCTTTCTCCTACCTCCTTAAGAATTTTATTTTCTCCAAAAAACATAGACAATTATAATTATGACTATATATTAATTTTTTCTATATACCAGGCACTGTGCTATACGTTTTATGTTCTCATAATTCCATTTTATCCTCCCAAAAACCCAATGAAGGAGGCACCATTCCAATCCCTGTTTTTGTCTGTTAGGAAATTGGAACTCAGACAAGTAACTTACCCATGACCATGCCACTGGTAAATGATGAAACCTAAGTCTAAAGCCCACTGACTGACTTCTTAGTGCAAGAGCTTAACTTTTTGTGTATCCTTCCCCCATCTTGATAACAATTATCCAATGCTTTGAATTTCAGTGCCTTTGACTCAGTTCTCAAAAATAGCATCACATGTCCATTGGCAATTACCAGTCATTCACGCACCAAAAAAAAAATATTTATGGAGAATCTATTGTGTGCCATGCACCACGCTGAGCCCTGAGTAGCCAATTATGAAGAAGGCTTATTTCATGGGGCTTATGATATAGTTGGGGCTACATTTACTTATTTCACGAACCTTTAAAACCAACAGCATACAGTCACCGTGGTAGGGGCTGAAGCTATAATGTCAAAAACGGTACCATCCCTTAACTGTGTTACACCAACGGTTCGTCTTTCCAGTATGTCAGGACTCTCAGGAGTCACAGTTCCAGGATTAGGAATCAGAAGAGCTGGATGCCAGCACCAGTGTTTATTGTGTGTGTCCTGGCTAAATCTTTGAACTTATCTCTCCCTTGGTTTCTTCATCTATTGAACAGATACCATGTAAGCTTACCTCCAGCTCTGGAAAAATCATTTCTACTCTAACTGAACTTGACTTTGAAAGACGTTTAGGGTTTAGAACTATGGGGAAAGAGAAAAGAAATAAGTCTCAGTTCATAAGAAAAGCAGGAAAAACTTCAAGAATTCTATTAATCAGGAAGCTTTTGGCTTCGAGTAACAGAAAACATGACCAGTGACTTAAAAATTTAGGGATTTATTTTCTCCCATAAAAAGAAGTCAAAGGGTAAGGGTTTCTGGTGTTATTTCATTTGCTCAGCAATGCCACCAAGGACCTAGTTTCTTTCTAGGTTTCCAATCTGCCACCCTTAGTATCGTGGCCTTTTATCTTCAAAGTTATTGCCTGTGGTTCCACGATGGTTCCCCTTATTTCCAGAATTATTCTCTTGTAATGATATCCAAAGCCAAAAGGAAGCCATAAGAGAAAAAGACTTTCTCCCTACTGTGGAATTTTTGTTGTTGTTGTTTCTGGTTTTGTTTTGTTTTGTTTTGTTTTCCACTCTGGAAAAGGAACCAGCCTTTCCTTTTTATCTCATTGGCTAGAACTTGGTAACACATCAAGCCTTAAACCAATCATAATTAATCCTTTGGATCTGAAGGTGAGGCTTTTGCTTTCTCTGCAGTTGGGGACTCTCCACCAGCTAAATATCTGGGTTGTTTTATAAGGAATAAAGGATGTCTGTCATAGAGAGTTGGGAGAAAGCGGACACATTAGCAATGGTCATTTAGCTCTAGAAAAGCCAAGAACACTTGAAGAAACTACAACATGTGGGAATACTCAAGATAATGCTAGAAAAGATAGATCCTAAAGAAAAACTTCTGTTGTCCAAAAAGATCTTTTGTTACCAGAGGAAAGAGTCCTTAGAAGAGAAAGGTAAGGGATAAAATTGTCACTAAGAGACATGAACTCCTCATGACTGGCTTGTATTTGGAATGGAGAAGGACTAGTGACAACTTCTTTTTTGTCTTAAATTTGGACACTGTGGAAGTAATTAACAAGGCAGATTGACATTCAGTGTGGCAGCTTGAACAAACCTTGGTCTTCCAAAAGTCTTTATTGAACTAGGCACTAAGATACAAAGATGAACAAAATATAGCCACTTACTGGCAAAAAATGTTATATACTTATACATTCTCAATTGAAATTGCAGTACAATAAATGCTTTACTAGATGTATCTACAGAATACAGTTGGAACAGTGAGAAGGGACTTGCCAATTCTTGGAATGGGACAAATGAGGATGTGGGGAGGATGTAGAATGGAAATAACATTTGAGCTCAATTCTGAAGGGGAAGAAAAAAAAAAGGCATCCAGAGTTGAAACTTAGGAGAAGGGCAATCTAGTCCAAGAGAATTATAATAGAAGTTGAAGTCCTCTGGATGTTTTTTAGCAGATATTTAATATTAACACTTTCAGGAGCCAAAGAACCAACAACGCTTACACCCACTGCTTAGAAAACCTGTGCTCTTCTTCTTTGTTGAGATAGACTGTGGTTGTAGCCTCAGAATGTTGAGGTTGTGGGTGCTTATCTATGGCTGCTTGCTGAGGAGCTGAGAAGCCCCCTTGGCAGGGACAGGAGGAATGAATGGAGGAAGGACCATGTAGTCAGCTCTCCACTTCAATTACCATGTGATCTTATTTTCCTCACATCTTTCCACTTCCACATCCATATTTATGAACCCATCTTACCCAGTAAACTTCACCTCCTTAACAGTGGGGTGTGTCATTGCATCTTTGTCTTTCCTGTGCTCTAGCACAAGACTTGACATGCTATCAGTGTTCAAAACATGGATGTTGAACAGATTGATGATTGAATAAATGAAGTGAGAAGTTGGCCAACGGTAACATTTATGTTTGGCTTATCAAGTACTTTCCTCGCTTCACTGTATTAACCATATCTGGCTCAGGATGTTTTACCTGAGTAGAACTTGTAAAATATGTCAATAGGAGGTGGAGTAAAGGCAGGACTCCCTATATTTAGAGATGTGTAACATATGAGGATCTGATAGAACTGAGCCACCACCTAAGCCCACTTACAATGGGAAAAGAGATGAAATGCACAAGGAGCAAACATTTATTTGAACTATTCATTAAAAGAATCCTGATATAGGGGGTTAAATTATAGACTCTAGCCAGTGCTCATGGGCTTGAATGCACTGCTTCCTGGTTATATGACTTTGGGCAAATCACTTAATTCCTCTATGCCTCAGATTTCTCATCTAAAAGTAGGAATGGAAATAGTAACTACCTCAGAGGTTGTTGTGAGGGTTAAATGAATATATGCGTGTTGTTTTATATTACTATGTTCCTGGCAAATAGTAAATACCATACAGGTGTTAACTACTTGAGCTTCAAAACAACCCTAGGAAATAAATAGTACTTTCACACTTAAAGCTTAGAGAAATTAAATGAGTATCAGGATCTCCTAGGTCAAGTAGGTAGCAAGTGACAGAATCGGGATTGAAATTTAGGTCTGACACTACAACCCCTGTTGTAAGAAATTTGAATGACCACAAATAGATTGCTAGTAGAAATCTATGGACCTTAACAAGGCTAGATAGTAACTAAGGTTTCCATAAAAATATTTTTCTTTAACAAAGAAAAATTCTGCATAAAACACATAAACCACAGACACCACTTTCTCCCTAGGTTCATGAGATTATGGAATCACAGATTTGAGCCATCGATCAATCACGGCTCCTCACCTCTGGACCAACGGCTGGTAGACATTTCCCAGCACTTAAAACTATCTGGAGCAAAGGAGCTGTTTTTTGGGGTTTTTTGGTTTTTTTTAATTTCCAATTTAGTATAAAACCAAATTTTTATAAAATACAATAAAAATTTGATTACAAGAAAAAGAAAACAGAAAACAACATTCAAACCCCAAATCTTGCCTAACGTTCAATGGGCAAATTGCATTAGAAGTTTCTAGATGCTTATTCTCAATTCCTGTACTCATCTTTTCATGGATCTGTACCAACAGCCAGTCACTGGTCCACAGACCAAACTCTGAGTGTCTTGACTGAAAGGACTTCCATGAAGAGTTTGTTACCCCGAAGCAGAAATGTTACACATTCCTATTTGCTCTTTGCTTATAAGGAAGTTACTCAGATTTCTATAGATTTTCCTATGCAAATGTTGACCTAATGTTTGCAAAGCCCTCTGGAGAACTTCAGTCTATCCTCAGAGGGTATTGGAAGAATGCTCTAAAGAAAATTAAAAACAAAAAACCAAAAAAAAAAAAATGCAGCCTCTGTAGTTGATTCTTTTTGCTGGACACAAGGAAGATATTAAAGTCACTTTTAACAAAGGGTTGAGAGAGCTCCTGAAAGACAGACCCTGGGCATACTTGAGAAACACTATTTTAGCACAGAACTAGTCTAAATGCCCAGGAGGGATCCCCAGACCTCATGAATGAGACAGAGCCATTTTAGAGTCACACGGAGCCTCTTTACCCCTCGGCCTATATTCCTTGCTCAAACTAAACTTCCTCGACAACTTTTCCCTCAGATCCAAACTCATATTTGGACTGTCACCATCTTCCCACTTCTGGAATAGAACATTAAAAGACAGAAAGAAAGGAGCCAGGCAAAGAGAGTTTATTACCGTGCAGCCCTGCTGTTACATCTCCTATCAGAGCTCCACTTTATATTTTATTTCATTTTATTTTTATTCAGCAAATACTTCCACTGTGCTTATGTGTGTCGGGTACTATTCGAACTCCGTTAATCCTCACGATGACCCTATGACATAGGTTCTATCCTTCTCCCCATTTTATAGATGAGGAAACAAAAGTACGGAACATTTAAGCAACATCCCAAGGTCACACAGCTGGGTTTTTATCTGTGTCAACATATTTCCTCCTCTGGGATAAAAAAGAAAAGTAGAGAGAAGGGTTTAGGATGAGCAGGAGTAATAGCAGTCTGAGAAGAACTGAGAATTCTCAAGATTTCCAGCATGAGAAAGCATCCAAATCTCAGAAATAACAGAAGGGGATCTGAGCCACAGTAAGGGAAGACAAATTTGAGTGGTAGGATTGGTACATAATATGAGAAGAGAAAAGCAAAATCACATATATATCATAACAAACTCATATCAAAGGACATAATAATACATGTGTAACAATAACAATAAAGATAAAATTGCCATACTTTTTGGAATATCTACTATCTGGTGGCTTACATATGTACCTTTGTTCGATCTTTCACAACCCTAAGAGAAAGACAGCATTACCCTCATTTTTCAGATGAAAAAGTTAAAGCTACAAAGAGGTAAAACGACTTGCTCGGTCGTACAGCTACTGATTGGCAGAGCAAAAATTTCCTAGCGAGTTCTAGCCTGACTCCAAATCATAGGTCATTTTTACTCGCCATACAATCAAAGTTAGTGACCCCAGGACATCAAGGAATGGATGAAGAGGATTCTAAATCTGTGTGTCAAGTCAATATGTGTCCAAGAAGTGTCAGAACTATGGCACCTACAGATAAAACTAGTTATTTGTTGCTTTCAATTGGGGAAACCCAAGAAAGATAAACCTAGCCACCCAATAACTAGATACAGAACACTTCCATTTCACGCAGGTGGTAATGTCATATGCACCTTGCAAGAGAAATATGTGTGACATGATGGCTGAGAATATGACCTTACTGAAACTCTTGGGGTATCTGTCTCTCTTAGACCAGGTTGTGTGTGGTCTGTGGAAGACAAAATGACTCCTATCTGATGCCCTGGATGGATGACCCACTAGGGTTATTGGGTTCTGCCAACATTATTTC
This sequence comes from Ursus maritimus, assembly GCF_017311325.1. Classification (NCBI taxonomy): domain Eukaryota; kingdom Metazoa; phylum Chordata; class Mammalia; order Carnivora; family Ursidae; genus Ursus; species Ursus maritimus. The sequence goes on from NW_024423675.1 coordinate 48,769,393, forward strand.
CATCCTAGATCTACATAAAGTTTGTTGGCAGATGGAGTTGGTTCCTGAGACCAGACCGGAGGGTATTTTTATTACTCCACAGGGCTTGTATCAATTCATGCCCTTCCTTTTACAATGAGCTTTGGTCCAGCTTTTTTTCAGCTCTTGATAACAATCAGTTGATTGTGTGGCAACAGTTGTAGTTGCGTATGTTGATGCTAAGCCTTATTGAGTGCAGAACTGGAATTCTATCTAGGATATTCACAGTTTATCTACAGCATTTCAAGAAGATAATAAAAGCCAGATAATTCCAGGATGGGTCAGAAAGAATGATACTCTTGGAATGCCAAGTGAAATTGTGAAAATAGCATTAGTAGGAGTTTCAAAAAAATAAATAATAGGAAGCCCATGCATTCTTGGAATTGGCAAGGTACTTCCCCATAATTACATACTTGCTTGGAACCCTGTCTTATCTCTCTTTGAATGACCTCCCAGTTAAAAATAACCAGATAAAGTATCCGGATTCCAGAATGCCAGGAATCTTTTGACCAGGTGAAGTCTCATCTTTCCAGATATCTGATGTTAAGTCACCCGAGATGAACCTGTACATTTTATTTGGTAAAACAGTGGTAACACGGGTATTGTAGGGATATAAGGCAGTGGCGGAAGGAGACTCTCTGTGTTTGCTTAGGAGGAGAAATTATTCCGTATTGCCGGCTGGCTGTGGTTCAGAAGTATTACCCTAGACCACTGCCTTACTGTTCCTGAGGATGCGATAAGAAAAGAAATCCCCCAGTGTGCAAAGGGAAAGTGGGATTTAATAGATGGAGATTTTCTGGAAAGACTTGAGGTTAAAGGGGGATAAAACAGCAACAGACACTTATCATGGATGCTTGCCAGGCTCATCTGTGACTGGATGTCCATTTGGTTTGAACCAGAAAGTATACTCCGTGCACACAACAGGCGTTATCAAGCTTCCTCCTCTATGGGAGTGTGTGCATGTGGCACTCGTAGCTCAGCTCTCCCCTTCTGCTCTCAACACAGACACAGCTAATCAATCACCACACTCTCCTCTATCGTACCCGAATTTGGCATCAAAATCCTTCCCACCCTAGTGCTCCAGAGAGCCTCTCAAGCCACAACAATAGGCACATGAATTGAAACTTCTTTGCTTTCTCTGCTCCACGCTGGTAATGCAAAGATGAATAAAACAGCATCTGACCTCAAACAGTTCTCAGACTATTGAGGGAAACAGACCTAGCAACAGTGGCTTACAAAATTGCAAGATGAAATAGCAGGATTATACATTCAGTGGTGTGGGAACACAGAAGGAAGAGTAGCTGTCTATTCCTGAAGGAGTGCTTCCTGGAGGAAATGAATATGAATGAGGCTAGAAGGAGGAGAGAATTCACTTCTCAGTCAAGGTGGGATAGGCGTGGGAGCTCTAAATAGCACCGCCTATGAAGATGTTTTCTCAGCCTAGGGTCTGAGTGGCAGAATGGCAAGGAGTGGGGGTGGGAGGCAGGCCTCGGGTCAAGACCTGCCCCTCCTGTTTGCCAGGTAAGATCTTAAGGATTTTTTTGTTTTGATTTTTGGGTTTTTTGTTTGTTTGTTTTTGTAGAAAAACTCCCAGTCTGAGGCATGTGGATTCCTTGAGGGCAATGAAATGATTACAATGACCCCATGAATCCACCATACACTGGCCAGCCCCTGAACCCGTCGTAAATACACATAGGTGTATACTCTTTTAATGTCACTGCTAAGAACTCACAATGTACTTGGAGCAGAAGAACCAGGAGAAAAAAGGCTTTCCCCTCAGCAGTTTAACCTGAAGTGCCACAAACAAAACACTGTGGGCTTAAAGGTACCAGATGGACAATTGATTTAATTGTGAAAATTCCCATACAAGCTGGGAAAAGGTGGGGAATTTGGAAGAGTCCTGGCATCTGAACATGTACTCAGGGGCTTTTATGATCGGTTGTTTAAGCAGGTTACTTCTTTTTTTTTTATTAAATGTGTAAATTCAGTTTGGGTTCACAAGTTATAGCTTTTGTTACCACTATAGCCTTTCCTGACAACCCAGAGTACTTAAACTTAGGTTCCATCTCTGAGAAGTCATTATATTTAAAGAAATACTCAACAAAGGAAATACGCTTAGCCATTAATCTAATAGTTGAACCTTAGAAGAAGAAACAAATACACAATGGAATATTACTCAGCCATCAGAAAGGATAAAACCTACCATTTACATAGACATGGATGGAACTGGAGGTTATTATGCTAAATGAAATAAGTCAGAGAAAGACAATTATGTGATTTCAATCATATGTGGAATATAAGAAATAGCACAGAGGATCATAGGGGAAGGGAGGGAAAACTGGGAAGAAATCAGAGAGGGAGACAAACCATGAGAGACTCTTGACTCTGGGAAACAAACTGCAGGTTGCTGGAGGGGAGGTGGGTGGGGGGAAGAGGTAACTGGGTGATGGGCATTAAGGAGGGCACGTGATGTGATGAGCACTGGGTGTTATAGGCAACTGATGAATCATTAAACATAACATCTAAAACTAATATAAACTATATGTTGGCTAATTGAGTTTAAATTAAAAAAAGAAGAAGAAGCAGTTGATAACATTGTTATCACTAAATTAGCATCATTAAGGATCAGTGACCATTATCACTTTTAGTTGGGGGCAGCACTTCTTAAAGTCTAGGTAATAAAAAAGGCTTCTGGATTTATTCTTCAAAACATTGAACATTAGCCTCATTACCCAAGTTAATATTATAATAATCTCTTACATTTGTATAGGATAGTTGGCAAATCACTTTCTTTCACCTACATTCTATTATTTGGCACTCACAATAACCATTCAATGTAGATTGAAAAGTATTATTAAACATATTTTAGTGGTAAGTATTGCCATTATCTAGGATACGGATTTATTTTTTTTTAACAGATACCTAGGAAGGAGGGAGAGAAGGAAAGAAGGAAGGGAGGGAGGGAGGGAAAGAGAAAGAAACAAAATACCTATACAAACAGCATAGAACAGAAGATTGAGTAATTATCTATAGTGAGAACTTGGGGACAATTGTTTCAGTGCTTTCTTATCCCATGCCAGTTAAATCATAGAGGGGTACTTAGGTTTATGAGAACCCTGTAATACTTTTCAAGGTGAGTTGGCACCCCAAAGATGAACCAAATGAACCTATAACAGACTGGGTCCCATGGCAACCAGGCGGCATGCAATTTGAGGAATTATCCCAATTTGAATCGTTGCTATTAATAGCACATGTTCATAAGTACAAAATGTGCCGGAAAACATGAAGAATGAAGTCAAATTTGTAAGAAACTGAAGAAAAGGGAAGGAGGTTGAAATGAATAAGACCAGGAAGGAGAGAGGGAAGAGGTGCTAGTTGCTGGGGAGAGGTGAAGGAGTGGGCGCGTAAGTAGTCCGATCCACCAAATGAGAGAAGTTGCAGGAATTGTTGTCAGTTCTTTTTCTAGACAGCATTTTGATATATGCAGCAGCAAAGTGTACTGAAATGGCATCTATTTATACAAAAGTAGTAAAAAAAAAAAAAAAAGAACACGGTTTCTATAGAAGATTTTAAGTGTGTAGACTTTCATGATGATTTGATTTTTCCCCCCGAGGGCTCTGCCCTAAATTTACTGCTTCTTTCATTTTATTGATACTATAATGGAATTTGATACACTCTAATTCAGAAACTAAAATGTTTATTCATTTCATATGTCAGTAGAAAACCCAATCAAGAATAAATATTGCCCCTTCCAAAACTACAATCCTACAAAATGATAATTGCTTTGAAAAGGAATAAACAAGTCTGAGATGAGGGTGCTCTTTTGAAACGGGGCTCTTTATCCAGATTTCCCAGTAGAATTGTTTGGATGATTCCATCCTGCAGGGAAGAACCCTGGGAAGTTTGTAGCCACTGCTCCTGTTTATGGGTCACTTTGCCTCGGTGCTTGCAAACATCATCTGTCACCCTTACAGCTGTGTAGTCGATGAACACCTTCAACAGAGGTTTTTTATGGGGCACCTAGCCTCACAGCTAGAAGCATAGGCTTTCAGAAATAGGGGTCTGTATTCAAGTCACAAGGAACACAGTTTAAGTTCTAGCTTCTGCTTACTAACTGACTTGATGTACGTTAGTTACTAAGCCCCTCTAAGTTTCTTTTCATTTACTCTTAGAGTTCATTGGGATTTCAGATGATCCATTTGAGCTCTTCAACACACAAATTGGCATCAACACACAACATGGTACATGTTGATTTTAAAAATGACTTGTTGGTGTTTGTGTGTGATGTTCATAAGGCAGTAGCCAACACCTACTGAGCACCTTATATACCAGGCACTGCTCTGTGTGTTTTACCTTCAGAATTTGTAGTCCTTCCAACAGCTCCATGAGGGAATACAGAAGCTTCAGCCACTGTGAGAGTTAACCAACCACAAAACTAGAGGGAACAGTGTTCACACAAGACCATCCTCTCTTGTGACACCATTCGCAAGTTCACAGGTTCTCAAAACCATCCTCAGGTTGAAAACTCTGCTAAAAGGGCTCGCAGAACTCACTGAGTGTTGTCCTATTAATGGTTGTGGTTTTTTACAAGAATAGAGATTAAAGTAAACCAAAGGAATAGGCATAGAGAGCAGAGTCCAGACAGATCCAAATAATGGGGTTTCCAGTTGGCATCTCGCCATGGACCTATGGATGGCACCAGTTCCTCTCTGTGAGGATGTATGACACCATGTGTGGAGTATTGTCAACCAGGGACGCTGGTGTCCAGAGTTTGCACTGGGGCTCAGTCACACACTGCTGTGTGCCATCACATGGCTGACCTTTAGGCTCCAGGCCTTTGTGGAGGCAGAACTGCTACCATGTGGCCCCCATCATAAAATCACATTGTCAGACTGCTTGGTGGCCAAAGCTCCTAGGCAGAGACACTCCTGTCAGGCAAGTTATTCCAGGTGTGTAGAGAGCAGCTCCTAGTAGCTGGGAGCAAAGGCCAGACCTCTCTTTGAGTAGGTTAATTCTTCACTACTAGCATTCCCATTTTATAGATGAAGCAAATGAAATGCAGAGAGGTTAAGAAACTTGCCTAAGAGCTCCCAGCTGGTAAGCAAGAGAGCCAGGGTTCAGATCCAGGCAGTTTTTCTCTGGGATCTGTACATATCCCTCTTTGCTGCCTACAGATATGTCCATTGACTTTCCTGGGACCAGACTGCTGATAAATGGTAGGACCTGAATTTGATCTTGGGTGGATCTGATTCAAGAGTTCTTGGTCTTTCTGTGTTCCTGTGGCTTTCCCTTGCAAAAACACAAGAGGCCCACTGACCACTGTCTAAAGGGCTCCTGCCTCTTAAACCCTTGAAATAAGTGAGGTTGCTAAGTTCTCCCTCTGGCACAGTTAGCCATTCTGAGCATCAGCGTCTGTCTCAAAAGGAAAATGCTCCTTTGTGATCTCCTGGGAGTGATTATTAAGAGTCAATGGCGTTTTTATGAGCCTTGAAAATAGTATTATCAATGAAGCTAATAGTTCTGTATTATTTCTTCATGGGGAAAAAAAAAAAGGTGCTACCAGGCCTTACCAATATATGCATGCAAGTTTAATGCCAAGTGTTTGTGAAAGCGGTGTCAGAGCCACCTGTTTGCGTAGAGTACATTACAATGGCACACGTAAGAGTCATGTGTTCTCATATATTCCTGAAGGCACAGTTTCATGTCTTGGGCGGCTGTCTCCAGTACCCTGAAATTTAAGTTGTAATTACAGATACAGATTACAACTTGTTCCTTTAAAAACCAGATCTTTGTTGTTTGTCAGGCCTGGATGGTTGTGAGGGGAGAAGTGGGAGGAGATCCACACCTCCCCCCACACCACCCTCCAGAAGAGCTTTTCTGAGTAACTACTGCAAACAGAGAAAGATCATTGAGGAAAACCAAAGGGGGTGGCATCTCCCACCCACAGATCATGCTGGTGTCCAAGGTCAGCTCACCACCCAGCCAGGAGTCAAGCTGTGTGAGTTCGGTCAACTGAACTTGAATTGAGGCAACAAATAAGCGTATCTTTCCTCCACTTCCTACAGTCCCCTTCCGTTGGTTGAATGCCTCGTTAATCAGAATCTCCCAGAATAAGGCTTAAGCAACTATATATACAGTTTAAGTTCCACGGAGATTCTGAAGCACAGCAAATGTCAAGAGCATAATAGATCTGAAATTATGCCACCATTGAAAAACTGAAATTTGTGAAATGTGTGGAACAAGACAACCTATCATCTATACTCATTTTCAGCATCCAGTTTCATTCCCTTTAAGGGAAATGAAATGACCGGTCCCCACTTATTTAATTTTGGCTTATAAGAGGGGTTGATAGTGTTAATTGAAAGTTAAGCACATAATTATATAGTATACATATTTTTAAAATTAGGGCACGTTTACCACAAAGTAATTTAATTATCATTTATAAATATGTTGCAGTTTTTGAAGTGTTTTCACACCATATGTTAATGACCACAACTGAGGGAAATCATAAAGCCACTTCTAGGTATGGAGCTGTCCTTTGACTGGCGTTTCTTCTGTGGGGACAAATGGTCGTTTGAAGCTACTTCCTATCACGCTGACAGAATAATCAGTTACTAAGCATTTTTTGGCACCAATGGGATATGCAGGCTGGGTTTCAAGTTTTTCTCAGTTGTGAGAAAGAGACCAGGATGTGTTACTCAAGCTCACATGGATGCAGTAGGAGGACGCGGGGTCACCTACCCTTCCCTGGAAGGGAAGACATGAAACACTGGGCACCTCACAGAAAAGCAAACGTGGGTCATTGTTATAGTCAAGCCTGGACAGAAGTTCCTTTCATCTGACAGGAGTTCCGGAAACCCAACAGCAGCTCTGATAGCCTTGCAAGTTCGATACTCAGCTCTTCTATATCCGTCTCTCTGTCTACCTGCTCGGACTTCCTATTCCACGACCACCTCATGGTTTCTGCTGCTGTTACAAACTACCTTTCCACTTCTGAGTTTCTAGGATCTCATGGCTTCTGCTTCCTGCCTTCTTCCTGTGTCTTTTGCTGCAGCCCACCCTACTGTTTGCTAATGCTCTTTGTGCATCTGCCATTGAAAGCCTCTAAAAGAAAGACCAGGGTCAGCGGTTGTGATCCCAGATATGCAGCTCCATGGGGCATATATTACCACAGGCAGGTCACCATCGGGGCCGCTGCCTGCCTATAGCTGGCTGTCTTTGGATCAAGAACTGGCTCCTCGTCCAACTAGCTTCAACCAGGAAAGTCAAGTCATGGGATAGACAGCATTACAAGCCATGGGGCTTCTCAGAGAACACTGTGACCTGTCCAAAACAAGGCGAGCTATACCAGTACCCCTGCTAGTTGAGCCTCAGGCCTTGTCCCTTTCTGGCCCAGCTCTCTGTGTGCCCTGTGCACAGGCCCTGGGCTTTCATCACTCTTTTCCCTAAATGGGATCACCTGTGTCATCTTTCCCTGTCAAGGTTGGCTCTGGAATAGGAAGCAGCTCTTTATATTCTTCCCTGAAATAACTCATGGTTTTTCTCTTTTAAATGTTTCTTGCTAATTACTGTGATTTGAGTAGGGGCTAACTAGAATTACAGACATTGGGGAAGTTATAAATCTCAAAAGCATTCCGTGAGAAAGTTTATTTTGAAATGTAAAAAAAAAAAAGTCTTGACATAAAATATGTCTACATCTTAATCTCCAGAACCTGTGGATATTACCTATTATGGCAAAAGGGTGATTCTTAACTTCTATGGCAGAAAGATGTGATTGCTTGAGGATCTGGGAAGGAGGGGCTTCTCTTGGATCACCAGTGCCCCTCTGCGAGAAAGGCGGTGCGAGATGAGGCAGAGGCGCAGGACAGGAGGAGGCAGCATGACCACAGGGGCAGGGACTGGAGTAACGCAGCCCCAAGCCAAGGAACTCCAGCAGCTTCTAGATGCCAGAAGAGGCAGGGAAGGAGGCCTTTGGAGCGACTGCCTCCCCACTACTTTAATTTCAGATTTCTTGCCTCCAGGACTGTGAAAGAATAAATTCTTCTTGCTTTAAACCACCCATTTTATGGTAATCTTTATAGAAGCCCTGGGAAATTAATACATACACTACCTTAAATGTTCCATGGAAGTCTCCAGACTTCTTGTCTTGAGAACCAGCCAATCGGACGCTTTTTTTTTTTTTTTTTGCAAAAGAGGGTGGATTTTGGCCTGAGGCAGGTTCAGGATAGCCCTGTGGCAAGCCATCCTGAGGTGGCCACAGGGCCAGCTCTGTGACAGTGGAACCCACTGCACACGACAGGTGCTTCATACTGTGTGTTGAATGAATGCATGAATTCCCCAGATGAATTCCTTCTAAACGTTTTTGGTTTTTTTTTTTTTTTTAATTTTCTGGTTCTATGCACCCAAATGACCCCTCTAGCCCCAGATCACACTGCATTTTAAAGCTGCAGCTTTACCGGACTTTTTTTTTTTTTTTTTTCCATCCTGGCCCCGTCTCCGGCCTTTTGCAGTTCTTTCCACTGTTCTTCCTTCCACCACCTACATACACATTCTGGGTAAGAAAGGCAATCGGCCCTCCCTTTTGTTCCCTTTAAACGAAGCAAACTGTTGTTTCTGAAATAAACCCCATTACAGCTTCTTTCCATTTTTATTCTCCCTCCCTGCAGCTCTAAAGCTTAATCAAACTCCAGCCCCACATATAGAACTTTCTCCTCTTTGGAACTTTCACGCCACCTTATCCCTTTTCTGTATCATTTATTTATCTCTTGAAAACCAGACATTAATGTGAATACCACCCCTGTTGGCAGACTTAAGAGTGCTCTACCATCGGGTTCATCGCCTCTCAAAGCACAGTGCAGAACACAACATACCAGATCACTGAATAGGTGGAAAATGCGGGGAAATGGGGAGGTTCAACAAGAGTAGAGAAATTTTGTGATAAAATCCTTAATGTGATAGGAAGTTAATAAGATAAATAGAATTGTTTTGAAACAACATTAAAAGCCCAGTTGAAATGGTAGTGGGCTAGTCCGAATTTGTATGGGTAAAATCAAAATGTTTAGATGAATCTACACTTGCTTTCTTAGTTTTTTTCTATTGCTCTATAGCAATTTGCCAGAAACTTAGCAGCTGAAAACATACATTTATGATCTCACGGTTTCTGTAGGTCAGGATTCCAAACATGGCTTAGCTGGGTCACTTGCTTTAGGGCCTCTTACCGGGTGCTGTGAATGCATCAGCCAGGGTTGTGGTCTTATTTGAAGGGTTGAGTGGGGAAGGATCTCCTTCTAAGCTCATGTGGCCATTGGCAGGATTCAGTTTTTCCAGAGCTTTTGGACTCAGTGCCTCAGTTTCTAGCTCTTGGCCAGAGGATACCCCCTCAGCTCTTGCCATGTGGGCCTCCCCAGCATAGCTACTTGCCTTATCAAAGCCAGCAAGGGAAGTAGCCTGCTAGCAAAACAGAAGTCACAATCTTATCTAGCCCAGTCATAGAAGTGACAGCCCATCGACTTTACCATATACTTCAGTTCGAGGCAAGCCAGTGGGCCAGCATATACTGAAAGGCATGAATACCAGGAAGCTGGGATCATGGAAAACACATCTTAGAACTGTCTACCCCATCTGGTAACTACCATAGGCATTCTTATGTATTTCTAATTATTTTGAATGGGTCATGTTCCAAAAAGTTATTTCTTGCTCAGTTGGATATAGAATTTAGTCTATTTTTCTTATGTAAATGGAATTAGATTCCTGGACTTACCACCAGGTAAGGGTCCTCTGACTCAGAATATACCAAGTATCATGCTAACTATATTACTTTAACCAACATTTATTTTATTTATTATCAAAATTTTAAAATATATTAAATATGTTTTAAAGTATGTTTATTATACTTATTAAAACAATACTCATTGTTATTCTATGAGGATATGCTTCCCAAATGTCAAGTTGAGATGCTGGGACAAATTGTCCAGTTAACAGATCTTCACCATAGCCATGTAGGGAAGTTAGGAGTTCTGTACTTCTGCCATCAGGAGCTCATTAACTATTTCACACTAAGTATATGAACAGATTATTCCAGCAAAATATTTATCCACAAGCTGATGTTTATCAATGATGCATTTACTGTAGTCATTCTAGGAAGTCTGTGATATTTGTATTAAAAATCTAAATGTTACAACGGGGACAGTAAATCATTTTCAGAGTCTTTCATAATGTGTAATTTAAGGAACCATTTCAAATCATTTTTAAATTCTTAAGACTAAACAAATCTTCCACCGTAGCAATCCCCTGTGCTGAAGTTCCTGGTCCTGGTTTGTTTACGCTCAATCTCATGGGTTAGTAACAATGCCACCTCCTCTCCCTCCAGCTCAGAGTGGAAGAATCTCCCTGTTCGGCTAGCAGAAGAAATTCTTTTGAATTTTTTAGATTCATCAAAGACAGGCCCTTTTCCTTTTTGAAGTCTTCTCTTGCTTCCTAGCCACTGGGGAGTGCTTTGAACTCAGCCCCCATTGACCTGTTTCCTCTTCAAAGGCTTCTTCCCTTCCGTGCAGGGAGAAAACACCTTTTGAAAATGGTGGGTTCCTGCCTTACGTGGGTCTGTTGCAGTAAGCAGCAATAAACAACAACAATAATAAGCAGCAGTAGTAGGTCTTGGTAATTTCAGAGAGACCTGGAGAAAATGTGGAAATCAAAGGAAAACCACTTTGCGGTGTTACTTGGAGGAGAGGGTATTAACACGCGTATTCTTAATTGTGCTGCAGCCTCTGTGACTGACATGAAGCAGGGAATGGCATCTAACATGGCCCATCTGTAGGTGGAAACTCTGGCCCAGGTGAAAATTAGACATGGCAAAGTCCAAACTTAAAACAACTTAAGTTATTTAAGTGGGAATCTTCCTCAGGCACCTTAGCAGTTAGACCGTGTCATGAGGCAATGACCTAGCCAACCCGATGATATACTTGTTTTGTTTCACATGTAAATACAACCTGAAGCTGAAAATTCCAGAGAATTTTTCTTTTTCTTAGACATTGACTCATAGACTCATAAACTAGTTATGGGTTAATTCTGTTGAGCATTCCACCCCCCCAATTTAAGTCACTGACTTAGATCTGTAACACTTTTAGCTCTAATGAACTGTATTTTTGTTTTCTGAGGAAGGTGTTAATAAACTTATGATAACTTATAAGGCAATTAAAAGTAGGTCCTTCCCACTCTAGAAGTCTCTGATTCTGCGATCTCAAGTAAACTCTCAGGTACAAGCATCAGCCAGGGCTCAGGTATAGAACAGCCCTGGTCTGCAATTAGCAACATCAATCAAACCACACTGTCCATCATATATAATAATGGATCTTTCAGTCACGGGATGTATTAATTTTCTAGGGCTGCCGTAACGAAATAGCACAGACTGGGTGACTTAAGTAACAGAAATTTATTACTTACAATTCTGGAGGCTAGAAGTCCAACATCAAGGTGTGAGCAGGATTGGTTTCTCCCAAGGCCTCTCTCCTTGTCTTGCAGATGGCCACCTTCTCTCTGTGTCCTCACAAGGCCTTTTCTCTGTGTGGGCATGCTCCTGGTGTATCTCCCTCTCCTTGTAAGGACACCAGTCCTACTGAATTAGGGCCCCACTCTTATGATCTCCTTGAACCTCAATTACTTTTTTCAAGGCCCTATCTTCCAATACAGTCACATTGGGTGTTGGGGGCTTCAACATATGAATTTGGGGGGAACATAATTCAGTCCATAACATGAGGTTACCAACAATGCCTATGGGAGGATTGAAGGTCAAAACTAGCTTGTGAAAATGTGCGTATGAGCGTGTGCATTTGTGGACTTTTCTGGAGAGAGAGAGTTCATGCCTTTCGTGAGAATTTCAAAGAATGCTAATAGATAGAACACATTGTTTCACATCAAGTTTTCTAATTACTTTTCTAGGTACGATGCTGTATGGTGATCCTTCACGAAGAGTCTATGATTCTATAAACTCTGTTGCTCCATCCTGTCTAGATTTTAAGATATGTTGTTTGGCTACAAATCGTTAACTCTCTCTAAAGATTAGGGAATCATTAAAGAACATGGTTTTTTATCCTGTTAAGATTACTAACATGATGATGTTATATTTTTCGTTATCGTATACTTTTAGAGTGTCTTCCATTGGAAATGGTGGCTTATGTGCTTAAGAAAAATATAGTTTTATAAATCAGATAAATAAATCAGATAAATAGGTAAAAAGAATTGCAAATTAAAAACCAATTATGAATTTAGGACATAATAATAGTATTGCAAAAATAAATAAATAAAGTTGAACTTCCCAATTATGGGCAGTGTTGTTCATGCCTATATAATATGCAGAAGAGCGCACTGAAAACCAATAGTCAGGGAGATGGGCCCTATGGTAAAAACTGAAAGAAATTAGAATTTTTTAAATGGAAAATAGAGGAAGACTGATACTTTATAAATTACCCCTACCCTTTCTCCACATCCTCTAGGTCCACATCTTTATATGGTCCTATCATATGCTCTTCTCTGGGGCTACTACTATTTTTAAAGATTTTATTTATTTATTTATTTATTTATTTATTTATTTATTTGAGAGAAAGAGAGAAAGAAAGCAGAGGGAGGGGCAGAGGGTAAGGGAAAGAGAGAACCTCTAGCAGACTCCCCCCTGTGCAGGAGCCCAAAGCAGAGCTTAATCTCAGGACCCTGAGATCATGAACTGACCTGAAATCAAGAGTCAGACGCTTAAACAGAGTGAGCCACCCAGGCGCCCCAGAGGCTACCATTTTTATTGCATATTTGTGCTGTTGACGTTTTAAAACCAAACTTTAGATTTTCATTGGTCATTGATAAATTTTATTTTTGTAGATTTAGACATTTTTCTTGCCCAGTGATTTCCAAATTATTATTATTTTTAGTTATGGAGGTATTAAATCCAGACAAAATCTATCATGGATGCCGAGTGGATAAAAATGGAACATAGAGCTAAAATAGGGTCAGAAAGGGTCCTGCTGAATATAATACATTATCAGTAAGGTATTTCCCTAATGCAAACTACACTCCATGGAATTCCTTGGATGGGACCAGGACCATCAACTGTTCTTAGTATATATTACTTTCTTTGTTTAGTACTCTCTTTATATATTGAGATTATCCGAAGAAATAAAGAAAATTATATTCCCAGTTTTTTATAAAGATTTTTTAAAATTTATGGAACATAAGAAGTAGGAAGATCAGTAGGAGAAGAAAGGGAAGAAGAAAGGGGGGGTAAACAGAAGGGGGAATGAACCACGAGAGACTGTGGACTCTGGGAAACAAACTGAGGGCTTCAGGGAAGGGGGGGAATGGGATAGGCTGGTGATGGGTATTAAGGAGGGCACGTATTGCATGGTGCACTGGGTGTTATACGCAAGTAATGAATCATGGAACTTTACATCAAAACCTAGGGATGTACTGTATGGTGACTAACATAATATAATAAAAAAATATTATTAAAAAATATATATATTTATTTCCTCTGACTGCAGTCTTTTGTAAAAATGTCAGTAGTAGATGGGAAAATTAAGACAATGCTCACTTCTCTTTCCTCATTTGAGGACAATGATGAGAGGAGGAGCCTGGAAATCTTAAATCATCTAATTGTCTTTGGAAAGATTTTCAACCTTTGGTCTCGTTTGCCCCTAAAGCATGCAGCTGGAGTCACAGAAACTAAATATT
>NW_024423675.1:48783136-48800554 GCF_017311325.1 Ursus maritimus
TGCTCCTGGTGTATCTCCCTCTCCTTGTAAGGACACCAGTCCTACTGAATTAGGGCCCCACTCTTATGATCTCCTTGAACCTCAATTACTTTTTTCAAGGCCCTATCTTCCAATACAGTCACATTGGGTGTTGGGGGCTTCAACATATGAATTTGGGGGGAACATAATTCAGTCCATAACATGAGGTTACCAACAATGCCTATGGGAGGATTGAAGGTCAAAACTAGCTTGTGAAAATGTGCGTATGAGCGTGTGCATTTGTGGACTTTTCTGGAGAGAGAGAGTTCATGCCTTTCGTGAGAATTTCAAAGAATGCTAATAGATAGAACACATTGTTTCACATCAAGTTTTCTAATTACTTTTCTAGGTACGATGCTGTATGGTGATCCTTCACGAAGAGTCTATGATTCTATAAACTCTGTTGCTCCATCCTGTCTAGATTTTAAGATATGTTGTTTGGCTACAAATCGTTAACTCTCTCTAAAGATTAGGGAATCATTAAAGAACATGGTTTTTTATCCTGTTAAGATTACTAACATGATGATGTTATATTTTTCGTTATCGTATACTTTTAGAGTGTCTTCCATTGGAAATGGTGGCTTATGTGCTTAAGAAAAATATAGTTTTATAAATCAGATAAATAAATCAGATAAATAGGTAAAAAGAATTGCAAATTAAAAACCAATTATGAATTTAGGACATAATAATAGTATTGCAAAAATAAATAAATAAAGTTGAACTTCCCAATTATGGGCAGTGTTGTTCATGCCTATATAATATGCAGAAGAGCGCACTGAAAACCAATAGTCAGGGAGATGGGCCCTATGGTAAAAACTGAAAGAAATTAGAATTTTTTAAATGGAAAATAGAGGAAGACTGATACTTTATAAATTACCCCTACCCTTTCTCCACATCCTCTAGGTCCACATCTTTATATGGTCCTATCATATGCTCTTCTCTGGGGCTACTACTATTTTTAAAGATTTTATTTATTTATTTATTTATTTATTTATTTATTTATTTGAGAGAAAGAGAGAAAGAAAGCAGAGGGAGGGGCAGAGGGTAAGGGAAAGAGAGAACCTCTAGCAGACTCCCCCCTGTGCAGGAGCCCAAAGCAGAGCTTAATCTCAGGACCCTGAGATCATGAACTGACCTGAAATCAAGAGTCAGACGCTTAAACAGAGTGAGCCACCCAGGCGCCCCAGAGGCTACCATTTTTATTGCATATTTGTGCTGTTGACGTTTTAAAACCAAACTTTAGATTTTCATTGGTCATTGATAAATTTTATTTTTGTAGATTTAGACATTTTTCTTGCCCAGTGATTTCCAAATTATTATTATTTTTAGTTATGGAGGTATTAAATCCAGACAAAATCTATCATGGATGCCGAGTGGATAAAAATGGAACATAGAGCTAAAATAGGGTCAGAAAGGGTCCTGCTGAATATAATCATTGTTCAGTAAGGTATTTCCTAATGCAAACTACACTCCATGGAATTCCTTGGATGGGACCAGGACCATCAACTGTTCTTAGTATATATTACTTTCTTTGTTTAGTACTCTCTTTATATATTGAGATTATCCGAAGAAATAAAGAAAATTATATTCCCAGTTTTTTATAAAGATTTTTTAAAATTTATGGAACATAAGAAGTAGGAAGATCAGTAGGAGAAGAAAGGGAAGAAGAAAGGGGGGGTAAACAGAAGGGGGAATGAACCACGAGATCAGACTCGAAAACAAACTGATGGGCTTCAGGAAGGGGAATGGGATAGGCTGGTGATGGGTATTAAGGAGGGCACGTATTGCATGGTGCACTGGGTGTTATACGCAAGTAATGAATCATGGAACTTTACATCAAAACCTAGGGATGTACTGTATGGTGACTAACATAATATAATAAAAAAATATTATTAAAAAATATATATATTTATTTCCTCTGACTGCAGTCTTTTGTAAAAATGTCAGTAGTAGATGGGAAAATTAAGACAATGCTCACTTCTCTTTCCTCATTTGAGGACAATGATGAGAGGAGGAGCCTGGAAATCTTAAATCATCTAATTGTCTTTGGAAAGATTTTCAACCTTTGGTCTCGTTTGCCCCTAAAGCATGCAGCTGGAGTCACAGAAACTAAATATTTAAGACAACCTATGACTTCCTGGTGAATGGCTATTTTGGAAAGAATCATTTTAAAGCTGCCGTGTCATTTTAACTGAAGTCACTTTGTCAGTTTCAAAGACAGCTGGCAGCTTACTGCCTTGATCCATGCCGGATGGCTTTTAGGGAGTGTTCCAAGATCCTGGGGTCCCATCCATTTTGTTCCTTCTCAATACCACCTGAGTCACTAAAATAAAGTTTAAAATGCACTGTTCACTATTTAGAGAAAATTTGAATATTTCCAGGTAGCATAACTTTGTAAAATACAACAGAAACAAAAATTCACCGACCTCTGCAAAGAATTGAGAAAACCCTTAAAAAAACAAATGAAGCCTCTGAAATTAGTACAAATGCAATACTTATGAGTCTTTGGGGTTTTCAGTGGGAATATATAACAGTTTCTGCATGTGTGTATGGGTTAAACTATTAGAGTTAAGCATTTATATTTTTACAAAAAGTTTTATGCCTGCTTTTTTGGTTTGTATTTGGTTTAGTTTGGTTCTCACAAAATTTTGGCTCTAAATGGCTCCGCAAAGAACTAAAATTGCGATGTTTTATGTAATTTGCCCCAGGTCAAGCAGAGTTTGTGTCAAAGCCAAGTTGAGATTTTTTTTTTTTTTAAGCCAGGCTTTTTTCTTTTCCTTTTTCTTTTTTTTTTTTAAGATTTTATCTATTTGAGAGAGAACGAGAGAGACTGCGCATGCTAGCACGAGCAGGGAGGAGGGGCAGAGGAAGAGAGAGAAGCAAACTCTCCACTGAGCAGGGAGCCCCACCCGAGACTCCATCCCAGGACCCTGGGATCATGACCTAAGCCGAAGGCAGCACTGAACCAACTGAGCCACCCCGGCGCCCTACCCAAGCTTTTTCATCTGTTACATTAGCCAACACCATCCCATGTTTCTTGGGTTGTCTGGTAGGTTCTGGGTACTGTACTAAGACATGTGGAGACAGAAAGGTAAATCATGGTCCTTCTCCTCACACATGCACACTCTGTCTTGACCCTATGAACTCAGTCAGTCCAACAGACCAAGAGAGCCCTTTCATGAGCTCTGATTCTTACTTGTGTACAATAATGTCTGTGGAAGAAGGAGACTTAGTTACAAACACATACACTTTGGTGAGAGGCTGAGTCCTCTTACCATTCATCACACCCTGCTAGCTCTCAGGGTTAAGTGTACCCATGTGCAGTTGGTGATGCTTTCTCTATTGGGATTTTGAAAGTTAAGGAGGGAAAGGAAAGGAAACTAAAAACTATTCAATGCCTGTTTATGCCCAGCTATGGGTTTATATAAGTTAGTCCTCATGACAATCCCATGTGTATTATCCCCGTTTAACAGATGAGAAAACTGAGAATCAGAAAAGCCAAATAAATATCCACAGTCCTCCAATTTAATCACTAACATCAGCAGTATTTGAATCTAGGTTTCTCCAAAGACAAAAGCCAGATGTTTCCCACTAGACTAAACCTTTTCTATACGAATGCTAGAGAATGCAAGCCTTCAATTTCCTCATCAGTAAAATAAAGACAAAAGTCTTCCACAGTAAGTAGAAGTAAGTAGAAGACAGTAAGCGTCTTCTACTCTTACAGACACCCCTCCCCGTCAGGTCAATATATATAATTGTACTCAGTGTTTATTAAATGGTTGGAATTTACTACTATCCTCTGATTCTCTTTAAGAGCCAGTGAGGTTCATCCATTCATTTATTCTTTCATCTATCATTTAATCTATCATAAAATGGGAAAGTATTGAACATGCTGAACAAATTCAAATGAGCTGAGTTCATTCAGCCTCTTCATGAATTGTGAACAACCAACTGGCAAATTATGACTCAAATCATCAAGAGAATTAATGTTTGCCTGACTCAGCAATGCTGAATTACAAGTCATCCCAGTGCAAAGATTTCTTCTTAATCATTGCTAACATTAAAGAAAGCAATATCTTCTGTTCTCACCCACACCCTTTTGCAAAACTCATAAAACTTTTGCTTAAAGATTTTTCTTCTCTCGCATTCTTCTTACCCTGCAGTCTCTGTTAACTATTGAAGGTATTTCACTTAATTGGCAGAGAAAATCAAAGAAGGACATGTGAATAGAATGGAGAAAGAAATCCATGGCGGGGGGGGGGGGGGGGGGGAACAAACAGAAGCCAGAGCCACTTTGGAGATTATAAATGAAACCTTACATTGAAAACAATTTGAGGAACAATTAAGGAAAGATCTTAAATTCCAGACCTAAGAGTTTAGATCGGATAATATGGACTAGCAGGATCAACTACGCTATTGTCTTCTGTCTTCATCAACTTCTGTGTGGCTTTTACCAAGGTCTCTGCTGACCTCCAGTTGCCAGAACATCAGTAGACATTTTTCAGTCCTCATTTTGCCTTCTCAGTAACATTAAATGCTACTGACTGCTCTCTCCTCATATCTTTCTTCCCTTGGTTCCTTAACACAACATTTTCTGGTTCTCCTTGTTTATCTCTGGCTACTTCCTCTCCTGTGCATTGCAGGCTCATCTTCTTCCATCCAGCACAAGACGTGGAGTTCTCCAAGGCATGTTCTTAGGCCCTCTGGTCTTAGTATATACTTTTTCTCCTAAGTGAGCTTATCTACCCCCAAGACTTCATTTACCATGTAGCTAAAGCTTCTTTCCAAGCTCCAGACTTACATGTACTTGATCATCATAAGGCTTCTAATGTCTAATATGCTCGTAGCCAAAGTTAGGAACATACCTCCCCCCAAAAAAAGACCCTAGTTTGTTCCTAGTGTTTCCTAATCAGTTTTACCAACAGAAATACGAAGGGAAGAAGTGAGAATGACTCTCAGTGTCTTATTTGAGCACTTGTTTGGATAACACTAGAAGAACAATAACTTGAAAAGATGGCTGGTGATGAATTTAGTTTTAAACTTACTGCATATGAACTGCCTAAAAGTTTCAGTACATTAAGATTTGGTTATAGTGACCTGGAGGCCAAATGAACCATTTCTGTAGAGTATGTGGGCCAAAGTCATATTGGAGAAGGGGGTAAATAAAGACAGTAAGGGTCTTCTACTCTTACAGACACCCCTCCCCACCCCACTACATCAGGTCAATATATATAATTGTACTCAGTGTTTATTAAATAGTTGGAATTTACTACTATCCTCTGATTCTCTTTAAGAGCCAGTAAAATTCATCCATTCATTTATTCTTTCAGTCATCCATCCATGATCATAGATTCCCTATATGGGCTCGTTAAGGCCACTGTATTCCAAGTTCACTCAAAACCCTCTGGTGTACTGTGGTCACAAGGAAGAATCAAGGAAAGATTACAGTTGGGACAATAAAACGATGACAACACAAACATCTATGTGCCAGGTACTATGATGAACACTTTATATACATTGTCTGATTTATTCCTGAATACCATTAGGTGAGTTATTCTTTTTAACCCCATTTTATAGATGTGTAAACTGAGGCTTAAATAAGCTGACTCTCTGCCCCAAAGCTAGTAAGTACGAAGCTAGAATGCCACCCACATCCAACTTCAGAGCCCTTCCCTTAACCAGTTGCTTCTCATCTCACACCTGCAAAAGCTCCTTATTCATTGATCAGTACATTTTGCATAGAGAAAGCCCACAGTTTGCCTCAGTCTTACTTTCACTCCTTTAAAGTAGCAAACAAAAAAAGTGTGGCTTTCTCTTTGACTTCAGCTCTTTAGCTAAAAAAAAAAGGGGGAGAAAACTAAAAATGAGAGTCCCAGGGTTTCAAACACATGCAAACAGCCTAGAGATGACCTGGAGCCTCATTGTGACCCACGCACAACTGATGTTCCAGAGGACTGGGGAAGGAAGAAGGAAAGCATTGCTTGCTCTTCGATGTTGGTGACTTGCAAAACTTGCAAAGCTGGATTTGGGGGTGGAGTGTGAATATCGATGGCCTTGACCTAAACAGACAGGTTTCCCCTGAAAAGTAGCTTTGGTTAAATGTCAGAATCTACAGAGGAGAAGCATAAAGCTATTACAAAAACACATAAAAATCGTAACACCTTTCCTCCTTATAAAAATATTTCAAGTGCTGGAGTCGAAAGTGTGTCAACTCACCTGGAGAAATAGAATCACCTCCAAACTAACCCCACAGTGGGTTGAGTCCACAAAAATGAAAAGTTAGAGGAACCCTCATTCGCTTAGAGTTACCACTGCCTCCAGTGAAAAAGAGAAATCCAGTTAAGGACACCTCCAATGAGAGCAATGAGCTAAGCAAACAACTCTAACCTTGCAGTGACTTAAGGAACTTCTTGAAGTTCTTTTCCTTCCTTGATGTTAGTGCAGTAATTTAAATGGGCTGGTAATCCTTGGACTCTGGGAAAAGCAATGGTTAGTTTATGGTCAATTTCTCTCAATGATTATCTTTCAGCAAACGTGTGAGCTATAAGAGAGAGAGAGGGAATCTAACTCATCCCACTACTGAAAAAGAGACTTAGATGACACACTCAAGGTGCTGCTGCTAAGAGGATCTCCACAATTGCTGCAGCCCAGCCATGGACGTGGCAGTGAAATAAATAACAGAAGGCAATTGGAGAATTTGCAAGAGGAAGTGTTTTCATAATACGGCTTAGCAAAAAACATCTCTATATTAAATCTACTTGCAAATTTAAACTGTACCAGGGGAAGGTAAATGGGTTTATATAATCCGAGTAGCACAGGAAATATTAAATACTTCATGTTGTTAAAACAGGGTGACATCATCACCAAGATACTTTTTCTCTAGGAAATTGAAGGCTCCATCCACAAGCGAGAGTTAGGAAGAATTATTTACTGTGGGAAAAACATTACCATACAGTCCCGCCTGATGTTTATGGTGGTGCTGGGAAACAGAAACTGCCTTCTTTTATCTGACTGTATGGGAAGCTGAAGAGCCAAAAGGGAAGCAAAGGCAGAGAAAATAAGGAAATTCTAGAAAGCTGTGGCCTTCAGATGGAGGAAATTGCTGCCAGAAATCCCATTTACTTACTACTTGATCATATATGGGTTTTAAGAAGTAGGGATTCTTAAGGTTATCTAGAGTGAAGGAAGGGATTTTAGGCAGGATTAGAAAAGGATAGAGGCAGCCAATATACAACACACAGAACTAAAATCGAAGACTCATTTTTTAAAGAAAGGTTTACAATCTAGCAAGTGGAAGATCTTAGAAAGACACATAACAATTATGCTTTCCCTTTGAGTTTCCCAAAGGGCCAGAGAAAGACACTCATAGGGGACCACACATGAGAATCATGCAATGTATACCTTTCTGCCTACACATTATCAATTTTTCAGCAATTTTCAATATGCACGATTATTGCAATCCTTTCTAAGCTCTCACCTTTCCATTTCTCTGCAAACAAATCTGATTAGCTAGCCTGAGATATCATGCATCAAATGACCACCCGAGTTAAGCGGGAGACCATCCAGTTAGCAGGGCAAAGCCACAAGGAATATGTGTTGGGGCACATATGTCCCAACAGACTGACTTGAAAACTTGAAACTGAAAACTCCAGGACTCCTGGCCGTGACAGTGGACAAGGGAAATCAGATTCATCCATTGCCTCCCCTCAGCCCAATCATCTTCTGACCTCACCGTGTGCAAAGGCACGTGACCTTGCCCCAGTACTGCTTCTGGTGACCTAGCATTTTGAAATGTCCTCCGGCAAAGCCATAGGGATCCAGTATTCTTCGTTTTCTGTGTCCTGTGATTTTATCTGGTTTTCTTTCTTTCTTATCACTGACTTAACGTTTCTCCCTCCTCCTCACTGTTTTATTTCTCATATCTGGAACGGGCTCATTTTTACCCTGTTTCCTGCTCCTCTTCTCAGCTTCTACTATAAGCTGAGCCCTGTTTCTTCGTATTTCTGTGTTTTCTTTAAAACATTCATGTATTTTCCTATACATAGGCAACATTTTTTTTCGTGAATTCTTTAAGATTTTTCATGAAGTTATCTCTAATAATAAAGTAATATGTACAAATTAAAGAGCATTTGAAAAAATACAAAAGTGTAGAAACAAGAAAGATGGTCACTCATGGTCCTGCAGACAAAGGAAGTCATTGTTAACGTTATAATGTCTTCCTTTTAGGAACAAAAACAAGATTTTTGAAATTACATTTAATAATATAAGTAGTCTTTGATGTTCTTTGATGTCTAAGTATGATAATATAAGTATTTTTTCTTGGTATCTATGTAGTATTCCGTGGAGTGGATATATCTTAGTTTAAAAACTGTTCCCTCACTAGAGATCATTAAGATAATTTTTAATTATTTTGCTGTCGTAAATAGGGTTAGGGAAAATATCTTTGTTCACTAAGCTGAGGAAGGATGTGTTTTTATCTTGTGTTTATTTGTTTTATTTAGGCTGATTATTATTTCTTTAGCACAGACCTAGAAGTTCAATTCAGTCTTTGGGAAAGGGTTCGCAGCCCTTGATAATAGGGTCAGTTTCCATCCAAAACAGCGGTTGTCATGCATTCTTTGTCCAGCATTCAGGAGCGTGCATTTTTCACCTCCTCCTTGCAACACGGAGTATTCTTATTTTAAAAGAAAGACTTGCTAATTTAATATGTGAAAATAGTTTTTCACTTGAATGTTACTGCTTATTAGTAAGAGTGCATGTGTTTCCATGAATTTGTTTATTATTCTCCCTTATTCATTAGGTCTCTCACCCCTTCCTCACCTTTCCTGTACCTTGTGCCCCACACTGCTGCCAGTCTCCTCTGCTTTTCCTGATTCCCTTCTGCTAGCTTCCCCCCCAGCTCCCGCCCCAAAGTTAGTTTTAAAATTCTTTTTTGTCTCATGTCCAGTAACTTGTGGGGCAGCGGGACCCAAATTGCATTTGAAGATCATTTTTATAGTCATTCTCAGCAGGCATCTTCAGGGCCCCCAGTTCGTTTTTTGTCCCCCACTGTGAGAAACTGATTGGCAGCTGGTGACAGGCAGGGCACTGGTCCTTGGCACTCACAGGAAGCCCTGCAGGAGGTGCCCAGAGCCACGGCGGAGGAAGTGTGGCCAAGCCAGCACAAGGTGGGGCACCAGATGTCGCCCGATTATGTTCCATTGAAATCCAAACAAAGCCCCAGATTCAGGATCATTTCCTTGAGACTCCCCAGTTGGAAACTGGAGCCCATCCAGAATTTCACAACAGCTGGTCTCCCCTCGCTAGGATTTATGTATCTTGCAGAAAACTTTACCTGTGTGTTATTGATTGGTTTCTGTAAAGCAATCAAACAGTATCTCCAAGACCCAAACCATACTGCTCTCTGCCGAACATAAAAAGAGACTGTATATCACTGAAAAGCCAGCAGTCTTATTACAGGCTTGGGAACTCTGAGAAGGATGCATTTTCCTGGTTATTTATGCCGCTCATGTTAACCCTGAGGCTGTATGCTGACATTTGCAGCTTTGCAGTGACAATGCTCCACTCTTGTTAGGAGACTAAGCCCACCCTTTGGAAATAAATTATATTACAAAATAAGCTTTTGGGGACACCAGAAGATGAGAAATCATGCTTATGTTTCTCATCATCCAGTTTATGTTGGGAAATCAGAGAGTCTTTCCAAAAGCTCATTACTTGTGATCGCCCAGGTCATTTGCATTTATGCCTTCTACCTCCCTCCTCTGAAGCGAGGTGACTGGAAGATTGGCCGTTCCATTTTCTGAATATCAGGGAGGAAAACAAAACAAACAAACAAAAACCGCCACCCCCTCAAACGATGTTGTACTTGGTTGTGCCGAGCAGCAGAGAAAGGTTTCAATTTTAAAAGAAAACAAGCATTTTTAAGAAAAACTAAATATTGTGAAAGCACATCAATTCATATAATACTTCGCTAAGTATGTATTCCTGCCCTAAATCCGGGAACTATAGTTTATGCAGTGGCTTTATAACTGGCTGCCCCTGCTGTCTCAATCACCTGATAAGGTCTCAGTGGCTGCTCTCTCTCCTTCTCTCTCTCTCTCTCCCCCTTTCTTCCACCCTCTCTCCCTCTCCTTGTTTCTCCCCCACTCTTTCACCCCTCTCTCTCTCTCCCTCTCTCCTTCTCCCGCTCCCTCTGGCTGCCTGGCGGTCCTCAGCCCAGATTCTCAGACCTCACAGTGAGATTTTGGAGCTAACCCTCTCCATTAGAAACAAACAAAATAAATTGTTTCCATTCCCCTAAGGAATGTGCTAAAGTCTTTTTTCCTCTTTTAACATGGATGCAATTTAAGTTTGGCAAGAGCTGAACACAATATACCTCATTGGGAGGAGAGAGCTTTGTGAGAGAGACCCTTATAGAAAGACTGGCTCACCCTCCCCGTGAACTTAAAATGACAGAAAGTAACCCCGTCATGCCTTTGGGCTCACCGTGTTTCTGCAGAAGCCTCACCCATTCCCTCATGGCGCAAAGATATGGAAGCACCTACTGTCTGAAAGCCCTGTGCGCATGTTCCTTCCCGGCTGTCCCTGCAAGGCTGTGAAGTCAGTGCCTCTTATGATATGCATTTCATTTGCTTAATCTCTAGCTCTTCTCACACCAGGGGCATCCAGATACCGTTCAGTGACATTTCTCTTCATTACTCTGATTTAGAATCCTGCTTATCTGTAATGCTCCACAGGTGATGAATTAAAAGGAATCAAGGATAAGACTGGGGCCCATTTCCTGCAGGTATGAAACGGAAATCACCTGAGATGATCTGTCAAGAATTGATCAAAGACAATAATATTACCAGGGACCAATTTAGGCAGAGCCCGAGAATATGCACATGACTCAGGGAAGCAACCTGGCCCTTGCCTCTCTCTCCTTCCCTTTCCTGTTCCTCATCTACATTTGTAAACCAGCTCCTGCTCAAGCGTCTGAAGGATTCCTACATCTCTGCTCAAATACTGGAAGCCACCTTGTTTCTTCTAGACTGAAGCAATCACCGTGGTGGGTCAGACCCCAGATCAGTTAAGGCCAGAGGAAGGGGTCCTCCTCCACATTGGAGAAGGATTTATTTGAGTTTCCTTAACTCTAAGGACGCTTGATAGTCTTAACGCACCCTCGCTTTCTCTACTAGTCTTTTATGCTTGGTCATATTCATGAATTTAGCAAAACAGTTATTGAATCAATTTACACTTTCAGTGTATTCCACTTCCATAACCCCTAAGGTGCCCATCCTCGTGGAGCACAGCACACAGCTTTGGTACAACCCTCAGCTCGCTTTATTCCTAGCCCCAGCATTCCGGAACTGCCTGCTACAGCTAGTTCACACAGCCCATAATGCTCCTCATTTTATACTGTGGAATAGTCTTTCTCTTGTCCTTTCCCCTCCATCCGCTCTGATTTTTGAGAGCGAGGGTTCTAAAGCCTCTGAGTGAGCTCTGCTCTCATCCTGCTTCCTTCTTTAGTGGCTCCCAGAAAGCTTCGATTCATGACTGTAGGAGCAAGAAGAATATTGAGTCAGGGAGATACATTGGCTGGAGCAAGGGGTCGGCCTAAAGACAAAAGCCCATGAACAGCCCTTGAAGGCCAATATCCACGAGTGAGGCGGGCTCCTGTAAAGAGACACAAATTTCAGTCAGCACTACGTTCACTGGGGATTTTTCTGCTTACCCAAGATAGCTGCACAATGGGGAGCTGACTCCTAGGGGTCAACGAAAATAGGTGTGGGGAGCAGCCCACGAGTTGCATTTAAGCTTACAAAAATGTATTTCTGCCCTTGATTAGGCTGCAGAGGCTAATGAAAATGTCAGGTTTCTTTGATTTGGCTGAACTCTGTGAGCTGTGCGGTAATACTGTTGATCTCATTCTGATCCGAAGCTGGCCAAAATGTATGTCTTTGATTAATTATATTAAAATGGGGAGGATTAAGAGTTGATATATATGGTTTGGGAAATAAAGTTGTTTAAAATATTGGTCTGTGGGTGCAAATAACAAAGGATAGGCCATAAGGAAAAATAAAACCTAGGGTCACTTTGTTAAGATCTGGATTTGGAGCCTGAAGCACACTTCTTCCTCCAGAAATCCCTCCCATATGCACAGTCTCACAAGAGAATGTGTCGTCCATGTGACTGGCATGATTCCTAGAATCTCAAATCCGTGCTCACCAAAACTAGATGGTCTAGCCTATGCCTTATTCAGCTGAATAAATTGTTGAATAGCTACAAATTGATAACAAGTTGTAAAGAGCCTGAAGTGCCAACTATACCCTAGTTAATAAGAAACCCAGTGGCATGTCAAGGAGGCTGATGAGTCGTGCATGACCATGTGTAAAATTACAACAGCTGACTTTATAGCCCCCAAATGAAATGGTTAGTGAGGGATTTTACCACGTACTGACCAGCTGCTTGCCTCCTAAAAAACGAAGTTCTCATCCATGCCAACGTCAGCGCATTTACAGTCCTGCAGAGCAGTTGTGAACTGTCAGGCTCTCGTCATGGTAGATATTCCCTTAATGAATTTCACAAATAGAGTTTTAGCTGGCTGCACTGCTGACTCTATGGCCAAGACACGGAATGCGCTGGCAAATAGCACTTGAACAAAGACCATCCCTGTTCAGAGGAGGCAGTGTTGTACCACCCAGGCCCCCTCTGGGACAAAGCACTTACTTTGCCAGCAGCTGGGAGTGCTGCCCTCTTCAGTGCTTCCAGATGTCCTCTCCTGGAACCACCCTATCCCAAGGAGAACTGTCTTGATAGAGGTCAGGTCTCTTCCCTGTCACAGCCTGCGCCCCATAACTGGTGTGTGAGGGTATGAAGACCTGGCCCACCTACTCCAGTTCGAGGCAGCTCTGAAGGGCAGGGCTGGCTTCCGAGCTCGCCATGGGTCAGCCATGCTGAGACCATGTCCCTGGCTCCATTCTCCCTCTGCTGCATGGCTCTTCCTTCTTCTGCCCTGACAGGCGCTGATGCTCAGAAACTCCTTGATAAACCTTCTGCGCGCGGGTTTCCATCTCAGGGTCTGCTCCACAGGGAACCTGACCTACCACACTGTGACAGCCTGATCCAAAGGTGATGACAGTTAGGCGTGCAATATTGTCATTTAAAGGGCAAGCATGAGAACAACTGAAGTGAAAAAGACAGACAGTATCAAGGCTGACAAGGATGTGGAACACGTGGAATTCCATACACCGCTGATAGGAGTGTAAGTTGGTACAATCACCCTGGAAAATTCTTCGGCATCGTCTACTACAGCTGAGCACCCAGTCGTGTACAGTGCAAATCCCTCCTCAGTATATAGCCGAGAAAAATGCCAACATGTGTTCACCAAGAGAAGAACACAGAAGAATGCTAATAGCAGCATGTTTTCTAAATGGATCAAACTGCAAAGAGCCACAGTGTCATCCACAGTAGAATAAATGAATAAATTGTGTTGTATTCATGCAATGGAGCACTATACAGCAGTGAGAATGGAAACCCACAACCCTACACCTCAACATGGGTGAATCTCACCAACGTAATATTGAGCAAAACCAGCCAGGCACCAAACAAACAAACAAACAAACAAACTGTATTTCATTCATGTAAATTTTAAAGTGAAACATAACCACTGTGGTGTTCAAAGTCAGAGTACTGGTCACCTTGAGGGGGGCAATTAGTTGTGACAAGAGGGGGTTTGAGGGGGATATTCTGGGGGACTTATAATGCTCAGTTTCTTCATGTGGCTGCCGGTTTTGGGAGTGAGTTCACTTTGTGAACATTTATCTCCTGGACACTTACTATCTGTGCACTATATGTGTCATACTTCAGATGAAAGTTTACGCAGTGAGGGAGGAAGAAAGGGCAGATATAAACACTGGATACAGAAGCGTATTGTCAAGGATGTAGGCATTAATTCTCAGGACTTAAATAGGATCCCTCAGTCAACTGCTGCAGACTCTTCCAGATGAGGAGCTTGGGGTCCAGAAGGACTCCAGTTGGCTTGAAGTCATGTAGACTGCTAAGGGTGAATGGCTTCCTGGCTCTGTCTTCTCTTCATCTCCCCATTGAGAGAAGAGCTTATGCAGCCACTTGAGTCCCCATTCATCCGTACTCAGTGTTGGCCGTACAATCAACAATGCAGCCTAAGCAGGACACAAAATGTACAGGGGAATATGGCTTGCAAAAAGACCTAGAAGGGACATTGAACTTAATGCACTGTGTCCAGGGTAGCAGAGATGTTATCCATTTCCTGGAGACCTCTCTCCACCCAGTATCTACTATCAGTCCATCCATACTTCTGTAACCATCAACATTACTTTGTGTAGAAATTGTGTCCTTTTCTGTTTGCAAAACCAAGTTAAGAGGCTACAGAGAAAAAGTTGCGAGCTGTGAGCTAAATTGTCACTTTCTCCCCTGACTTTTCCCTGTAATCTTTGGGAGAACATTTGAATACTCTGTGCTGCGAAACCTTCTTCTGATAGAATTACTTTAAATCATGGAATCATTGTGAAAAAGAGCTAAGTTATAGCTGCTTTGTATGTGTTTCAAATAACGTTTCTGTAAGACTTGAATTTAGTTTAATAGATAGTAGAGATAAGCTTCAATATTAAAACTGAAATCTGCACCATTCCTTAAGTATGCTCTGTGCGTGTGTCCATTTGTACCTATGCGTGTGTGTGCACGAGTATGTTTATGCGTGTATATGTGTGTGCATGGGTGTGTTTACACACATGTGTTTGCATGTGTGTGTGCATGGATGTATTTGCAAATGCACATTTGCATGCATGTGTATGCACATGCACATTCCCTATTAATATGATGCCATTTACTAGGTACATGTCACTCTCTGGAGACTCACAGTTCTCTGCTTTCGATTACACTCAGACTAGTCCAAAACCCCTCTGAACTAATCCTAATCAACTTGGAAGCCACCACGCTCAGGCATGAAGCTGTCAAATGTGAGTGTTTGCAGATGTCAGTGCAGGATGGCAGGCGTCCAGGAGGACAGATCAAGGATTAGTCAGTGAAACACACATGCCAGTGCATCCCAGCTCTGGAGCACCATTGCCGCCGTAAGGAAAATTGTCGTGACAGTAAATCAATAACCTCTTGGAGACGATTCGTTTCTGAAATATCCCTGATTAATTATGCCAGCGCATGCTTGGCAACAGTACTTTGCTCCAGCATTAACCTAATGCTTTTTGCATGAAGCAGGATTATAACTGTTTCTCATAAGTCAAATTTGACATTTCAAATCGGGCTTTAAAGGTTTGGGTTATAGATTTTATAATGTCTTCATGTCAAACATAATTGCTCTTATTGCTGCTGGTAGACATTTGCCAATCAATCAGAATAACATTTATTTTATCATAAACAAGGGTAAATTAAAACCACTTGGAATCATTGGGTTTGGAGACTCAGTGAAGAAGGTTCTTTAGGAAAAGGACAAGAACCATATGATCCTCTCAATAGGTGCAGAAAAAGCACTTGACAAAGTACAGCATCCTTTCTTGATTAAAGCTCTTCACAGTGTAGGGATGGGGAAACATACCTCAATATCATAAAAGCCATATATGAAAAACCCACAGTGAATATCATTCTCAATGGGGAAAAAACTGAGAGCTTTTCCTTTAAGGTCAGGAACACAGCAGGGATGTCCATTCTTACCACTGTCGTTCAACATAGTACTAGAAGTCCTAGCCTCAGCAATCAGACAACAAAAAGAAATAAAAGGCATCAAAACTGGCAAAGAAGAAGTCAAACTCTTACTCTTGACAGATGACATGATACTCCATGTGGAAAACCCAAAAGACTCCACCGAAAAATTGCTAGAACTTATACACGAATTCAGCAAAGTGGCAGGATATTAAGTCAATGCACAGAAATCAGTTGCATTTCTATACACTAACAATGAAGCAGAAGAAAGAGAAATTAAGGAGTCAATCCCATTTACACTTGCACCAAAAACCATAAGATGCCTAGGAATAAACCAAATCAAAAAGGCAAAAGATCTGTACTCTAAAAACTACAGGACACTTACAAAAGAAATTGAGAAAGACACAAAGAAATGGAAAAACATTCCATGCTCATGGATTGGAGAACAAATATTGTTAAAATGTCTATGCTACCTAGAGCAATTTATACATTCAATGCAATCCCCAATCAACTTTTTTCACAGAGCTGGAACAAATAATCCTAAAATTTGTATGAAACCAGAAAAGACCCTGAATAGCCAAATGAATGTTGAAAAAGAAAACCAAAGCTGGTGGCATCACAATGCCTTACCTTAAGCTCTATTACATAGCTGTGATCATTAAGACAGTATGGTACTGGCGCAAAAACAGACATATAAATCAATAGAACAGATTAGAGAACCCAGAAATGGACCTTCAACTCTATGGTCAACTAGGAAAAAATATCCAGAGGAAAAAAGATGGTGTTGGGAAATGGTGTTGGGAAATGGTGTTGGGAAAATTGGATATTCACATGCAGAATGAAACTGGACCATTTCCTTACACCATACACAAAAATAGACTCATAATGGATGAAAGGCCTAAATGTGAGACAGGAATCCATCAAAATCCTAGAGGAGAACACAGGCAGCAATCTCCATGAACTCAGCCACAGCAACTTCCTACTAGACACGTCTCCAAAGGCAAAGGAAACAAAGGCAAAAATGAACTATTGGAACTTCAAGATAAAAAGCCTTTGCACAGCAAAGGAAACAGTCAACAAAACCAAAAGACAACTGACAGAATGGGAGAAGATATTCACAAATGACATATCAGATAAAGGGCTAGTATCCAAAATCTGTTAAGAACTTATCAAACTCAACACCCAAAGAACAAATAATACAATCAAGAAATGGGTAGAAGACATGAACAGACATTTCTCCAAAGAAGACCTACAAATGGCCAAAAGAAACATGCAAAAATGCTCAACATCACTCAGCATTAGGGAAATACAAATCAAAACCACAAAGAGATACCACCTCACACCAGCCAGAATGGCTAAAATTAACAAGTCAGGAAATGACAGATGTTGGAGAGGATGCGGAGAAAGGGGAAACTTCTTACACTGTTGGTGGGAATGCCAGCTGGTGTAGCCGCTCTGGAAAACAGTATGGAAGTTCCTCAAAAAGTTGAAAATAGAGCTACCCTATGACCCAGCAATTGCACTACTGGGTATTTACCCGAAAGATACAAATGTAGTGATCTGAGGGAGCACCTGCATCCCAATATTTATAGCAGCAATGTCCATAGTAGCCAAACTATGGAAAGAGCCCAGATGTCCATCAACAGATGAATGGATAAAGAGGGTATGGTGTATATATATATATACATATATATATATATATATATATATATATATATATATATA
>NW_024423675.1:48800564-48872248 GCF_017311325.1 Ursus maritimus
ATATATATATATATACACACACACACACACACAATGGAATATTACTCAGCCATCAGAAAGGATGAAAACTTACCATTTACAACAATGTGGATGGAACTGGAGGGTATTATGCTAAGCAAAACAAGTCAATCAAAGAAAGAGAATTATCATATGATCTCACTCATATGTGGAATTTAAGAAACAAAACAGAGGAGCATAGGGAAAGAGAGGAAAAAATAAAACAAGATGAAATCAGAGAGGGAGACTCTTAACTATAAGAAACAAACTGAGGGTTGCTAGAGGGGAGATGGGTGGGGGGATAGGGTATAACTGGGTATAACTGGCATTAAGGAGGGCATGTGGTGTAGATGAGCACTGGGTGTTACATGCAACTGATGAATCACTGAACTCTACATCTGAAACTAATGGTACACTATGTTAACTAATTGAATTTAAATAAGATAAAAAATTAAGCTCATACAGATTTGAAGTCTCTCACCTCAGAAAAAGCCAAATTCATTAGGGTTGCATGAGGATTATATGAAATCGTATAGTAACAGTAGCTCGTGTGGTATATGCAAAAAATAATTGAAGTTATTTTGTGAGATCTCCCACTTGAGACATGTTGCCAAATAATATTGTCTAACATTTACTACATGTGATTGTCTGTGGTAAGTCTTTACATGAATTAAAACTCATTTACATCTCATAATGATCCTTTGAGGCATATATTATTATCAATGCTATTTTACAAAAACTGAGGCCCAGAGAAAGTTGCTCAAGGTTGCCGACAGGAAGGTGGTAGATTTGGGCTTAGACTTGGGCTATTTGGCTTTGGAGCCACCCTTTGAACCATGATGCTATATTGCCTCTGGAGCACCTGGGAAGATCCAAGGATGGGGAATAGCTAGTGAAAGAACTGGTATCAGAGAAGGGTAGCTGTTGGTTTCGTGGCTGTTCCCGAGAGAAGGAACCTGCCTCCTCTCAACCACCCACTCACCTTGGGAAGATTTCAGGGACTGAGATATGAATGGCTCTACATTTAAGTTTACAAGAAAGGCTATCAGACCAGACTTTTTGCTCATGGTTGGGGGTAAATCCCATGTGTACTGAGGGCCTCAGCTACCTAGAGGGGCAGGGGTGAGAATAACCCCAATCCACTGACATAGAAAGGCACTCTATTTCTGAGATGCTATTCATGCTACTATTTTGTCTTATCTTTGACCGACCCTCCTTAAAAGTGTTTCGAAGCTTTGCAAAGCACTTTAGGAGGTGGGTTGAGGGGTGGTGGAAGAGAGAACCACGGGAGATGGTACAAGGAGAAGGCCAGGGAAGAGGAAAAGTAATCAGGTGTTTCTGTAGTCAGTAAAACCTAAAACCTTCTTAAGGATTGTGATGCACTGACAAGTTTAGGGAGCAAGTATAGAAAACAAACCCACTGTTAGGAGCACTCTGAAATTAAAAAAGAAACTTCAAAAATAAGAAACTAGGATTTTAATGTTATTTGCATGCTTCTCAAAAATTATTCTGAGCTCAACAGAATCCACTTATCCATATATATCAGCATCTTCCACTGTAAGGGCATTTCTCTAAAAACACAATTCTGACCATTTGGTTCCCTTCTCTAAAACCTCCTCATGATCTTTAGAACAAAGTCCAAGTTTCTTAACATGCCTTCAAAGGCTTGTACTTTGGGATTTAACCTATTTTTCTAGATTAACCTCAGACCATTTCACTAGCAACTCTCACTGTTTCCCCAAAAGGCCTCATGTGTTCATGCCTTTGCTCATGTTCTTCTCTCTGACTGTAACCCCGTGATGTTTGGGACTTCTCTGTAGTACATACTTGAGACAGGGTCATTTTCTGCTCACCAAAGAATCATCTTTCATGGTTCTCTGCACCTCCACAGTTAGGTGGGGCCATTGTGACTAGTTCTGCTCAATGGCCTATTATTAAAAGAAGTGATGTGGACACTTCTAGAACAATGCATTTCCAAGCTGGGGTGGTTATATAATACATTAATATACCACATAATGCTACAGTTAGCATGAAGGAAGGAGACCCCAATGTAGTGGGAACAGTTCTTTAGGGAGAAGGAACAGACCTTACTGGCCATTGTATGCTCAGCTCCCTGTACTGCATAGGAAATTTAATAGGGTCTCAGTAAACTTGTGTTCAAGGACCATGACAGTATGACTTTCTCTTAAGTAAACCCTCTTTTTCAAATAGTTTTGTTATTTAAAAACCCAGCAGTTTAAGAGGAATAAAAAATAATTTCCTGGATGCAATACATAAGTAATTTTTAAAAAATACATTAATCTTGAAAATTATAGAAAACCTATAATTTTCTATTACAGAAGAAGGGGGTACTTTGCTCCAAACCATATTCATACGGGACTAAGTCACCAAACTAAAGCTGCATATCCACAAAATATATAGAGTTATTAATTTTTTGAAGTGAGAAACAGTAACATATCTCCACTGACCTTTATAATTTCATCACACTTTTCTATCCGAGTGTACAAGCAGATTTCAGTGATCCTAAAGAACCTTCTTTTTTTAAAAACCAAATTTTAAAGCCCAAGTCTGTTTCTCCCACCTCATCTACATCAAATGCCATGGAAAGAGTCTAAAAGCCTGCTACAGGACAAAGTCCATATAAAGCCCTCCATGATTTGGGTTATGCCTACCTGACATGTGGGAACTGAACTCTTCGTTCTCCTCATGTCCTACGTAGGTAACGGACCTCTCAGTGATTGTGCCTTCACACACTTCTTCCTGGCTCTGTGAATGAACGTCTTCCTTGAAGCCCCAGTCACGCTTAAAGACCCGGTTCGTATGCCTCCTGCCATGTGAAGTTTTGCTGTGGCGTCTCCCCCACCCACCCCGAGCAAACCAGATCCCCTGGGCCATTGTACCATCACAGGTCTGTAGGCCTGCAAGTGTCTCATCATATTGTAATCTTTTGACTGTCTGAGGACAATAATTAGAGGTGCTATTCTGTGAGAACTGCGAACACTCACTGTGCCATGTTCATGGAGGAAGGGAATATAGGTCACTTTCAAGTTGCTTTTACAATTTAAGGTACAGCATGGATCACCTCTGGCATCACATTCCCCAAAAGAATTCCTTCGGTGGCCCCCTGGCTTCTGGCTCCTCCCTGAAGCTCCCTAACTGTGCCACAGACCCTTAGCATCTTGTGGATACCTTCCTTAGGAAGATTCAGCAAGAGGTATGAACTGGCCTCAGGTCGTATTAAAAATGTTTTTTAAATGCAAATATAATAGCCCAGTAAAATGGTGCCACTGTCCCACTGTAATCGTTTCTGTGATGTACCGGTTGCTCTTAATTGCAAAGATACGCCTGTCTTGGTGTCATGCATGGCCCTATTTTGTTAATTTGGCCTAATTATTAAAACCGTATCTTAATGATGGTTGGAGCTAATGTGAGGACTGGGTGAGTCCCACATTGGATACTGAGCTCATGAATAGTTTTGGAAATGCCTGGAACATACTGGCACTCGATAAATATTGGTTCCATCCGAATCTAAGTTTCTGACCCTTGGTCACATTTCTAACCTGATTCTTTTTTTATTATTATTTAAATTCAATTAGCCAAGATACAGTACACCATTAGTTTTTCGTGTAGTGTTCAATGATTCATTCGTTCTGTATTCTGAGATGCCCGTGTAAGCCAGCAGGGACAGCTATCCACCACCACAGCACAATCAAAAAGTCTCTGGCAGTTTCTGGAAAGATTCTGTGTCATGATTGTACATATTGTGGCATAGCCCCACTAACAGCAGCACCTCAGCCCTCGGGAGCAGGAAGCCCATGCCAAGGGAAGGCGCCATCTGACTTGTGCAGAACTGGAAACTACAGTGCTTAAGATGGGCAGTTCCCTGTCCTGCAAAGCACTAAAATATCTGTGCTACGAAGAGAGTGAGGGAGGATGACAAATTTTGAGCTGACCAATTAATAAAATTAATAAAGACAGTTTCTGGTGGCAGGGATAAAACATGTGGGCAGGTTTTCTGAGTTAAAAATTTAGATGTCTAGGAGCCCGCATTGGCTTTGTTTCCACGGTGCCCGCGATGTCCTATGGCAGAAACCATATGATAATTGTCTTTCTCTGCTTGACTTATTTCACTTAGCATTATCTCCTCCAGTGCTGTCCATGTTGCAGCAAATGTTGAGAAATCATTCTTTTTGATAGCTGAGTAATATTCCATTGTATATATGGACCACAACTTCTTAATCCAGTCATCTGTTGAAGGGCATCTCGGTTCCTTCCACAATTTAGCTATTGTGGACAAAGCTGCTATGAACATTGGGGTGCATATGGCCCTTCTCTTCACTACATCTGTATCTTTGGGGTAAATACCCAGTAGTGCAATGGCTGGGTCATAGGGTAGCTCAATTTTTAACTTTTTAAGGGACCTCCACACTGTTTTCCAGAGTGGCTGTACCAACTTGCATTCCCACCAACAATGTAGAGGGATTCCCTTTCTCCACATCCTCTCTAGCAATTGTTGTTTCTTGCCTTGTCAATTTTTGCCATTCTAACTGGCATAAGGTGGTATCTTAGTGTGGTTTTGATTTGAATTTCCCTGATGGCTAATGATTTTGAACATTTTTTCATGTGTCTGTTAGCCATTTGTATGTCTTCATTGGAAAAGTGTCTGTTCATATCTTCTGCCCATTTTTTGATTTGTTTATTTGTTTCTCGTGTATTGAGTTTGAGAAGTTCTTTGTAGATCTTGGATACCAGTCCTTTATCTGTAGTGTCATTTGCAAATATATTCTCCCATTCCGTGGGCTGCCTCTTAGTTTTTCTGACTGTTTCCTTGGCTGTGCAGAAACTTTTAATCTTGATGAAGTCCCATAAATTCATTTTATCTTTTGTTTCTCTTGCCTTTGGAGATGTGTCATGAAAAATGTTGCTTTGGCCGATGTCGTAGAGGTTGCTGCCTATGTTCTCCTCTAGGATTTTGATGGATTCCTGTCTCACATCGAGGTCTTTCATCCATTTGGAGTTTATTTTTGTGTATGGTGTGAGAGAGTGGTCAAGTTTCATTCTTTTGCATGTAGCTGTCCAATTTTCCCAGCACCATTTATTGAAGAGACTGTCTTTTTCCCACCGGATGTTTTTTCCTGCTTTATCAAATATTAGTTGCCCAAAGAGCCGAGGGTCCATTTCTGGGCTCTCTATTCTGTTCCATTGGTCTATGTGTCTGTTTTTGTGCCAGTACCATGCTGTCTTTGTGATCACAGCTTTGTAGTACAGCTCGAAATCCGGCATTGTGATGCCCCCAGCTTTGTTTTTCCTTTTCAACAGTTCCTTGGAGATTCGGGGCCTTTTCTGTTTCCATACAAATTTAAGGACTATTTGTTCCAGTTCTTTGAAAAATGTCCTCGGTATTTTGATCGGGATAGCATTGAAAGTGTAGATTGCTCTGGGTAGCATGGACATTTTAACTATGTTAATTCTTCCAATCCATGAGCATGGAATATCTTTCCATCTTTTTATGTCTTCCTCAATGTCTTTCAAGAGTGATTTATAGTTTCTAGAATATAGGTCCTTTACGTCTCTGGTTAAGTTAATTCCAAGGTAACGTATGGTTTTTGGTGCTATTGTAAATGGGATGGATTCCCTAATTTCTCTTTCTTCGGTCTCGTTATTCGTGTATAGAAATGCAACTGATTTCTGAGCATTGATTTTGTATCCCGCCACGTTACTGAATTGCTCTATAACTTCTAATAGTTTGGGAGTGGCTTCTTTTGGGTTTTCCATATAGAGTATCATGTCATCTGCAAAGAGAGACATTTTGACTTCTTCTTTGCCAATTTGAATACCTTTGATCCCTTTTTGTCGTCTGATTGCTGTTGCAAGGACTTCTAGTACTATGTTGAATAATAGTGGCGAGAGTGGGCATCCTTGTCGAGTTCCTGATCTTAAGGGAAAGGCTTCCAGCTTTTCCCCATTGAGAATAATATTTGCAGTAGGCTTTTCATAGATGGCTTTTATGAGATTGAGAAATGTACCTTCTATTCCTACACTCTGAAGGGTTTTAATCAGGAAAGGATGCTGTAGAATAGAGAAAGGACCCAAATTAATAAAATTATGATTGAAAAGGGAGAGGTCACAACCAACACCAATGAAATTGGAAGGATTATTAGAAACTTTTATCAACAGCTTTATGCCAATAAATTAAGCAATCTGGAAGAGATGTAAATCCACTTTTTAACCCTTTAAATACCTTTAAATTCCTCCATCGATACCTCAACTTCCTACTCATCTTCTCTCCATTTTTCTGGCAAAAGAACATCTGTTCATAAATCAATAATTTAGCACTTAAAAGGTAGAGCTACAACCTACAGATAATCTGTTCCAGTGCATCGACGGTGTAGCTCTGATGCTAGATAAGATCATTTATGTGGCACGGGGACCTGGCATTAAGCAATACCGAATCATGCAGTGAAAAGGTAATTCCCTCTCAGTTATCTTTCAATCCTTCTGATTCAGTTTAGGGGAGTCTCTATCTCATGCTAGTGTGTCTTTAATGCCCCCTAATGCTTACTAACCTCCCTACTGAACACATCAAGCTCAGGCCTCAGAGTCTGAGCCATCAATCAGGCCCAATATCTAGCCAACATTTATTAAGATCAGTTAGTGTTCCTTGTATTTATTTTTGTGATTATCTTCTATCAAGTGATATCCTCTTTATGAGAGTTTGTAAGTCTCATAAGTCTCCCTTTAAATCCGTATATTTTTTTAATCTGAATTGAGTAAGAATTTTTTTTAAAAAATGGGGTAGCATGTGACAGGGCTGCAGTATGATTTTTGACTTTTGTGGGCCCTAGGCACTTTGCATTTCTGGGTCTTTACTGACATTTATTTATATGTACATATATATGTATATACATTTATTTAGATGTATATATTTATATAAATATTTATTATATATTATATATATTATATATATGTATATATATTATATATGAAACATTTTATGACTGCATTATTATAAAGATGAATATAATCTTCAACTCTGAAAGTTCATATTTATCTTCTGATTGTAGAAGTTAAAACATTTTCATGGGCCTTGGACACCATGTCTACCCCTCCTAATGCCTGGGTGAGCCCTACTATGTGATACAGCAAAGCTTAAAATACTAGTTTGTCATGACTGAAGTTTGAGGTGCATTAGTTTAATGCAACGCCCTCATTTTACCAAAAAAAAAAAAAAAATTGCGGAGCTTCACAAATGTATTTGAACCTGACTAAAGTCTTACAATGTGGTAGAACACAATCAGAACTAGATCCCAAATGCCAGTTTCCTGATCTTTCTACTTAATTACACTGCAGTCTTCCTTGGAGCCTCTCCTCCAGAAGCCTTTTTCTTATCCCATCTCCTTCACATCATAATTAAGTCATGGGTCCCTCCTTGAATCTCTCCCTCTGCTCAAGGCTGAGTATCTCGGTGTGGAGGTGACACCTGGTGGATCCTCTCTGCGGGCTGACCTTTGCCTTGGGATGCTGGTCAGTTCCTAGTGATAATCACTGCTCCATAAAGGAAACCCCCCTAAACCCCATTAAGGAAAACCATAAAGGATGCCAAAACCTGAGAAAGAGTTGGGCTTCCCTTCTTGGATGCAATTTTTTGAACACAGTCTCATTAAAATTAGCAGCACTGGAAACTGGAGCTTGAGATAGGATAACTGCTTGTATTTTAGACCAGGGGTTTCTTGGGCAGAGTGTATAGATTAGATCAAAGGTTTATTCCTTGGGCTATCAACATTTCATCTTACTTAGCACTTAAAAACAAATAGTAGAACCTCAGTAACTCAGCTGTGGGCAATTGCTCTATTGACAATGCACTGCAGAAAACAGTCCAATGCAATTCTTAAGAGCCCCCTCCGGCAAGCAGACTTTATCTCTTTCTTTGCTCATCCAAAGTGTATCATAGAAAACTTTAAAAGGTATTTGTGAGGGCGCCTGGGTGCCTTGGTGGGTTAAACATCTGCCTTTGGCTCATCAAGATCTCAAGAGTCCTGGGACCCAGCCCCAGGGCAGGCTTCCTGCTCAGCAGGAAGTTGGCTTCTCCCTCTGCCCCTCCCCCCTGCTCGTGCGCGCAATGCACACACTCGCTCGCTCTCAAATAAATAAAATCTTTTAAAAAAATAATAATAATAAAGTAAAAGGTATTTGTGTTTGAGAAATAGATCATTCCGGGGTATGCTTTTTTTTTTTTTTTGTCAAATGATCCTTTATTGAAATATTCTCCTTTGCGGTTCGTAGCTAGATGGGCATCCCACTGTACCACTGTTGGTATCATCTACAAAGTCATGAGGATGGCGGCCATCAACACTGCAGCCCACAAACTGGGAAGTCCCCAGGTTCTCTTTAATGCCTCCAGAGAGCTCTGACTATAAAGATAGGTACCGCATCTCTCAGGCAATGTTGACAATCTCACTGAACATGAGACCCATTGTGCTTGATGATCTTTTGCTTCTCTCTGTCTCTGACTGGTTCCTGGGGGTCTTTGACCAGGGCAGAGGCAGAAGGTAGTACTCAATTTGGGCCTGTTTATTCCGAATGGTCAGTTTTACTCTCATTTTCAGACCCTTCCAGTCACCTGTTGCCTTGTATGTCATCACCAACCCTTTTGGAAGACAGACCCAGGGTCCAGTCTTGGGGGCTGGGGCAGACATGACACCGACTTCCCAACTCATGCACTTCAGGTCTATGACTCGAACTCATTGGGTGGGGTTTCGGCAACATGGGAAGGCAGCTGCTAGATCGACCTGGATACAGGATGACCAAGAAAGTTGCACTTTGACCTCCTCTGATCCGAAAGCTGGAAGAGCTCCCTCCAGCCGGCTCTCTCACTGCACCAATGAAAAGTCCTGACAAGATGCCAGCTGATTTTATTGTTTATTATTATTCAGAATGCTTTTATGCCACAGGAAAGAACACATTTGGCAAAATACATTTTTTACAGTGAAGAGCTCTTTGTTTGTTTTGAGGCTCAAGAAAAAAATAGTTCTGGTCAGTTGAGTGACAACGTAAGTGATCTTCAGTCATGCACTCCCACTGGTTTATTAAGTCAAAGATTATTTA
Source organism: Ursus maritimus (assembly GCF_017311325.1). Classification (NCBI taxonomy): domain Eukaryota; kingdom Metazoa; phylum Chordata; class Mammalia; order Carnivora; family Ursidae; genus Ursus; species Ursus maritimus. Next base: position 48,809,667 of record NW_024423675.1, read on the forward strand.
ACTATGTCTTTTAAAAATATAATTCTAATGTGGAAAACAGAGCCTGGCATTTGGAGACAGAACTGGTCTTGAACCCGACCTCCAGACATACTAGCTCTATGATCTTGGGCAAGATAATGATTTTCTCTGAGTCTTTGTTACCTCATCTGCAAAATGGAGTTAATAATTCCCATCAAAAATGTTGTTTTGAAGATTAAATTATCTCCACAAATATTTATTGAGAACCTCCTATGTGCCAGGCTCTTTAATACAAATACCACAGTGAACAAAACATAGTATTACTGTTCTTGTGCAACAGGTGGTCTTGAGTGGACTTGAATATTTCCTTCCTGGTTCTTAAGTCACTCAAGCAGAATATTGCCTGGGAGTGGATTAGAACTGGATTTCTTGTACCTGTAGTTCTAAAATAATTATCCCTCTTGCTGCTACAGATTTTGGATTACAATTGAGCTGCCAAAAATTATTTAAGATTCAGCAGGACCATTCATAGATTTTTATCATTTTCTTAGTTTATAAAACCTTAGCTACCTGCAGAGCAATGTTTATATTTGCTATAAGTATTTTATACTACTCTTACTCTTATCAATACATGTTGTTTAACAGTAAACATCATTTGCATTACACATTTGTAGAGAGGTAGATATGCATTCTTTAGCGCCTGAAAATTCTGAGGTATGTTGTGACCCTGAGATTTGCCAAGGGGCCAACTGGAACACAAAAAGATCTTTTGTCATTGATTATGTCATCGATGGAACAAGTAGCTCCTTTTTAGTGGTGATGATGCCATTAATGAAGTGATCTAGGAAGATCTTCATTTTTCAAAGAGATTTTCTGTCTGGCATCATCAAAGTACATCCTAACCCTCCAGGTATGACATCCGATAATCACCAAGTAGGCTAAGTAAAAGAATGATAACTGGAGAACTAAGAATGCTCAGATTAGTTATTTGAACTTATATAATTTTATAGAAAAATGGATGATTTTCCACTGTTTGAAACAATGGATAAAGAGGTAGAATTTAAATACTTTTTAATATTAACAAATCAAAAATAACATATCATCATCTTTCTGTAACCCACACAGGCCATAAAGTCAGCACTATCTTCAGTATCAATGTTTGATTTGCAGGGATTTTTTTTTTTTTCTGTGTGAGATTTGACAAGACTTGGATTTATTGTTAGCTATACATTTGAATTTTATACATGAATGCACCATTGCAAAAACTACTGTTGGCATTTCAAATCGTTGGTGAAACTCCAGGCCAATGTCATCTGAGGTGACTAGATTATAGTGAATAAAACAATAAAATAGATCTTTAAAACACATACTGTCTCTGTATCAATACACATGTACATTTTGTATGGTTCCCTTCAGAGCTAATGACACTGTTTTAGCATAACAATAGAGAAGCAAAGGATAAGGAATAGAAAACTACCCAACCGTGGAATCACCCACCTGACATTCTAGGAATACCATATTCTAATTACTAATATATTGGCAGTCACCACAGTTATCTAGAGGAGAATGTATAAAGCAAAGAATTTCCAACATCTTAGTAGTTCTTTAAAAATCCTGTATTTCTGTTTTCTTTTTCTATAATTATAAACAATATGTTGCCTCAAAGATGTTCACTTTGATATCACTACCATGTCTTTTCCTGCCAAGGCCCACCTGCCACCTGGTGCCATGATACTTATTAGAGTTTGAAAATTATAACATTCGATTTCCTGCATTTTCCTTGAATAGGCAAACAATACAGTGAGAGCAAAGCAAAGATTCTTTCATGGCCATTAAGGAGGTACTATGTAGAATTCAAACTTACTCGTTGTTGGGTTCTCAGTTCTGCCATCTTCTTACTCTTGAAAAACTTCAATGTTTGAAGATAACTCTATATCCTAACTCAGTTTTACCTAAGGAGACCTTTGTCCCTTGTATCTGTCCATCAAATTTCAACACCAAGATGAGCTGACTTTCCTTTCTTCTTACAAATTTCATCCCCATCTTGGCCCACTGAACTGAGGATCAGAGTGGTGACTGGGTCCAAAAAACAAATGGGGGGGCACCTGGGTGGCACAGTGGTTAAGCATCTGCCTTCGGCTCAGGGCGTGATCCCGGCGTTATGGGATCGAGCCCCACATCAGGCTCCTCCGCTATGAGCCTGCTTCTTCCTCTCCCACTCCCCCTGATTGTGTTCCCTCTCTCACTGGCTGTCTCTATCTCTGTCAAATAAATAAATAAAATCTTTAAAAAAAAAAAAACAACAAATGGGAAGGTCTCATTAAGCTTCTTTGGAGACTGTCTACAAACATCATATCTAAATCCATACTCTGCTGGTACAAACCAGTACATCCTTTCTGGAAACCAATTTGGCTTTATTTCTTAACCTGCTGCTGGTACACAAATAATTTGGCATTATGACTTTAACTATAAGAAAATCATTTAACATTCAGACATTCAGACAAAGAATTCTACGAAAGATATTCATCATGACATTTTTCATAAACGAAAAATTAAAAATCTTTCACTACTTAATGTCCAAGAACAGGAATTGGTCAAATAAATTTTGGTATATCCAATATATCCATAAAATGGAGTTTCAAGCAACTATGGTCAAGGTTAATATTCTAGAAGACTTTCTAAAATGGCATATCAAAAATTCTCATGTTGGGGCACCTGGGTGCCTCAATTGGTTAAGTGTCTGACCCTTGATTTCAGCTCAGGTCATGATATCAGGGTTGTGAGATCTAGCCCCCAGTTGGGCTCACATGCAGGGGGTGGAACCCGCTTAAGATTCTCTCTCTCCCTCTGCACACCCCCCCAAAATTCTCATGTTACAGTCCCAAAATAAAATTCCGTGCACTGTATGATCTTAACTATGTATAAATAATACGAACAAGGAGGGGGGAAAAGACATCTACCAAAATGTTAACAGTGGGTATTTTTATTCCTTTCTTATGTTCCGTTTTTTTCCCTATACATCCTTCAAAATTATCAAATTTCCTGTGACAGTCATAAATAAAATAAAGTTTTAAAAATTCAGATACAGAAGAAAAAAACACTAGTAGAGCAATCAATGCACCGCATGTTTTCCTGTCCATCCTACCTCGTAGACGAGCCATATACAGCTGCTCTCTGCTATGGAGCTTTGCTAGGGATTGCACTTATCCCTTCTCCTACTGGAGACAAAACAAGTATTGAGGGACGATGATAAGAATCTGTGTCACCTGCTCTCTGTTCTTTTTCAGCACACAACAGTTTTGCCCTTTATATTAATCGAGATGAGGACATCACACCACGCGTATCCCAGCAGGAGCAGCGGACTCGCCGCCATATGTACCTTCTCTGTTGGCTATATATTATGGTAAGGACAGTGCCTGCTGGGCTTTCGTATTGTATTAGATTTTGCACAGCTAAATTTGGGCACATATTTCATTATGGATATAATCACTAACAGATTCACACTGCGTGCCTCATTTGGTCCAGGACCTGGGCTTTGTCTCATTTCCCCAGATGCTTATATTTTTAGAAAGTATATGCCAAACCTCACACAACAGGAATTTGTTGAACAATCCCATGTAAGCAATGGTTCTTCCAAGGCTACATTTTTCAACTCTTTTTCAAACTAAATGTTTTTCTTGGACAGCAGTTTTATTGCTTAAGGGCTTTTTGCTTGGGATTTTTTTTGTTGTTGCTGTTGTTGGTGAGCAAATGCAAATGAGGACAGAAGAAATGGCCTCTTTAGAGGAGTGACCTTAAACTTCATAGGAAACAAGTGAAAATGGACGTTCTCCTGAGTCAGTTTAGAACCTGTCTTACAATTAGCGGTTACGCATAGCAGGCGTTTAAGGGTTTTGTTTTTTAAAGTTGGGATAAATAAATTATAGGAAATCTCCACTTGGTCTGTGGGGCACGAATAAGTCCCAAGTGGGTGGTGCCACATTTATCTGATAACAGCACAGTTGCCTGTTGAATTTACTTCGCATTAGTTTCAGTTCTTACCATGTTTTAGTATTTCAAAATTATTTCCTTTAAGACAGAATTTCTTACTTCTCTTTAGAATTCCAAGTCCTCTTTGATATATTAATACGCACAGAAGAGGCTCCTCCCACCAGCATTTCTGCCTCTCGGGACTCTTTTGTCCTGAGTTCTGGGTCACCATCCCCTCCTTTAAGCCTGAAGGACAGAATCACGTTCTTCCAAACACCCCCAGAACTGTGTTTAATCCCTCCAAAATCCCGGAGCTCTTTGGAGCATTTTGCTCTAGCCAGCCCAGAAATACAAAATAAGGGTCAGTACTAGTACTTCACATACTTTGCATGAATGATCACATAATGCCCCAGATCTGACCAGACAGGAAATTTGTTTCTAGGAAGTCATACCCTGTGGCTGGATCTAAGCAGACATCCAGATGAAAGACCCCAGAACAAACATGCAGTAATGCTCCTTCTATCTGCCATTTCATTGAATAGTCAAAGACCATTGGAAAGACTGGGGAATGATTGTTTTCCTTGTCACTTTCTAAATTTTTTTGTTTCCACCTAAAATGTTAAGTATTGATTTTCTCTAATAGAAAAGGTCCAAATGATCAGGGCTCACAGGTGAAGTGTGACTGAAATTATGTCTCAAAAATGAATATATGTACTTTATATATATGAACTTGATATTCATATGATCTTATCTTTCAAAAGAGTCATGTGGGAAGGCTATGAATTATTCCAGGGATGCATTCATCTTAAAATAAAAAAATCATTAAAAATCAAATCCCCCCTTCCCCCCAAAATATAGTCTCATTACTTTGCTTACCTGTGGGAAGGAAAGATTTTACTCTGAGATCTCTGGGTGTATTTCTGTGAATTCATTTATATGCCATTAAATTATCCAAATCTTATAGAGCCCCAGAGGTTTCGCGAACTCTGTATTTTCCAATGGCTTTTCTTCCACTGTGGTTACACTCAGTCCACGTTCCAAAGAGACACATGGGAAATACCACACAGCCTTCATTATAGACCCCCAAGATCCCTCATTAAAATGAATCATTACTCATGCTCTTCATGCCAAGTGAGGCTTGCCAGCTCTGCGTACTCCCTAAGTAAACCAGTACTTGTTTGGACATGTATTTGCGTTAACCGGCAAATTCTCTTAGATTTGTTCTGAGAGAGCTTTCAAAGTAGACTTTTTCCTTTGGTGTTCTGCCCTAGGTATTCATAGCTATGCCAAGAGCTAAACAATGCCCCTCATATCATGTCATATTATATAAATCCAAGGATTTTCATTGTTATCAAAAAGGTACTGGCTTTTGCTTCCTACTAGACTATCTCAGAGCCGCCGTACCAGTGACACACTAGTAGAAGGTTCCGGATATGAAATCTTTTGGTAGCATACCAGGATTGTAACTGGACATTCCAGAACCTCGTGCCAAAATGGAAGAAAGCATTCCTCTTATCACATGCTAATTATAAGAAAAATAGATCTCCCCTGCCATCCCCTGTGTGGTCGAGCTGAATCCTTACCTCTGCATCTGCTGGCCAGACTGTCCATGTTCTGATCTGATTCCCATTCACTGTCCATTCCTACATGTCTCCCTCCCCATCTGAACCTGGTCCTTCCTGGATTTGGATAGCTAAAGTTGAGACAGCATACAGGTGCTTTCACTCATAGACTGGAGCCCATTGAGCTGCCACCCTGAGCGGCTCCATTTCCCAACCCCTACTTCAGTCCTCCCAAGCTGAGCATCAGAAGTCATCCCAGACTCCTTTTCTGCCTCCTTCTGCCTCCCACCATGCTCTCCACTTACCCAGGATCTGGGACACAAGCATCTCCCTCTCCACTTATGGTGGACTCTTAATACCTTTTCTGCATACCCCCCCTCCATCATCATTCCCCCACACATTCTCTGCACCCTAGTTATGGGGTTTCCCCTAAAAAATTAGATGACATGTATTATATTATGCTGCATACAACACAGAGGTCCTTTGGTTTCTAATGCAACAGTAATTAACAGGAATTGTAATGAATACCATTCTTTTGAGTTCTGTGCCAAGTGCTTTTCAAATATTATGTTATTTAGTTCCCCAAATAACCCTTTGAGATAGGCCTTATCTGGCCTATTTTACAGGTAAGGAAACTACAGCTTAGAGAGTATATGTCTTGCCCAAGGAAAAGCCAAGTGTCCTTGTTGTTGCCAGTTCTGGAATGCAAGCCTGGTATGTGGTCACAGTCTGTACAAGTCACTATGCTCTCCACTGCCTCCTTCTGGGTGAAGAGTACTTCTATGGGTGAATAGATTTATGTGTGTGTTTAGTATGGGTTTTGTTTCAAAGCAATGCATCAGAAGCAGCATGTCTAATAGTTAAGACTACTTCCTGGGTTAGAATTCTTACCCCGTAACTTTTCTGAGCTCTAACTTAGTCAAATATAAAATAGGGACAAGGACCTCCCGGGGCAGTTGTGAGGATTCAGTTACTGTATGTAGAACCCAAGAAAAATGCCTGGCACACAGTAAAAAATTTCTATATTTTCTTTTATTGTTAGTAGTAGTAATAATAGCAGTGTTAGTATTGGTATTTTTATACTTACTGTTCTGAGGACAACAAATAGTAGCAGAGTACATAGTATTTTCTTATCAAAGGTTTGAGAATTGTAGTTACAATGCTGTAAGCCTTTTGCTTTTACTTTTACTTTTATTCTTTCTCACTCGTTCATACACTCTTTACTATAAAAACCCAAAATAGCCTTAAAGGATATGAAAATACCACTTTTGTTTGTTTTTTAAGTTTAAAAGGACCATTAGGAAATCTTGAAGGGGGACTGAGTAAAACAGAGAGCTTTTATGATCATGGAATGTTATACGCAACTAATAAATCATTGAACATTATATCAAAAACTAATGATGTACTATACGTTGGATAATTGAATTTAAATTAAAAAAAAAAAGATCATGGAACGTCGACTGCTGTCACCCTCTAGTTGAAAAATTCTGTAAGAGAAGATACCCTTACTCTACCTGTGTAGGACTCCTCCTGCTGGCCAATATGTTCCTTGGCTGTGGCCCCCCAGCACCTCACATCTTTGTCTCCCTGCAGTACTGGTGCTGCTCACCAATTGCTTTTCATTCTGAGGGACACAGAAAAAGGAAAACCACCCCAGATCTAGGAAATATATATATCCCCAAAGTTTCAGCAATGGGTCTTCTCTGTCCTGAAAATGTTTCTTCCAGCCCCTGCCAGTTCCCCCCTCCCATGGTGGTTATCATTCAGCAGAACCCACATGAGATCTTAGGGCCCCTGCATAATACATGCTAACACTAAATGCAAGGCACAGTCAGGAGCAAGGAGACATTAGGGAAGGGGAGAAAATGAGTTGTAGGAGTTTCTTCTTATGGATAAACATTTCCTGTCACTACAGTGAGCTTATATAAAGCAGAATAGAAATTTCTGTTGTCTCTGGGCCCTAATGGTTTTTGATAAATTTCATATTCCAAATCTCATTACCCCAAATGTGTCCATTGTGCAACTTATCAAAACAGAAAATAAAACAAAGTAAAATCAAGATGAAGTGTGTTCTTTCATGATATAGTCTTAAACTGCCCTAAATCAGAGTTCTATCTCCACCAAACTTGATCATTACTTAGCTATGCAATTGCAGATTATTTTTTGCTTTCTTATTGAAACTTTTCTTTATTTCCTCAAGTTTGTGCTGGAAACAAACATTGTTTTTTAAAATAGAGGGAAAAAATCTTAAAAATAAGATTGTACTCAATTTAAGTCTTGGAAAGAATTTTTAGCCATGAATAAGTAAAATTTTTAGCATAAAATTACACCCTCTTCACTAAAAAAAGTGAAATTTTAGACCACATGTAAAGTCCCCCTACTCAATTGGATGCTTCTTCCCCAGTTAAGCAAAATTGGCCAACATGTAGTTGTTCTCTGACCAGCAGATGACATTTTCCTCTGTTCAACTTGAACCTTTCACTCTACCATAACTACCTATCCTGATGACTCTACATCAGTAACTGTGTGTAAAAGTTTTCCTGATTTCCTGGCAGTGGAGAACAGGGACCAAGTTGAAGGAGTCACACAGCATACGCCTTGCATTCTGAAAAGAGGTGCCTTTCTTGGGGCTTATAAAAGACAGCCCAAACACTGTTACCTTACACGTCACCAGAGCCATCCCCACTCTTTGTCATGCCCATCTTCGTAACCTTCCTTCCTCTGCCTGGCTAGGGAGAAGGAGAGGGTTTTGCACTCTTGAGTTGGGGTCTAGGGGAGCCACTGGGAAAGGAAGTGCCTCCCCACATTCACCAAACCCAAGTATAAGAGGTTCCAAGAGAATCCTTGGTAATATCAGGTATAAGACAGGAGTCTTACTTAGGAAGCAGACTTATTAACTTTTATTTGCCTCTTGCCTGAGCAAGGAAAAGAACATTGGAGGGATGTGGTAGGGTAGAGGGAGGGGCAGCTATAGAGCAGCCTATGACTGCATCATTTGTATGTGGCAAAGATGGGTGAGTTTCTTGTGTATCTGGTTTGACATTGAGGGAGAGCCCTGGGCTCGGGCTGTCTTAATGGTAGCCCACCTAAGAAGGCCAGCTCCTGGGCAAGGATTTCCAAACAGCAAGAAATTATAGCATGATGCTATGAGCAGGAGACAGTCCATCTCCCACATATGGGACTTCTTCAGTAGAGAAGCCCCTCAGAGACCCCTACAAACCTCACAATATGTACTGCATGCAAAAGTAGGCATCTAAACATCAGCCTCACAGCATTTATCAGTGGAGAGTAGGTATTAGTAGAGAAAAAGAGGAAATCACTTGCACAGTTATGGGCAGTGAAGTGAGGAGATGTTCATCCTCCTCCCACTTCTCCTCCCAGATCCCCAGCTAGGGAAGAGACATCTCAGAACCTGGCTATGCCCTCCCATTCTACTTCAAGGTACTGGAGGAGGATGCAGAACAAAAATGCAGAGCCCCTCCCACTCAAGACTCTGGAAATAATCCTGGTGTGTTCAATGCAGGCAGAAGGCCCATGGGTTGGAGCAGAGCAAGACCCCTGGAGTGGAGGAAGGATTATGTAGGCCTTGTAGGCAATGTAAGGACTGTGTCCTTAGTTCATACTGAAATCAAGAGTTATTGGAAGGTTTTGAACAGAAAATGGACATAATCTGAGACATTTTTAAAGGATCACATTGGCTACTATGTTGAGAATGGACTGTGGGCAAAGATGGAGCAGGAGAACAATTACAAGGCTATAGGGGTAATCTCTTCTAGTAGGCAGTGGCATGGCTTGGACCAAGGTGGTGGAAATGGTAGTATGAGAACTAGAAAGATTCTGGATATGTTTTGAAGATAGAACCGATAGGATTTCCTACTTAATTTTGACCAAATCTAAGTTAAACTCTGGGCTTAGCCCTTCAATACCTTTTTAACTTGATAGGGTGGGCAGAATAATGGTCCCAGAAATGTCCACACCCTAATCTCCAGGATTTGTGAATGTCACCTCACATGAGAAAAAGGACTTTGCAGATGTGACTACATTAAAGACCTTGGGGTGAGGAGGTTAGCCTGCATTATCCAAGTGGACCCAAGCTGATCATCTGGTTTCCCTGCTGTGGTTAGAGGGGAGCAGGACTGTGGGAGAAAGGTCAGATAGATATTAAGGAAAAGGACCAAAACCATCCCTGCCAGCTTTAAAGACAGAGGAAGGGGACCTTGAGCCAAGGAATGTGGGCCACTTCTAGCAGCTAGAAAAGTCAAGAAGACGGATCCAGAAAGAACACAGCCCTGCTAACATCTTGACTATAGCCCCATAAGACCTGTGTTGGACTTCTAACCTACAGAATTGTAAGATAAATGTATGTTGTTTTCAGCTACAATGTTTGTAGCAATGTGTTATACTAACAGTAGAATACTTACACACTTGGGCAAATCACTTAGTCTCTGTTGGCTTCAGTTTCCGCATCTTTAAAAAAAAAAAAAAAGAGGGTCATGATACTTAGGCAGGATTACTGTGAGAATCAGAAAAATGGGTGTAGGGGCCCCTGGGTGGCTCTGTCAGTTAAGCCTCAGAGTTTTGATTTCGACTCAGGTCACGATCTCAGGGTGGTGAGATCCAGCCACGTTATCAGGCTCCACGCTGAACCTGGTTCCTGCTTAAGATTCTTAAGATTCTCTCTCCCCCTCCCTCTGCCCCTCCCCCCCACGCCCACCTGCCATATAATTGGCACTTAGTATGGTAGCCATTGTTGTTGTTCTATTTATACGCTAAAAATACTCAGACCTAAAGTAACCTAACCTCAGCTCCTTTCTACATGTTTCTTTCCCCATTAACCTCCAGTGCCTGTTCTGAGAGGTGGAGGTCCAGATCCTTGAAGTCACACCATCTTTTGTTCAGTTCCCCTCTTCCCTTGCTTTGAGGAGATCACTTATCCTCCCTGAGCCTCATTTTCACCACCTTTAAAATGGGAGTAAGGCTTACACCACAGAATTGCTTTGAGGATTAACAAGCATTTGGGGTCCTTGGGAAATGATTGTGTCTTTCCTTCCTACCACTACAAGAATCCTAACTGTCTGAGGAGTATATGGGAAAGTCCCATTTCTTTCTCTCTCTTGTCCCCACAACCCTTATTTTCATTTTATCCTCTGCTCCTCTTACAGATTCTGGTCCTTCTTCATGGGCTTCATGTCTCCTCAAAACCTATTAAGAATGCTAAAGAGCTTTCTGAAAATTTCTTACAGTTCGAACATTAAGTTATTTCCCAAGCCCTGCTTTTCCCCTGAGAACCAAGAATGTCATTGCTTTCCCATTATTCCAATCTGCTTATTTTTACAAACACGTTGTTGGGATGAGTTGTTGTTTTCTCATCTTCTGGACAATGGAGGGCTTGCCAACTGGGAGTATGGCTTGCGCTCAGCCCCTCAGAGTGCCCACTTGGGTGTTGATTAAATCAGTTTCTTAGATCTGCATCTGGACAGAAGAGACTTGTGTGTATAATCCATCTCAGTTCCCAGTATTTATTATTCTGATTTTCGTCTTCTCCTACCCCCAACAGCTGGTTCTCAGACCTGCTGGGAGCACATAAAGAGCGAGAATTCCCCATATGCTGTTAACCATGCCTTCCCCCCAAATCATCTTCTGTGTGGTTATGACCCTTCCCATACTTCCCAGCATGACATCCAGAGCAACTCGACCACTTCTTTTCCCTGTAGTCTGCTGGAATCACCAGTTCGATGCTGTTTGTGTCCTTGATGTTACTTGGCAATTTTACTTTGCGTTTCCTCTACCAGCTCTGTCCATCCCCCCTCCACCTTCAGCTCACACCCCCCAGTCCTCTCTCAGCAGATGGCCTGAACTTGTATTTCATAGAGACTCTAAAAGACTTTAAAGGAACTCTTTCCATTTCTTCCTGTAAACATCCTTACTGTACCCACTCCCTCCTTATGACAATAGGGGAAGAATTTCTACCTTTCAACAGGTGACCATCCCTCTGCACTCTGGCTCCTCCCCGCTCCAGCTCTTCATCCATCATCATTCCATTTCCTGGAATTTCACTCCCACTGACAGGCCCTTCCAATGGATACTAGAACATTCTCCATCCTAATCCCACCTTACACAAATTACCCTTCTGGGACCACCCCCTTTTACACCTATCTACCACACCGTCTCCCTACTCATAGCCGAGCTTCTCTGAAGAGTTGTCTACACTGCCTCTAGTCCTGTTTGCACACTTAAGAAACAGGACAGTGTAGACACTAAAAGAATGACTCGTGAGTCAAATTGCCTGATCTTGGGTTCTGCTTCTACAATATGACTTTGGGCAAGTCACTGCACCTCTCTGTGCCTTCGCTTCCTCATCTGTAGAATGGCATAATAAGAGCACCTGTCTCATAGGGTTGTTGTGATAATTAACACAGCATTAATCTTTAGTGGATGTAAAGCCCGAGCCTGGAGTTTTCATGATGAACCCACTCCAATGGGAGTTAATCTATATTACTTTAGCAAAATCTTTGTTGATTTTACCAGTGACTTCTACTTTGCTAAAGTCAGTGAATGCTTTGTAGACCCCTCTTTCATTGATATTTCAGCACTTTTGATACCAAATTATGCCCCTTCCTGAATCAGTGTATTCTCAGCCTTGGATGATGCCACAATCTCCCACTGTCCCTCCCTGTTCTCAAAACAATCCCTCGTAGCAGCCTCTGCAGGTTCTTCCCACTCTACCTAGCCCCCCCGAGCTGGAGTACTTTGGATCTCAGCCCTCCGTCTTCTTTCTTTCTTTCTTTCTTTCTTTCTTTCTTTCTTTCGACAGAGATAGATAGCAGAAGAGCCTGATGTGGGGCTCGATCCCATAACGCTGGGATCACGCCCTGAGCCGAAGGCAGATGCTTAACCGCTGTGCCACCCAGGCACCCCTTTTTATTTATTTATTAACTTTTTAAATTTTATTGTGGTGAGAATACCCAATTTGGAATCCACCTTCTTCACCGAGGTCCTTTTCTCTTACTACCTACTGCCCCTAAGTAAACCCATCAACTCTGTGTTTGCGATTTCTTCCATCCCACATCTGCCACTCAGAGCTCTCTTCTGATACCTACTCATAAGCCTCTTGTGCTTGCAATTGCACACCAAGCTCAAGCAGTACCTGCTTTCCCAACTGCACCCCAAGCCTGTATGCTCTGGGCATTGCCATCCACCCAGGTGTTCATGCCAGAAATCTATGAGACACCCAGAACCCATCTTTCTGGGGCCTTTTATAGATAGTCAATCACCAATTTCTGGCTTCTATATTTTCAAAGTACTTGAAGAATCTTTGCCCTTTGTTCCCTCTCCACAGCCAACACCATGCCCCAGCTTCTGTTATCCCTCTCCCGAGCCACATACAGAACTGGCACACACACACACACACACGCGCGCACGCGCACACCATCTACCTGCAGGATCGTTGGGCAATCCTTTAAAAGCACACATGACTATGTCACTCCCTTGCTCGGAGAGTGTGGATGACTTCCCATTGCTTCTAGGAATAAAGTCCAAAGTTTCTTTGCATGGCTTCAGAGACCTGCATTATTTGACTCCACTGATGTCTCTACCCTCCTTGTCTTCTTCTGCCCTCTTTGCTTGCTAGTTTCAGCCATAGTGACCTTCTCTCTAATGGTTTAGAGCAATATAAGTTTCTTCTAAGTTCAAAGCTTTCACCTTCCTCAGACCTCCACCCAACCTCCCCCTCAGTCATACCCCCACAATTATTAATTCTAAAGCCTACTCATTTTTCAGGTCTCAGCTCAACTATCTCTTTCACAGGGAGGTCTTCTCTGACTCCCAAGACTTGGTTCAGCCTCTCTATGGTACACTACTGTAGTGCCCCATTCATTTTCATCTAAGGAATTAAAAAGCAGTTGTTATGTGGTTATTTGGTTGATTTTTTCCAAAGCCGCCTCCCCAGATCCCCTCCGTTCACTATCTAGAGCAAGAGGAAGGTCAGCAGTTAAACTGGTCTTAAAGAAAATAAAGAGAGGTTCCCCGGCTACAGTTTTCTAAGGGTTAATACAAAACATTTCCTTTAGACATCATGTCAGTCAAAATGTCAGAAAATATTCTTAAGATAGATTGCTTAATAAGAGAAATTGTGACAGTATGTGAGCTTTAAAAGCAAGCAGATAAAGTAGGGAAAATTTAAATTATACGTATATACATACACACACACCTACCTTACACTTAGCTCAATGGTAACCATATAAAATAGTTTACAATGTTCCTACCACCCATTTCTCTAATATTGAATTTCAACTTGTCTCTTCTTCCACCTGCCTGATTCACTTAAATTGACAACTGAAGCTAATAGATATCTAGAAAGAACCACACAGACTGCACTCCTTAATTGAGTGGCATCCTATGTATGGAAGGTGACCCAGGTCATGCAATAAAAACATTTCAAGTAGAGGAAAGATCCATTTATTAGCTAAATTATAGCCTCTTCATTTCCCTGAGGTGAGCCTTCTGTGTCTTTGGGGGTATGGGAGCATTTTGAAGGTTCAGAACATATTCTCTGGTGGCTGCAGGAGGGGATTATGTGAACATCTTCGCAGTGACCATTAGCCCTTGCTCAGTCTCACCTTCGGCACAGGGTTTCCACAGCCCACAGACATGTGTGTCTCCCACAGCACCCATAATTGCTGGTCTCCCCTGAGGCACAAAATAAATGTTGATTGAAAATAAACAATTCAGATGAGGACATATTTGTGCCAGATTTGAGGGTTTTTTAAAAATTTATGTATTTATTTTTAGAGTGAGAGAGTACGAATGAGTGCACACGGTTGGGGGGGCAGATGTAGAGGGAGAGAGGGTCTTAAGTGACGTGGGACTTGATCCCACGACCCCTGAGATCACGACCCGAGCAGAAACTCAGAGTCAGATGCCTAACCTACTGTACCACCCAGGCGCATCAGTACCAGATTTGAATTTATGCCACAAGAGTGAAAAGAAATCTGCAGCTAAAACGACCTTTTGGTTGAGATATAAAGGAAATGGCAAAAGGAACTTAGTCTAAAATAACCATGCAAGACTTTGCCTTTATACCTTTAAGTAGACCCATTTTCCTAGTAATTTTCAAAAACAAGGAACTAGCTTGATTATTATGATAACATTTTAATTTTCCCTTAATCTGAAAGATCTGGGTCAATGTAGACTCAGGACAAGATTCATTAACTCTCTCAAACAAGTGCCTACCGTGTGTCAGGCATTATGCTAGGTGTGGGTGCTAAGCAATGTATTAAGCTTCAGCTCTGCCCTCAAGAAGCTGGCAGTCTATTGAAGGATACAGAAAAATAAAAAAGCAATTACCTTACAGTTGATATGGGTTGTTTATAATAGTAGAAATACAGAAGGCTCTGAAAGTCCAGAGGAACATTCGCTAACCCAGACTCATATGGTCATAAAAGGCCTCTGAAAGAAGTGACATGGAAGCTGGCCCTTGAGGGTGAGTAAGTGTTAGCCATACAAAGGGCCAGGGTAAAAGTGTCTCAGGCAGAGAAAGGAGACGGCCTGGAAGCAAATCATAGGCAAAGAAGTTCAGTGCACTTGGAGCTGGCCACATTTTGCCCTCCTCCAATCAGGACGAGCTCAATACTACCTCTCCCCTTCCCACCAGAACTACTTTTATTTTACCTCTCTACAATATCCTTCTTTGAAACTGTTTGTGTGCGTTCCTTTGGTTGGTTGGTTAGTTGGTTTGCCCATTTCCTGTGATGCCATGCTCTCTCTGGTATCCTCCTCATGTTCTCTTTGGCAGGCCCTGTTGATCTAGCCCTGCCCACACTCAAACCCTCTTCACTCCCTTTCTCACACTGTCTCCTGTCCGCTCTCCACCTCTTAGGCAGAGTGTTTTTAAAATGTTAATCTGATCATGTCAATCTCCTACTTAAAACCTTCAATAGTTTGTTTTTTCCTGCTTTGGGTTTATTTTTTTCTTTTTGGGTAGCACTTTTATTTTTCCTTACGCCATGACATATCCTTGGGCTGTGATATTCTCACATAACAGTAGAAAAATAAGATGTGTAAGTCATCCTTAAAAGCTGAGAAATACGTACCAAAATCTTACGTAAATTAAGACAATGCATAAATTTACAGGTACAAATACACAAATTGTTTTGCAACTATACTGAGTACTTCAAGCGCTGTGCTATTCTGCTGAAAGCACATTGGATAAGAAGGAAAATGGAGTCTGAAGGCTTAGATTAGCTGTGTTTCCTAGCTCTGCCGGAAGACTGCAAGAAAGAAGTGACAGTTCATTCATAAAGTCTTGCCATCCTCTCGAGAAATCCAGGAATTGCCATTAGTACTTTGTGCAGATCTAATCAGGCCCCAGAGGAGCGAACAGCTCACATGAAATTGTCAGTCAGCCAAACGCCATCACATCAGGCCAAGTCCTTTCCATAAACACATTACCCTTAGCCTCTCTTTGTCACACAGAATGCCCAACCGAATGTATAAACTTTAAACGAAATGTATGTACAGAATTTCAGAATGTGTATTATCAAAAAATAGCTAACTTGAGTACAATGCTAAACAGTGCTATTTGCCTTCCTGTCGGATGAGGAGAGGTGTCTTTTTAAAACGGCATGTTCCAGGTGGATAAGTCTAACAGGGTGTGTACCCCTGCCAGGGCAAACCTGTACGTATGAACTAACTTGTCCAGAAAAGGGCTATGTATCTGCCAGCAGTCCATTTAAAAGTATTTGCAATGGCAAACAGACAGGCCGAACTCCAATGAGTTCTTCCTGCTAATCCACATCCGCTGGAAGGTCAGAGGAGTAGTAGCCAGATGTCACAACTGCACTCAAAGGAGTAGTAATCTTAATTTTTATTGTAGTTGGCTCCAGGGCTGTGACATCTTTGTTCTAAAGTGAGTAACACTGGGCTACTTGGTCATACCACCAGCCATGCGGTACACATTGTATTGGCATCTAGGCCTTTCCCAGAATAAGCATCACATCTCATGGTTGCATTAGAGGCATTCTTGTGAATGCCGTGATTCCACACCTAACAAGGGTGGCTAGAAAGAGCTGCTGGTTCTAAGACTCTCTCCCTCCAGAGGGAAATGAGCTGGCCTCAGGGAGCTCAGTTCTATTCTCCAGAGACGTGGGTAAGCAGCAGTACCTCCTGTTGGACATCCAGGATAGGGTGGTACCACTTCTCCTGATGTCATGTACAATTTCCTTCTCTTCTGTGGTAGTGCAGTTATAACATCCTTTTCTCACAACCTTTAGAAAAATTCTTCCAAGTCTCAGCTAGCTGGGTTCAGAATTAGCTAACGGGGACTAGGTGTAACCCTCATAAATGGGCATTGTGTGGGTGACAGGTGACACCATTACCCAAGTCTATATACCCACCTGCATACGGCCAGAGGCATACAGAGATGGCACAGTCAGAATAGCACCATGCACAGCTGGGCTACTGCAGGTGTCAAACAGGACCTGTGACAGGTGGCCTTGAAGCTCAAGGGAGCTTCACTTAAGAACAACATGGTGCTGCTCAGGAGCTACAGGACTCACTGCTGCAGGTGCAGGGTCACATTCCCCATCCCACCCAGTAGGAAGAGAGCCACATTCAATAGCATTCTTTGGTGGCAGATACTTCTCTTGTTCTGGATTTGCCATCCATATGATTCTTCCTCTGTCCCACACCTACCATGACATCCTGTTGTTTTGGGCAACCAGGCACACTGATCATCATCCTTAGCAGAGACATTTTTGCTCATGCCTGAGCCACTGTTGAGGGAAAGAACAGTGACTTCCCGATTCTTCTTGATACTTT
Source organism: Ursus maritimus (assembly GCF_017311325.1). Lineage (NCBI taxonomy): Eukaryota > Metazoa > Chordata > Mammalia > Carnivora > Ursidae > Ursus > Ursus maritimus. The sequence continues at coordinate 48,826,973 of NW_024423675.1, forward strand.
CATTTCCTGCTTACACAGAAGAAAAAGAACTGGCCTTGAAGAAGTTACAGCATCAGGAGAGCTTTTTATTGCTGAAATCTTTTAGTGGCCTTAAAGGCCCTGTATAACCTCACCCCTCCCTAACTATCCCACCTCATCTCCTGCCCTTGCCCGCTCACCCTCTACCCTTCAGTCACACTTGACTTCTTTCCATCCTTCAGACACACAGTGCTCTCTCATGCCTCAAGATGTTCACACCCTGTCCTTCCCTCACCTGTCACTCTATTGTCTGGCTTTCCGTCCAGATGGCAAAGTTCTGAGGGTAGGAGTTATGCCTCTTGTGTTCATTGCAATATCCCCACCTCCTAGCAAAATGTTTGGCTCAAAGCATGGGTTAAACACAGAGATGAATGAATAAAAAGGAACTGTAAGCAAACATTAAGGTTTGGTGACCACAAGCTGTGTGAGTTGTTATCTCTTAGCTTCTTGTCTTTGTGACATGAAAGGGTTTTTTGGTTTGCTTGTTTTGTTTTTTTTAATAGGGAATGATACAATGAACTCCTACTAACCAACACCTAACTTCAATAATTACCAATATATTGCCAAACTTGTTTCATCTACACCTGTAACTTGTCGGATTTTTGTAGACATAGAATTTACATACAATCCAGTGGTTTTAAAAATATCCATGAGGTTGTGCAACCATCCCTATTATTAATTCCAGAACATTTTTATCACCCCCCAAAAAAATCCCTGTACCCTCTAAGCAGTCACTCTCTATTCTCCCCTCCCTCCAGCCTCTGGAAATAACTACTCTACTTTCTGTCCATATGGATTTGCCTATTCTGGATATTTCATATAAATGGAACCATACAATATGTGGCCTTTTGTGTCTGGCTTCTTTTGCTCAGTATGATGTTTTTAAGATTCATCCATGCTGTAGATGTATTAGCACTACATTCCTTTGTACAGCCAAATAGCAGTCCATTGTAGAGATATAGTACAATTTGTTTATCCATTCATCAATTGATGGACATTTGGGGGTTGTTTCCAGCTTTTTGTCTAAAAATGGAAGTGTGAATGTATAAAGCATCCACATAGTTAAAAGGAGAAGGAACTTACAGGGAAGCATAAGGATTTCAGGCCACAGGGAAGCCTGGTTGAATTTGATACCACAAAATAATGCTGCACTACCATAAAATTTTATTGTACACAAAACCCTTTGATGTGAGCTCTGCCTCCTCTCCAGAACTCCATACACCAGCTCTACTAAACCTCTTGTATTTCCTTGAACTTGGTCTCACTCACTCATTCTCTCTGTGTGGACCATTCGCTTCCAGGACTTACTCTGCTTACCATCTATCTTTGACTCTCAGATCAGATGTCGCTTCACCCAGGAAACCATTCCTGACACTCTGGTGGGTGTTAGGTGCCCCTTTCAAGTATTCCCATGGCACCCCTAATCACCCCATCATAGCACTTACAGCACTACTTTGAAACCTCACTCCTGTACCACCACTGGACTATAAGCTTATGGGCAGGAACTACCAAGACATTCTCCAAATTATCCCCAACACCTGAGACAGTGCCTGGTGCACAACTGGGGCCCAGTAAATTTTCAAGGAATAAATAAATGAATGATGCATATTTTCAAAACGATGAGGATTCATGAGACATGAATAAATGAGGGTCAAAGATGGTAAGACCTAGGGCAGGACAGTAATGTGAATGTCTTTCCAACACAATGGTCATTGCAACTCTTTCCAGATGAATTTTCACACCTTTAAAAATAAGGGAGAATTGGAATATTTGTCAAAACATATATGTTTGTATTTCTGAACAAGTTTCCAGTCAAAGCTAAAAATAAATTTTTCGGAAATATTAGCTTATCAATTCTCCCCCTTTCTTTCTTTGTCCACATTTGCTGTTCCATCCTTGAATGAAGATTTCTAGAACAAAATTGGAAAGCAGCACTCAGGTGGACACAGATAGAAAAGAAAGAATAGAGTACTAGCCAGGATCTCAAATGTAATCTAGCATTAGAGATAGCCTCTTAATTGACATTGAAGAGGGTTAAAGTGGTTTTCCAAAAGAAATAAAACTATTAGTAATATGCCTTCCCCATTACCATCAATTTTGTTAATTTAATTTTTTATTCCTTTTTGTTAACTCAATTAAAATTTTGGCTGTGTATACTCCCCCAAATTATTAAATTATGAAAAATCTGGATTTTTAATAGCATATTGGGTTAATAGGGATATTGCCTGAACTTGACCAAATAAATCCTTCTGTAAAATAACCACACAGAAAATATAGCTACATTTAAAACATGGTATGCTCCAAGCCTCTGAATGAATTTTCCTCTGAGGAAAGCACTGTGTAGAGGAAGAAATATCTGACACATACAAATTAAGTGAGGTTGATCTATTGAAATGTAGCTGGCAACAGTCCAGCTTCTTAGTTTGCTTTTAATAGTTTATTTCTAAGTGCATGCATCTTTAAACTAGCTATATAGCTTGTTTTTACAAGAGACAAATAGTGGGAGATGGCCCTAAATTGGCTCTTGCTTTGCAATCCAAAATATATCTTAATGCAAGTTCCCCTGTGCTTATCTAATAATGAGGTTGGACAAGAATAATGCTGCCTTGGATTGCAATGTTGAAGGCATTCATTAAAGTTAATAATCAGTGCTCTTGCATAGAAGCTTTATGCCTAACATTGATCGGCTCTTTGTTGTGTGGAGTTTGCTTGCATTCAAGTAGCAAGAAGCTCACCACAAAGGCCATCAGGTAGGTTTCCATGGTAGCACTCCTTCTTTTGTTATTCTCGTTTGTAACATAGACAGTATCCAAATACTCACCATGTCACTGCTTAAAGAAAAGAAATAGAATATTAATAATGCCAGTATAGTCAGGAAGCTGGTCTTTGGGTGTGACAATGAGGGAGGACATGCTGTCTCCTCAGGTTTTCTTTTAAGCAGGCATCCACCAGGTGAGACTGGTGTCCCTTTGATCTTATTACATTATGTCCTATTAATGACCTTCAGGGGCCTCATATTATACTCTAGGGACAAACAGAATTAAATGATGGATAGAATCATTTCATCAGTGTTGAACCCAAGAAAATACAAGTTTGCAATTGTACACTAATAAGAGTGCAATGAAAACTGTAGAAGAAAAAGATCAACTTTTTAAATATAAGGATAACATTAAAAATGAAAATAGCTTTGGATTTTGTTGTGTTCGTATATGTGTTCATTTTTCTTAGTGACTCAACACATGGGTTTCTCATTGTCTTTGTTGTCTAAAACAAATGCATTCTGGTAAGTGTCACTTTCCTTTGGTTGTGACTAAATTATTTGAGTCCATAACATCATGTGGGAGCTTTATTACATAGCCCTGTCTTGTTCTAACAGAGATCACCACAGAAGTCATGTGATATGCAATCGTTCCAATAAAGAAAAGAATTTACTAAGGCTTAGCATCAGTCTTCTTATTCAGCTCTGCCAAAACATCATTTCTGCCACTTACTCAGGAGAGAGTAAAAAGTGTAACTCTAATTTAATTTAATTTAATTTAATTTTCTCTTTCCCCCAGGCTAGGAGATCTGAAAACATTTATGAACTGGTAGGATTTTAGTACTTCAGTTTTAGCTACTTTAATTTATGAGATTTCCACAGGGCATTGTATGGCTTTCCCAAGTTGTTTTAGCCTTCATTATAAATGACCTAAGTATGTATAACACACATGAAGGTATGTAAAATTTCTATCATACATTAAATACATTTTAAAATACTTTAAAAAGAAAACTTCAATGAGATGGAGAACAGGGAATTAATAAGAAATAAGATATTAATCTGGCCAGTGATGCAGAAATGGAAAGGACCCAGGATTAAAATGGAAAGGGAGAGATTCAAGGTCACCAGGACTAGAAACTACTGACCAACAGTAGAATGTTGTGAGCAGGGAGGAGTGGAAGCAGAGCCTCTGGAGCCAGACCAGAGGAAGGGCCAGCCTGATAGAATTCTACAAAGCACCACTATTTTCCCATTTTATAAATTAGCAAAAATGAACATTTTTGCCTCTGTTTAATGAATATAAATTTTAAATTGCCCTGCATTTTGAAGGCAGTCATCAGTGTTGAGGTGCAAATACTCTTTACTTTTTATTCTAAACTATCTTTATGGACTTAACCTTTATTCACTGATTTATTTGTACTACAGATGTATACATTATTCACTCAGTGTTGGCTACGTTAGCTGATAGAGACTCAAAGATGAATGAAATTAATGGTGAAAAGCCAAGAAAAACCCTTGTGTTTCTGGAAAGAAAAGAGACAAAATAATAATTGTAATATACACCCAGAGCATTCTCAACAACACAGACCTTCTTGGAAAGGGAAAAGACTTTACCAGAGCCTTATAGACCTGGGGAGGAGAAGTTACTCAACTGTAGCCCTCTCTCTACCTTCCTATCTCACAGCCCAGAGACACAGGCTTACTAAAAGACCAAGATTTAACCATATGGTTATTGAACACATCCCTATCCCCACACCTCCCACCACATCAACAGGGCTCCAGTACAATAGTAGATTACTACTGAGAAGCTACAAGACATAGATGTGATTTAAGAAGGAGTTCTTAGGGAAACTGAAAGATAAAGGGAAAGAAAAACAAGGACACTAAATGAAATCAAAGCCTCTGGCACTTATGGCTATAGCAAACATTAAACACAGCCCAAGTCTTAGACTAACGCACTAAAGTTCTGTTTACTTCTGGGTCTACTACAGCAACATCATGTCTGACTTAAAACATCAATAAAAATGACAAGGTATGATAATAGTAAAGAAAAAATCGATTCTGAAGAGACAAGGTGAGCAGCAGAATCAGCTATGGCACAGATTTTTTAATTATAATGAGTTTAAAATAACTATGATAAATAGGTTAAGGGATCTCATGGTAAAAGTAAACAACATATAAAAACAATAAAACATTGGAAACAGAGTTGGAAACTCTAAGAAAGAATCAAGAGGCAATGTTACAAATCAAAAACACTGTAAAAGAAATGAAGAACAGCCTTGACGGACTCATAAGTAGACTGGACACAACCAAGGACAGAATCAGTGAGCTTGACAATATGTCAGTAGAAATGTTTCAAACTGAAGTGCAGGAGGAAAAAGAATAAAAAAGATGAGACAGAATACCCAAGAACTCTGGAGCAATCTCAAAAGGTCTAACATACACCAAATTGGAATACCAGAAGAGAGAACAGAGCAGAAGAAATATTTTAAGTAATAATAGCCAAGAATTTCCTAAAATTAATGACAGACACCACACCACAGATCTAGATGCAGGAAGTTTAGAGAATACCAAGCAGGTTAAGTACCAAAAAGTCTACAAATATTGTATGCAAGCTGCAGAAACTTGAATGAAGCTGGAGTGTGGTTGCAGGAGTAGAGGAGGATACTTTTTACTTATAAAACAAAGAGGATAGGATTTAAGGCATACTTGTCAGAAATCACTGCAAGCAAGAAGAGAATGGGGTAAAATATTTAAAGTGTTGAAAGAAAAAAAAAAAACTCTAGAATTCTACATCCAGCAAAATTATTCTATAAAGGGAAGGAGATGTGCCTGGCTGACTCAGTCAGTGGAACGTGTGACTTTTGATCTCAGGGTTGTGAGTTCAAGCCCCACGTTGGGCATAGAGTTTACTTTAAAACAATAAAAAATAAAAATAAAGTAAAGGAGAAAGAAAGATTTTTCTGAGACAAGCAAAAACTGAGAAAATTCATTGCCCACAGAACTGCCCTAAAAGAAATGTTAAAAGATGTCCTTAAGAGAGAAAGAAAATCATATAGGTCAGTAACTTAGATCTACATAAAGAAAGGAAGAACATAGAAAAAGGAATAAGTAAAAGCAAAATAAAAGATTTTATTTTTCTTATTCTTAATTGATGTATTAGAGAAGTGCTGTTCATAGTTACAAGAGTAATAATGTATTGGGTGATTATTATATGTGGATAAGTGAAATGAATGACAACAAAGTCATAAGGTATGGAAGGGAGAAATTGATAATATTATTGCTAGGTATCTGCACACCTATGAATCAATATTTGAAAGCTGATTTAGATTAGTTGTAAATTTGTGTTGCAACTCTAGGGAAACACTAGAAAAAAATTGCAAGAAAAAAAGGCATAATTGACCTTCTAAGAGAGAAGAAAAGAAAATGGAAGCATATAAAATTAAAGCAGAGAAAACAGAAAAGGGAGGAAGAAAAGAAGAAAAAGTACAATGAATAGAAAACACAAACAGGGTAGTTATTAATCCAATTATATCAATAGCTTTTTTTATTTTTTTAAGATTTTTATTTATTTGAGAGAGAGAGAGAGACAGGGTGAGAGCGAGAAAACACAAGTGGGGTGCAGCGCAGAGGGAGAAGCAGACTCCCTGCTGGGCAGGGAACCCAATGTGGGGCTCAATCCCAGGACTCCCAGGATCATGAACTGAGCTGAAGGCAGAAGCTTAACCAAATGAGCCACCCAAGTGTCCCTCAATTGTTATTTTAAATGTGAATGATTTAAATATAGCACTCTAAAGACCAAGAGTGTGGCAGTAGATAAAATAACAATACCAAATATGTGTTACCTACTACAAACCTTCTTTAAATGTAAAGGCATATATACACTAAGCTTAATGAGACAGAGAAATATATAACATGCTAATGCTAATCAAATTAAAGATGGTGTAGCTATATTTATGTCAGACAAAACACTCTTTAGAACAAACAGAATTATCATGGATAAAGAGAAGTATTACATGATAAAGGGATTAATTCTCCAAGAAGACATAATAATCTTTAATGTGTATACATCTAACAATAGAACATTAAAATATGGGAGGCAAAAAACTGATAGAACTGCAAGAAGACATACAAATCCTCTATTATAGTTGGAGACTTCAACAACTCTCACTATTTGATAGATCAGGCAGGCAAAATAAAATAAAACAAAATAAATTGCAAGGATATAGTTGACCTGAACAGTACCATCTATCAGCTTGATCTAATTGACATATATAAGATACTCTATTCAACTAAAGCAGAGTACACGTTCTACTCAAGCTCACATGGAACATTTACCAAGACAAATCATATTTTGGACCATAAAATACACCTTAACAAACTTAAAAGAATAGAAATCATACAAAGTATGTTCACAGTCCCCAATGGAATTAAACTACAAATCAAGGGCACCTCGGTGGTTCAGTTGGTTAAGCAGCTGATTCTTAATTTCAGCTCAGGTCATGATCTCAGGGTGGTGAGATCAAGCCCCATGTCAAGCTCTGCACTGGGTATGGAGTGTGCTTAATATTCTCTCTCTCTCTCTCTTAAAAATAAATAAATAAATAAACCACAAATCAACAACAGATAGCTAGAAAATCTCAAGATATTTGGAGATTAAGTAACATACTAATAAATAACATATTGCCAAAGAATAAGCATCAAAAGAAATTTAAAATATTGTGAACTGAAAAAAAGTGAAAATTCAAATTTTCAAAATTTGTAGGATTCAGAGAAAGCAGTGCTTAGAGGTTAATTTAGAATATTAGATTCATACATTAGAAAAGAAGTAGATCTAAAAACCAATCAACTAAGTTTCCAGTTTAGGAGGCTAGAGAAAAAAGAGCAATTTAATTAAAAGCAAGCAGAAGAAAGGAAATAATAATAATAGAGCAGAGATCAATGAAATTGAACATGGGAAATAAAACTAAAAGCTAATTCTTTGAAAACATCAGTAAAATTGATTAAGCTCTAGCCAGGCTAACCAAGAAAAGAACAGAGAAAACACAAATTACTAATAGAAATTGAAGAGGAGTCTCACTTCTAATCCCATAGACATTAAAAGAATAATTAAGGAAAATTGTGAACAACTCCATGCCCACAAATTTGATAATCTAGGTGAAATGGACCAATTTACCAAAACTCACTCGAGGAGAAATAGATCATATGAGTAGGCCTATATCTGCTAGAGAAATTGAATCAATTATAAGTAACCTTCCAAAACAGAAAGCACCAGGCCCGTATGGTTTCACTGGTGAATTCTACCAAACAATTAAGGAAGAAATGATACTAAGTCTCCACTATCTTTTTAGAATATAGTACAAGAGGGAACACCTCCTAACTGATTCTATGAAGCCAACATTATCCTAATATCAAAACTAGAGAAAGACATTACAAGAAAGAAAACCTACAGACATATATCTCTCATGAACATAGGTGCAAAAATCCTCAAAAATATTAGCAAAGCAGGGAGGAGTTAAGACAGTGGAGTTGTAGTAGGACCCTGATCTTACCTTGTCCCTTGAACACAGCTAGATCAACATTGAACTATTTTGAACAACTAGGAATACGATCTGAGGATTAAGAAAACCATCTGTACAGTCGGAGGAAGAGAACATGGCAGATGCAAGGTTTGGAGCCATGAATTGTGGGAAAAGAAAGCCATGGGGCCACAAAGGTGAGGGAGCCATTTTTGTGGAGCAAAGTCATGGAAAGGGAAATAGCAGGAGAGAGCACAGTGGGTAGGGCTTACACAATAAGCTGTAGTGAGAGGATCCCCTGGGCTGCACTGGGAGAGATCACTCCCCTTTCCAGAATACATTTGAAGGAGCATATTTTGCCACTCTAAGGACAAAAGGCCATCAAGTGGTGCTCAACAGCAGGAACAGAGGTGTGCACAGAGGGCAGATAACCTTGTAGCAGCTTTTCACTGTGAGCCACATTAGACCTAAACCACCATGTGCATGCTGAGTGGATACTTTTCTGGGACAGATCTGAACAGAGAACAGAGATACGTGCAAACTGCAGATAACCTGGCCACTGCTTTTCACCGTCTGCCACAATAGATTCAGGCCTCTGTGCAACTGCTTTTCTGGGACAGAATGGAGTAGGGGACTAAGTCTTTATGCAGGTGGCAGATAACCTGGTTGCAGCTTTTCGCTGTACATCAAAATAAACTCTAGCCTCTGTGCGCACACTGTGCGACTGCTTTTCTGGGACAGAATGGTGCTGGTGAGCCACAAGTCTCTCCTCTGGGAGGAGATAACATACAGGAGATCTGTGGTGCTGAGCATGTGGACGGCCTGGGCACAGACAGGTTAAGGTCAGGGAGCTAACAAAATCCTGGCATTCGGTTACCTTTTCTCTGAGGGCCTCCAAACAGTGGTGGCCAGGAGTTCCCCTTCCTAAGGATGAGAGGGCGGGTGATGCCATCTTCCTCCTCCACCACCACTCCTCCAACACCCACCAGCACAGTCAGACTTCAGAGAGAGACACAGTAGAGGCTAGAGTCCCATATACTAAACCTCATGCCCCCCTGCACCTGCCAGGGGCATCTATACAAGGACAAGTCAACTTGTGTGCCAGCCTAGCAGGCTTCTCCTTCAGAAGACCAACACAGGCCCCTCACAAGTACCAAGTCTACTGAGTGAAGATTGTTCCAAAATGTCAGCTTCTGGTGGAAATAGGACCAGGCTTCCTTCTTTCTTTTTTTTCTTCTTAACTTTTTAACTTTTTTCTTTTTCTTTTTTTTTTTAAGATTTTACTTATTTGACAAAGAGAGACACAGCGAGAGAGGGAACACAAGCAGGGGGAGTGGGAGAGGGAGAAGCAGGCTTCCTGCTGAGCAGGAAGCCCGATGTGGGGCTCGATCATGGGATCATGACCTGAGCCGAAGGCAGACGCTTAATAACTGAGCCACCCAGGTTCCCCTAAATTTTTTATTTTTCTATTTCTTATTTTTTATCTTTTCTTTTTTTCTCTATTTTTCTTTTCTCTTTATCTTTTTTTTTTTTTTGTATCAGGCTTATAATTTTTTCATTCATTTGTTGGTCGGTTGGTTGGCTTGTTTCCTTTTCTTATTTTTCAGGCTTCTTATTTTTTTCTCTTTTCTTCTTTCCTTACTCTTTTTTCCTTCTTTCTTTCTTAATTCTTTGGAGTCAGGCTTATAGTTTTTTGTCTGTTCATTTGTATTTTTGTTCTTTTTCCTTTTCTCTTCTTTTTTTTTTTTCTTTTCCAGATTTATCTTAACAAACAAGTCAAAGCACACCTAGTTAAAGGTCCACACACTCCCCACTGCAAGCAAGAAGGAACCCTGTAAAGGACAGACCCATGGGGAAACGCAGCCAAAATGCAATAGCAGAGTGTATGCAGCATACACCAGAAACACTTCCTGAAGTTTCTGTTGTTGTTTTCTTTTTCTTTCTTCCATTCTTTTCTGTATAAAATGACAAGATGGAAAAATTCACCCCAAAAGAAAGAAAGGAGGTAGCACTCACAGCCAGGGATTTAATCAATAAGCATATAAGTCAGATGTCTGAATTAGAATTTAAAACAATGATTATAAAGATACTAGCTGGGCTTGAAAAAAGTATAGAAGACTCTAGAGAATCCCTTACCACAGAGATAAGACAACTAAAATCTAGTCAGGCTGAAATTTAAAATGCTATAACCAAGATGCAGCCCCAAATGGAGGCCATAAAAATAAGGATGAACAAAACAGAAGAGTGAATAAGTGATATAGAAGATAAAATTATGGAAAATAATGAAGCTGAAAAGAAGGAAAGAAAACTATTAGATCATGAAGGTAAATTTAGGAAACTCAGCAATTCCATAAAGCAAAGTAATATCTGTATTATAGGAGTCCCAGAAGAAGAGTGGGAAAAAGGGGCAGAAGATTTATTTGAACAAATTATAGCTGAGAACTTCCCTAATCTGGGGAAGGAAATGGGCATTCAAGTCGAAGAGGCACAGAGAACTCTCCTCAAAATCAACAAAAATAGATCGACACCTCAATATTATAGTGAAATTTGCAAATTACAAAGATAAAGAGAAAATCCTGAAAACAGCTTGGAACAAGAGATGCTTAAACTACAAGGGTAGACACATAAGGCTGGCAGCAGACCTCTCCACGAATACCTGGCAGGCCAAAAAGGGCTGACATGATATATTCAACATGCTAAATGGAAAAAATATGCAGCCAAGAAAACTTTATCCAGCAAGACTGTCATTCAGAATAGAAGGAGAGATAAAGAGTTTCTAAGACAAACAAAAACTAAAGGAATTCATAAACACTAAACCAGCTCTGCAAGAAATATTAAAGGGAACCCTTTGAGCAAGGAGAGAGACCAAAAGTAACAAAGAACAGAGAATATCTACAGGAACAGCAACTTTACAAATAATACAATGACATTAAATTCTTATCTTTCAGTAATTACTCTGAATGTAAATGGACTTAATGCTCCAATCAAAAGATACAGGGTATCAGAATGGGTAAAAAAAAAAAAAGAAGAAGAAGAAGAAGACCCATCAATATGCTGCTTACAAGAGACCCAAAGACACCTCCAGATTGAAAATGATGGAGTGGAGAACCATTTATCATGCTAATGGACATCTAAAGAAAGCTGGAGTAGCCATCATTACATCAGACAAATTAGATTTTAAACCAAAGACTGTAATAAGAGATGAATAGGACACTATATCATAATAAAGGGGTATATTCAACAAGAAAATCCAACAATTGTAAATATTTATGCCCCTAACTTGGGAGCAGCCAATATATATAAATCAATTAATAATAAAATCAAATAAACTTATTGATAACAATACAATAATAGTAGGGGACTTTAACACCCCACTCACAGCAATGGACAGACCATCTAAGTAAAAGATCAAGGAAACAAGAACTTTGAATGACGCACTGGACCAGATGCCCTTAACAGATATATTCAGAGCATTTCATCCTAAACTAGCAGAATACACATTCTTTTAGAATGCACATAAAACATTCTCCAGAATAGATCACATACTGGATCACAAATCAGGTCTCAATCGGTCTCAAAAATGTTGAGATAATACCATGCATATTTCCAGACCACAATGCTGCTATGAAACTTGAAATTAACCACAAAGAAATATTTGAAAGGACCACAAATACATGGAGGTTAAAAAACATCCTACTAAAGAATGAATGGGTCAATCAGGAACTTAAAGAAGAATTAAAAAATACATGGAAGCAAATGAAAATGAAAACACAACAAAAACCTCAAAGGTTCAAAACCTTTGAGAGGCAGCAAAGGCGGTCCTAAGAGGGAAGTATATAGTAATACAGGCCTTCCTTGAGAAGCAAGAAAAGCCTCAAATATACAACCTTACCTTACATCTAAAAGAACTGGAAAAAGAAGAACAACCAAAGCCTAAATCTAGCAGGAGAAGAGAAATAATAAAGATTAGAGCAGAAATCAATGATATAGAAATTTTAAAAAAACAACAATAGAACAGATCACTAGGAGCTGGTTCTTTGAAAGAACTAACAAAATTGATAAACCCCTAGTCAGACTTATCAAAAGAGAAAGAGAGAGAAAGGACCCAAATAAATAAAATCATGAATGAAAGAGGAGATCACAACCAACACTACAGAAATATATACAATTATAAGAGAATATTATGAGTGATTATATGCCAACAAATCAGGTGATGTGGAAGAAACGGATAAATTCCTAGAAACATATAAACTATCACAACTGAAACAGGAAGAAATAGAAAACCTGGAGAGACCCATAACCACCAAAGAAATTGAATCAGTTATCAAAAATCTCCCAATGAACAAGAATCTAAGGCCAGATGTCTTCCCGGGGGAATTCTATCAAACATTTAAGGAAGAATTAATACCTATTCTTCTGAAACTGTTCAAAAAAATAAAAATGGAAGGAAAACTTCCAAACTCATCCTATGAGGCCAGCAAAAACATTTGGGTTTTGATCCCAAAACCAGACAAAAACCCCACTAAAAAGGAGAATTACAGACCAATATCTCTGATAAACCTGGAAGCAAAAATCTCACCAAGATACTAGCTAATAGGATCCAACAGTACTTTAAAAGGATTATTCACGACAATGTGGGATTTATTCCTGTGTTGCAAGGGTGGTTCAACATCCGCAAATCTATCAACTGATACACCATATTAATAAAAGAAAGGAAAAGAACCATATGATCCTCTCAATAGATGTAGAAAAAGCATTTGACACAATACAGCATCCTTTCTTGATAAAAAGACCCTCCACCATGTAGGGATAGAGGGAACATACCTTAACATCATAAAAGCCATATATGAAAGATCCACAGCAAATATCATCCTCAAGGGGAAAAAACTGAGAGTTTTTCCTGTAAAGTCAGAGATGTCCACTTTCATCACTGTTGTTCAACATAGTACTGGAAGTCCTAGCTTCAGGAATCGGACAACAAAAAGAAATAAAAAGCATCAAAATTGGATCAAACTTTCATTCTTCACAGACAACATGATACTCTACGTAGAAAACCCAAAAGACTCCACCAAAAAATTGCTAGAACTCATACGGGAATTCAGCAAAGTGGCAGGATATAAAATCAATGCACAGAAGTCTGTTGCATTTCTACACACTAACAATGAAGCAGAAGAAAGAGAAATCAAGGAGTCGATCCCATTTACAGTTGCACCAAAATCTTTAAGATACCTAGGAATAAACCTAACCAAAGAGATAAAAGATCTGTACTCTGAAAACTATAGAGCACTTATGAAAGAAATTGAGGAAGACACAAAGAAATGGAAAAACATTTTATGCCCATGGATTGGAAGAACAAATATTGTTAAAATGTCTATGCTACCCAAAAAATTTACACATCCAATGAAATCCCTATCAAAATACCACCAGCATTTTTCACAGAGCTGGAATAAACAATTCTAAAATTTGTATTGAACCAGGAAAGACCCCAAATACCAAAGGAATACTGAAAAGGAAAACCAAAGCTGGAGGGATCACAATTGCAGACTTCAAGCTGTATTACAAAGCTGTAATCATCAAGACAGTGTGGTACTGTTACAAAAACATACAGATCCGTAGATAAATGGAACAGAATAAAGAACTCAGAAATGGACCCTCAACATTATAGTCAACTAATCTTTGACAAAGCAGGAAAGAATATCCAATGGAAAAAAGTTTCTTAAATAAATGGTGTCAGGAAAATTGGACAGCTACATGCAGATGAATGAAACTGGACCACTTTATTACCACACACAAAAATAGACTCAAAATGGATGAAAGACTTAAATGTGAGACAGGAATCCATCGAAATCCTAGAGGAGACACAGGCAGCAACCTCTGACCTCAGCTGCAGCAACTTCTTGCTAGACACATCTCCAGAGGCAAGGGAAACAAATGTAAAAATGAACTATTGGGACTTCATCAAGATAAAAAGCTTTTGCACAGGAAAGGAAACAATCAGCAAAACTAAAAGGCAACCTACAGAATGGGAGAAGATATTCACAAATGACATATCAGATAAAGGGCTAGTATCCAAATCTATAAAGAACTTATCAAACTCAACACCCCAAAAACAAAAAAATCCAATCAAGAAATAGGCAGAAGACATGAACAGACATTTTTCCGAAGAAGACATATAGATAGCTAACAGACACATGGAAAATGCTCAACATCACTCAGCATCAAGGGAAATACAAATCAAAACCACAATGAATGGCTAAAAATGAACAACTCAGGAAACAACAGATGTTGGTAAGGATGTGGAAAAAGGAGATCCTCTTACACTGTTGGTGGGAATGCCAGCTGGTGTAGCCACTCTGGGAAACAGTATGGAAGTTCTCAAAAAGTTAAAAATAGAACTACCCTACACCCAGCAATTATCCCACTAGGTATTTATCCAAAGGATACAAAATTAGTGATTCAAAGGGGCACATGCACCCCAATGTATATAGCAGCAATGTCCACAATAGCCAAACTATGGAAAGAGCCCAGATGTTCATTGACGGTTGAATGGATGAAGAAGATGTGGGGTGTGTGTGTGTGTGTGTGTGTGTGTGTGTGTGCGCGTGTGTGTGTGTGTGTAATGGAATATTACTCATCCATCAAAAAGAATGAAATTTTGCCATTTTCAATGACACAGATGGAACTAGAGGGTAGTATGCTTAGTGAAATAAGTCAGTCAGAGAAAGACAATTATCATGTGATCTCACTCATATGTGGAATTTAAGAAACAAAAAGAAGAATATAGGGGAATGGAAGGAAAAATAAAATAAGATAAAAACAAAGAGGGAGGCAAACCATAAGAGACTCTTAACTATAGGAAACAAACAGGGCTGCTGGAAGGGAGGTGGATGGGGGGATGTGGTAACTGGGTGGTGGACATTAAAGAGGGCACTTGATATAATGAGCCCTGGGTGTTATATGCAACTGATGAATCACTAAATTCTACCCCTGAAACTAATAATATACTATATGTTAACTAAATTGAATTTGAATAACAAACTCAAAAAAGAAAAAAAGAATATGAAATATAAAGTGACAACCCCCTCCCCCAAAAAATATTAGTAAATCCGATCCAACAATGTATAAAAAGAATTTTTATACAAGTGGACCAAGACCAAGTGGAATTTTTTCCAGTATGCAAAGCCAGTCAACATTCAAAAATCAATTAGTATAATCCACCACAGCAATAGGCTGAAGAGGAAAAATAATATGACCATATTAATAGATGCAGAAAAGTAATTTGACAAAGTCTGACACCCATTCATGATTAAAAAAGAAGAAGAAGAAGACGACTTGGGGCACTTGGGTGGCTCAGCCAGATAATTGTCTGCCTTTGGCTCAGGTCATAATGGGATCAAGCCTTGCATCAGGATCCCTGCTCAGCAGGGAACCTGCTTCTCCCTCTCCCTCTGCCCCTTTCTCCTCTCATGCATGCTCTCTCTTTCTCAAATAAATAAATAAAATCTTTTAAAAAAAAAAAAGAAGATTCAGCAAAGTATGAATAGAGAAGAACTTCCTCAAATTGGTAAAGAACATCTATTTTAAAAAAAACTACAGCTAATATCATACTTAATGGTAAAAAAATGAATGCTTTATCCTTAAGACTGAGAACAAGGCAAGGATGTCCTCTCTCACCATTTCTATTCAGTATCATATGGGAAGTCCTAGCCTGTGCAATAAGACAAGAAAGGAAAGTAAAAGTTATATACACATTGAGAGGAAAGAATAAAACTGTCTTTGTTCACAGATCACATGATTATCTATGTAGACAGTTCCAAAGAATTAACAATAACAACAACAACAACAAAAAAAAAAACCTAAAAACTCCTGGAACTACTTAGTCACTGGATATAAGGTTCATATACAAAAATGAATTGATTTCTTATATACGAGCAATGGACAGGTAGTATCTGAATTTAAAACAGCACCATTTACAATAGCACCAAAAATGAAATACTTAGATATAAAACTAACAAATATGTACAAGATCTATATGCAAAAACTATAAACTCTGATGAAAGAAATAAGATGTAAATAAGTGGAGAGAGAGTCTATCTATATTCATGAATTGAGAAACCCAATATTGTTAAGGTGTTAATTCTTATCAGCTTGATCTATAGATTCAACACAAGTCCAATCAAAATCCCAGCAAGCTATTTTGTGGATCTTGACAACCAATTCTAACATAAACCAAGTTTATGTTGAAATGCAAAGGACACAGAATAGCCAACTCAATGTTGAAGAAAAGAAAATTGGAGAACTGATACTACCTGACATCAAGAGTCACTATAAACCTACTGTAATCAAGACAATGTGGTCCTGGTGAAAGAATAGACACAAAGGTCAGTAAAACAGAAAAGAGAGCCCAGAAAGGATCCACATAAATATAGTCTACTGATATTTGACAAAGGAGCAAAGGTAATTCAATGAATAAAGGATAACTTTTCAAAAATGGTACTGGAACAATTGGAAGTCCATATGAAAAAAACAGTCAATCTGGATACAAAACTTACACCTTTCACAAAAATTACCTCAAAATGTGTCATAACCCTGTCAAGCTCAAACTTCTGCTATAAACTTCCAGAAGAAAACAAGGAATTTGGGTTTGGTGGAGTTTTTAGATACAACACCAAAAGCATAAGAAAAGTAAATACAAAAGACTAATTTAGTCCACCCAAATATAATATCAATATATTTGGTGGATAGAAGATAAGAAAAAAGGAGGGGAGAGGTTGTAAGACAGCTGAACCCATATCTTTCATGTTAGGAATCAGAAGATACTATCTAAAGTTAATAAATCAAGAATATTGCAATATATGGCTATTTTTAAGAAATATCAATGTAAAAAGCTAAAGGAACAGCTGAAATTGTTAAATATGGGTTCCTCTGGGAATCTGGACAGCGTACAGGAAGGAGATTAAGGGCTGCCTATAGTTGGGCATGGCAGTGATTTTCTGCCTTTTAATATAAACTTTCTAGAGCTTTTGATGTTTTAATTTTGATAAAAATTAAAA
Source organism: Ursus maritimus (assembly GCF_017311325.1). Classification (NCBI taxonomy): domain Eukaryota; kingdom Metazoa; phylum Chordata; class Mammalia; order Carnivora; family Ursidae; genus Ursus; species Ursus maritimus. The sequence continues at coordinate 48,844,321 of NW_024423675.1, forward strand.
TGAAGTTGAAAAATGAACACTACAACTCAGTTTGAAAAAATAATAACAACTGACCCCCTCACCCCTCCCTTGCACTAGTGAGGGCATCATACTATGGTATCATCTAATGTCTGTATTTCTGATATACTGGAAACCCCGTCACAAGGGCAGGACCACATCTACTTTACATACTGCTATATTTATGTGTCTGACACATTCTAGACACTGGTTCATATTTATTGAATGAAAAAAGAAACATTTAACAGTTACAGAAGAAGCACACAGAGGACAGATGTGACAAATAATACAGAACTGGCCTCACTGCAATTTGAGACTGGGCACTGACACAAAGCAAGAGCTCAAGAGATGTCTGGAAATTTGCTATTTATTAAAGAAGGTTGGCAATTAGAAAGAGAGAGAGAGAGAGATTGGTAGTTCAAGGAGGTGGCAGGATCAAGGAAGATGTAATCATAGCAGGGATAACGAGAACACTGCAGTCCTAAAAATAAGAATCTACTAGATGGAGAAGCACAAAATGTGCTAGAGAGACACTAGAGATCATTTCTACAAAATATGGAAAATTATGATTCTCCAATGTGGGATTTAGGGTGTTCTTCTTTCCCTTCCAGAGCTAGCAGTTTAAGTGCATGGGTTTCTTACTACCACAGCCAATTCTGATGATTGCTCAGGTCGTAAGAGTCCCTTGCTGACCACACTCCCCACCTCTTTCTAGAAAGAACATGTTTCCTACAACGTTTAATGTGTCAACTTGATGTTTGGCATCTATATACTTTAAGAAGGTCCAAATGATTAAAGTTAAGCAAAACCGGTCATGAATTTTATTAAGGGAAATTCAAATTGAGGGAAATATCACCATAAGATCAGGTAGGCTGTAGAAAGCGGGACTCAAAGGAAGCAAATCATTTCAAACTGGTTTTTAGACATGTGCCAGGAAATGTGTTGGGAGAAAATTTCTGAAGAAGACTATTGGCCAGCCTGTGTGGATAAATTACTCTGATATTTGTGATTTAGAATCAGAAAGAAAACACATTTCCTCATTACCTCATTACAGGAATTCATTCTGGGAGGCATGCACAATTTGCCTTTTCCCCAGGGATGGGCGGAGGGACTTGTAACCTCGAAAATATTTTTGTGTGTGAGAAGTAGAGAAAATATATATATTTCTGCATACGGAGAAGCAGTGGAAAGATTTTGTTTTGTTTGCTCGTTTTCATCTAACCTAAGTTGACTGTCCTAACAACTTTATGTTATCTGATGAGTAGATCTCTAAGATAGATAGTATTCTTCATACCCTGTTAGCAGAGAGAAACAGAGGTTCCTAAAGTTAAATAATATTCAAGGTGACCTAACTACTATGTGGATAAGCTGGGAGCTGATCCCAGGTATAGCTGGTACAGCTCCATAGACAGGACCAGCTCCATCATTTGTGGGGCGCAGGGCAAAATAAAAATTTGGAGCCCCTGGTTCATAAATGATTAAGAATTTTAAGACAGGGAAGCAGAGCATTAAACCAAGTGTGGGGCCCTTCTGAGCACAGGGCCACAGGTGACTGCATAAGGTGAACATTCATAAAGCTGGCCTCATGTCTAGGTACCTCCCACATATGTCAATTTGGGCTAGCTCCAATGAGAAAATTGGGAAGACATTGATAGATTGTAAATTACAATTATACCTTAAAAGATTATCTTGAAGAATACTCTATTAAACCCACGGTAAATGAAGAGTTACATAATTACAACTGTAACTTCTAAAATTATCTCTGTAACTGAACTAGAGGGTATTTCAACACTGCTTCAGATGGGATCCCTCTGTGTGGTATTTGCCTATGAGTTGATGCATTAATTCTCTAGCACTACTGTACACATCACCATAGAGAACTTTTTTGAGACCTGTTTCCAGAATCCTGTTCCCACCTAGGCAGAATCCTTTGCCATATTCCCTGGAGTCCACGGCCATTACAGCGGGAAACTTGACTGCCCTCTGCACCATGATCTCCTCAATGGCACACCTTTGCATCCCTACAGCTGCTTACCCTACCTGGCACACAGAAGGGATTCAAGAAGTGTTTGTTGAATAAATGAATGAGTACACAAACTCCAGAAAACTCCAGCAGAATTCTAGATTCTCAAAAATGTAGCAAGAACAAATGTCCTTGCAATCAATAGTCAGGAGATGGTCCAAGGGGCCTTTATATTGCCCAAATTGAAATGATTAGATCTAAAAAGAGGGCCACGTCTAAAGTCAGCATTTTGAACTAAAAGTTAAAACTGTTCTTGGCAAGTCCTTCAGAAGCATCTGGTTGGAAGTACCATGCGAGACACACAGAGACCCACTGGTCGGGAAGCTGATGCAATGCACATCCCTTATCTTGCCCCACCCTGGGGTACGTGCTCACTCCCTGCCAAGCAGAATAGGAAATTCCAGTAGTCTAAATGCACATATGATATGACTCTTTCTTAAGAGGTAAGTCAATGCCTTTTCTGAAGGAAGTGTTTATTACTTTACCCTTGCAGTGGTTTTCCTCTCCTCTCGGGAAGTTGTAAAATCTGACCCTTAAGTTTTTTAAGAGACTCAATCTTGTGTTAAAACTTCACCAAAACTGATTTATCTTACGTTTTGCAACATTTCTATATCTCACACATTTTCCATAACTTTTATAATCAGTGGGGGGAAAAAGAAAAAAATTTACGCAGGAATTTCATACTTGGATCACTTTTTGATTCTGAGCACATTAAAAGCTGTCCAGAACCCTGTTCCCATCCATCGCTTCCTATTCTGCAGAGCTCTGGAGGAGGCCAGCCTATAGGCTGAGAACCAGACTGCTGAGATGTGTACCCCTGCTTCTCCACTTACTGAACTTCTCAGGGCTTCAGTGTCCTCGTTTGCAAAATGGTAATAATATAACGCCTTCCCCAAAGGGTCACTCATGTAGAACATTTAGTACAGTGCCTGTCACTGAGAATTCAATGATGTTAGCCATTAGCTGTTATTGCATGAGTCTGTGTCCTATGTGTCTTATGAGCAATAGCCCTGCTGTTGAATAGCCTAGCTCCTTATCTAAATGTGAATAACAAAAGCAATTTTTAAATCCTTTTAAAAATAAACTAATCTTAAGAATTGAAAGGTCATCAGCGGTAAAAGAGATAGATACCTTTGTCTATCCAGGATAAATAAGGGTGACAGAGGCAGAAAAGGAAAGATATGTCTTCCTCCCTACATCTTCTCAAGGGCTCCAGTGATTGCCACAACTCCTGATTTATGGGATGGGATGAAATTTGGCTAGGTGGCGTCAGAGCTACTGAGCTTAACAAGGACAATTTTTCTTTACTTACTATTTATCATGTATGCCCAGTCAAAATCCAGAAGAGATTTGAATGAGACACACATCACTTGGAATCTGAAAATTTTCTTGTTTCTACTTCATAGGAGGAAAGTCAGTTTTCTAATTATTCTCAATTCTCAAAGATACTGTGCTACTAGATATTGTCTATTCTTTTCCCATTTGTCATCTGCCTGCAAGACACTATACTTCTCTGTCTTCCTTCCCTGCCACTAGCTTTTTTTTTTTTTTTTGGTCTGCTTCTTAGCCTCATTCTCCTCAAACTACCCCTTAGATCTTGATCTTTTCCAGGGCTCTCTCATGGACCCCTCATGCCTTATACTCTACCTGGGTGATCTCAATTTGTTCTGATGGCTCCAACTACCATCTTTTGGCCAATGAACCCTCTATCTGTATTGCCACATCAGTCCTTTCTCTACAGTCCAAACCCATGTAATTGCCTTCAGGAAATCTCCCCTTGGATCTCTTACAGACACTTCAAACTCAACATGTCCAAACTGAACTTGTCATCCCCTCAAACGGACTCCCTTATGGCATTCCCTATCTCAGGAAATGGCAGCATTCTCCACCCAGTTAATCAAGCCAGGAATCTATGATTCATCCTTAACTCATCTCAGTTCCCTCACTGCCTAAATCCAATCAATCACCAAGTTCTCTTAATTCTATTTCCTAATTCAGTATCTCTCAAATTTATTTTACTGTCAGTGAAAGAAACATCTTTTGCATCATACCAGCATGCATGTGCATGCACGTGCACACACACACACACACACACACACAAAAGTGAAACACAAGTTTCACAAAGCAATTTTTACCATCATTTTATGCAAAGTTTTCTGACATTTTCTGTTGTGTTTTCTGCTGGTGTTGCTTTTTAAAATGCTAGTAACCAATGGATTACTGGCAAGTGTTTAACAACCAGCTCTTCTGGAGGTGAGGAAGGGGGAGCCTGATGTGTAGCATTTGAGTCTTTGATGTAAATACGCCCACTATGGGTGAATTTAAGCTACCAACCAAAGAGCTTGCAAACATCCCAAAGACCCAACAATCAGCTCTCCTGACCATCTCCAGCATGCCACTGCTTATGACCTACAGTCTGATAGATGCTGGTCTAAATATTTCTTAACCCTACCCACTAATTTTCATTCCCAGTGCTACCATTCCAGTCTTGGTTACCACCATTTCTGATATAATTGGTTTCCAGGTCAACTGACCTTTCCACATTTATTTAATATTGTTCAAAGACTTCCTGTTTTCCACAGGAGAACACAGTCTATAATTCTTACCATAGCTTAAAAAGCCACCTACAGTTTGGTGTCTGCCTGCCCCCCTCATACCTTCTCTCCATTGATCTCAACAAAAATTCTTTCTTCTTGAACACCTGGGAGCTCTCCCTTGTTTTCAGGTCTTTGGACATGCTATTCCATTTGGCTAGAAAGTTCTCGCCTCCCATCTTTGTTCGCCTGACTCTTATTATCCTTCCTATCACAGCTTAAATGCTATTCATTCATTCGTTCAGTCATTCATTCATTCATTCTCCTACTATGTGGCAGACAGACTAAGGGCTGGTGATACAATGAGAAGTAAAAGTAGGGGCATCTGGGTGGCTCAGTCAGTCAAGCTGATTTCGGCTCTTGATTTCAGCTCAGGTCACAATCTCAGGGTTGTGAGACCAAGCCCTGCATCAGTGTGGAGTCTCCCCTCAGTGTGGGACCTGCTTAAGATTCTCTCTCTCCCTCTGTCCCTCCTTGCCCTCCTTCTCTTAAAAAAAGGGGGGGGAGTAAAAACAGCCCCTCACCTCATAGAATTTAGATACTCTAGTACTCTAGATGGGAAGAAACATATTCAAGTAAACATATCATTCAAGTTTAAGTGCTAATAAAAGAAGAACTTAAAAAATAGATTCATGACTCGGTAAGAGCTTATAAAATCTGACCTAACCTAGTAGATCAAGGAAAATTTTCCTAAGTGATGACTGGTAAGTTATAATACTTGAGCTAAGATATAAAGGAGAAATATAAACTAATGAGTCTAGGGAATGGGAAACTAACAGCATAGGCAGAAAGAGGAACATGTAAAAATCCACATGGCTGGAAGGGTAAAATCAAGGAACCAAATGAAATCCAGTGTAACAAGAACCAGGTATTAGAGGGAGTATGAGACAGAAGCCACTCTATGATGAACATTCTAGACTTTGTTGAAAATTTAGGTCTTTGGGGCACCTGGGTGGCTCAGCTGGTTAAGCGTCCAGACTCTTAATCTCAGCTCAGATCTTGATCTCAGAGTCATGATCTCGGGGTCACTTAAAAAAAAAATTAGGTCATTAACAAAAAATGAATGAGAGGCAATTGACATGTTTGAAGCAGGTATATAATGTGTTCAGATTTTTGGTTCAAAAAGATAACTCTGGCAGTTGTAAGGATGATTCAGAAGGAGACAATAGTAGATGTGGAGACAGAAACTATTACAGTACTCCAAACAGAAATTATCATAACACAAATTAAGATGTTGGTGATGGAGCTGGGGGGAAAATCAACATATTAGAGAGATATGTGAGATAACCTTGACAGGACAGGATAATGGATTGAATATATGTGATGCAAGAGAGAGAAGTAGCAAAGATGGCTCCCAGATTTGAGCTGCAAAAATGAATGACTGGTAATACCATTCACAGAGATAAGGAATACCAGTGGAGGACTAGGTTTGAGAGAGAAGAGCATGACTTTGGCTGTAGATATATGGATTTTGAGGTATGTTTAAGGTGTTCTGAGGACCGTTTGATAAACTTCTCTGAAACAGAGGAGAGGTCTGGATTAGGACTTAGATTTGTGAAATACCTATGTATAGGTTATAAACATGAAGCAGTGGAGCAGTGGACATAAATGAACTCATTACTGGAGAATGCACAACAGGAGAAGGCTTAAAAACCAAACCCTAAGGAAATCCAACATTTAATGGTGGGTAGTGGAGGGTGAACTTACAGAGAACCAAGAAGAGTGGCCAAAGAGGTAGGAGGAAAACCAGGAGAAATTGACGTAAAAGAGCTGCTGGTTTTGGTGGAGCATCAAGACAAGAAGCCAGACTGTTGTGGGAGGAATGATTACAAAGTATAGATACAGAGTCAACCAGTACAGACTCCCTGGAGAAGTTTGCCCTTGAAGAGAAGAAGAGATATAAAACAGTATTTATGAAGTTGATGGAAACCTTTTGGTTGTGCTTTAATAATTAAAGATATCTGCATCAAGGGATGCCTGGGTGGCTCAGTCGGTTAAGCATCTGCCTTTGGCTCAAGTCACGATCTCAGAATGGAGTCCCACTCCCCCCTGAGATTGGGCTCCCTGCTCAGTGGGAAGCCTGCTTCTCCCTCTGCCTGCAGCTCCCCCTCCTTGTGCTGTCTCTCTCTCTCTGAAAAATAAATAAATAAAATCTTTAAAAAAAAATTTGTGTTGCATAGCACTTAGATAGGAGCCATTAATAAATGTCATTTTTTAAATTGCACATTCAAGTGAATTAAAATAGAAGTATATTTAATAAAATAGACAATCCTGGAAGTCTCATGACACTGGAATATCTACATTTTTTGTGTATGCACACACGCACACACACACACACACGACACAATTATCAATTTTTTAGACTAAAATTAAATTTGGTGTCATTACCTTAAGAATAAGCCATTTGGGCACTAAGACAGGAAAGCTTTAGAACAAGATAGAAATGGAAGTCAACCAAGAACTGGGAACTCTCCACAGATAGATGAGCAAGGCCATGAGTCATTTTTGTGCAGGAAATTGAGCCCTGATTGTATCAAGGAAACAAATGGCGAAAGCACAACTTGTTAGGACAAGTGGGTGCATCATTCACACCAATCCACTGAAACCCACATAACAGGACTTCTATATCTGAGATGTAGTCAAGAAAACTTTTTTAAAAAGAAAAGCTTCACTCCATTTTTGGAGACTATATTGAATTCCTCGTTTAGGGAACAAGTGCATGCGACAGAAAAGAAACCAGTTGTGTATTGCTTTCCCCGCTTTGCTATTTTTTAGGCAGGTCCTTTAGTCCAGTCTCAGCTCTTTTATCTGTGAAATGAGGATAATCATACCTCATAGGGTGGTTGAATTAGGTGAAGGGGATTACATATGCTAGTAACATACCATACTCAAGATAGCTATCTACTTCCCTGCCCTGAGAATTTTACATTTCCACTGTTTTATTGGAACACAACCACATTCCTTTGTCTACATATTATCTATAGCAACTTTTGCACTAAATGGCAAAGTTGAGAGTTGTAATAGAGATCGTATGGTCTACAAAACTGAGAATATTTACTATCTGGTTCTCTACAGAAAAGGGCATAGGTATTGGGGAGGAGGGTGAGTTTGAGACTTTAAAAAAATTTTTTTAAGTTATTGGCAAAGTGCCTGTCGTATAGTAAAGGCTTACTAAACAGATGCTGTTGTTTTTTATATTCTTTATTCAGTTACTGGTTCAACAAATACTTATTGAGCACATCCTGTGTGCCAGACACTGCTCCAAGGGCCACAGAATCTAGCTATGAACCTAACAGATAAAAATTCTGTGCTTGTTGGACAGACAACAAACAGATTAGTAAAAATAAATACAGTGTATTAGCTGGCTGGGGAGAAAAATAAAGGGATGGAGAATAGGAATTTTCAGGATAAAGGTTGCAACTTTTAGGTGCAGTGGTCTGGGAAGACCTAATTGAGAAGGTGTCCTTTAAGCAAAATCCAGAAGGACACAAGGGAGTGCTGGGAATGTTGTAGGGGAGATAAGGGTAAAGAGTAATGTTCCAGGCACGGGGACAAAAATAGTGTTCAGTGTTCTTAAGGAAGGCCAACAAGTCAATGTGGCTGGATTGGATGAGCAAGAGGGAAAAGAGGAGAAGAAAAGTAAGAAAAGTGCCCAGCAAGCAAGGTAGGTCCTTGAAGAACCACCAGAGGTCTCTGGCTTTTACTCTAATGAGAGGGGAAGCAAGAGTTTTGAGCAAAGTAGTGGCACGACCTGATTTCCATTTAATCCAGATCAGTTTGGCCGCTCCAATGAGAATAGCCTGTTGACTAGACTGTAGCAAATGTAAAAGCAAATACACAGGAAGCTATTGCAGGGGTTCGGTGAGAGATGATGATGGCTTGAACCCAGATAGTAGTGGTGGCAATGGTGACAAATAAATGTCTTGGGTATATTTGGAAAATAGAGCCAATGGGATCTAAGGATGCGTTGAATGTGAGTTGTGAGAAAAGGAAAGTCAAAGATGACTCGGCATTTTCTGCCCCAAGCTACTGCTGCAGTAATGTACTGATCACTGGTGTGAGAAGGGAAAGATGTGGGAGATGCATGTTCACTGTTAGAGGGGAGGTGGGGGGAGAATCATGAAGGAATTAGGATGCAGGGATGATGAGGACATCATGGAAGTGTCAGGTTGGAGATGCATCCTCCCATGGAAGATATGCAGTGGGTACCAGGGTATAGAACTTCGAAGATCAGGAAGAGGTCAAGACTGGAGGTATAAATTTAGGAGTCATCTATAGATAGATGGGATGTGGTTGTGGTTGTTATATCTGTTCAGTAGTATGAGGCGGTTGCATGCAAACCAACAGTGCATCACAAACAATGTCAGAGGAGCAGAGGCCTGCATTAGAGACCTTACCAAAAGCTGCTAGTGACAGTTTCATTCTACCAGAAACAAGTAGAAAGCCAGGAACAGGTAGAAAAAAATATAACTAGCATTCATAATTTGAATGGTTCCTAATTTGCCTAATTGAGGAAACAGTTTTACAATGAGTCAGATTATAATTTTATAAGTTGATTTGCAAAATCAATTATAGCTTTATGGTATTACATTTTTGGGATATTGCCTATTATCTCAGTGGAAATTAATAAGCCACTTGATGAGCACACAATACTCCTTACACTAGTGAAGAAAAGATTAGGAAGATAAAACTGCCTCTGATTTATGGAGAAACAGAATATGATGCATCAGAATCCCACAGGGTACTCATAACAATTTAAGTTCTGCTGATTCTCACAAATCCTTCAATTTTTTAAGAAAGAAAAATCTTGACTAGCTCTGCTTCCTCTTTTGGTAAAAAAACTTTTAGTTTGGACAGTTACTCAAGCTGACCCAGATGGACCTAATGACCATCTCTTCCCACTAAGACAACATTTCTCCACCTTTCTTTCATTATTGAGCCCCCCACCAAGGAACATTTTTAGGTACAAAACCTCCAACCCATAAAAATGTTTTATTGTGATAAGATATACATAACATATTTATCATTTTAACCATTTATAATTTTACAACTCAGTGTCATGAAATACATTCACAGTATTACATAACCATCACCACTATCTTTATCCAAAACATTTTCCTTATCCCCAACATAAACTTGTACTCATTATACCTTAACTCCCTATTCCCCACTCCCCCCAGTCCCTGGTAACATCTATTAGACTTTCCATCTGTATGAATTTGCCTATTCTAGTATCTCATATAGGTGGAATCATATAATATTTGTCTTTCTGTGTCTGGATTATGTCACTTAGTACTATGTTTTCAAGGTCCATCCATGTAGCATGTATCAAAATTCCATTCCTCTTCATGGCTGAATAATATTCCATCGTATGAATAGACCAATTTTGTGCATCTGTTCATTCTAGATGGACACTTGGGTTGTTTCCACATTTGGTTATTGTGAATAATGCTGCTATGAACATTGGTATACAAATATCTGTTTGTGTTACTGCCTTCAGTTCTTTTGGATATATATCTAGAGGTGAAATTGCTGGGCCTTTGAAATTTTAAGACCACACATAAACTGTGTATCTCTTTATGTTCTATGTATATATGTATCTGTGTTTTACACATAAAAAGAGTAAGATTTCTTCACCACCTTCCCAGAACCAATTTTCACCTCTTTGAGCAGGAGTGATATCACCCTCACTGACATGGCAAGCTCTAAGGTAGAGATCCCCAGGTTTCCTGCCTCAGTGAGGTAAATATGTAGGTAATAGATATGTAGACAAACTGCTTAACAAAAATTGAAGCCATGAATTACCAGGAAGATGACACCAAACACATAAGTATAAAAAATAATCTTTGTTCCCCATGCAATAATGTTATTTGTATTTTCATTAGTCTTCGACGTTGACAAGAGCTGATAAAGTGATGAACCCAAGAATGTTTTGGAAAATTGCTCTTAGAAATTGTGTCAGGACCAACCAATCAAGCAAATATTCTAACTAAACTTCTGAAAACAGTGGAGATTAATGATTTTGTATTCCCGCTGAACCTAAAATGTCTCCTAAACACAAATAGAATAATTACAAGCAAGTATTTTTTATTTAAATTCAATTAGCCAACATATAGTACATCATTAGTTTCTGATGTAGAGTTCAATGATTCATCAGTTGCGTATAACGCCCAGTACTCACCACATCACGTGTCCTCCTTAATGCCCATCACCCAGTTACCCCATCCCCCATCCACTTTCCCTTCCACAGTCCTCAATTTGTTTCCCAGAGTCAAGAGTCTCTCATAGTTTGTCTCCCTCTCTGATTTCTTCCCATTCAGTTTTCCCTCCCTTCCCCTATGATCCTCTGCACTATTTCTTATGTTCCATATATGAGTGAAACCACATGATCATTGTCTTTCTCTGATTAATATATTTTGCTCAGCATAATACCCTCCAGTTCCATCCACATCAATGTAGATAGTGGGTATTCATCCTTTCTGATGGCTGAGTAATATTCCACTGTATATGTGAAATAGGAAAAAAAAAAAAAAAAGAAAAGAAAAGAAAAAGAAAAGAAACAAATACAGGATCCAAAGATCCAGGCATGGGAAACCAGGTGTCGGTGAGGTTACAGGATGGCTCCATCTGCAGGTACCCCCTGCGGTCTACACTGAGTACACTGCAGAGCACACACTGTTATCCATTTGGAAGGCAGTATGGCAAGATGCCTGGCACATACTCACCTAGATTTAATTCCAGTGTGCTTGTCTGATGCAGTATTGTTTCCATACGTAAGGAAGAAATTAAGATTATATAACAGTATTGAGAAAAATAACGGTTTCAAATACCTAACCAGAACCCATCAAGTGTCAGGAAAAACAAGGAGAAGCCAAAGAACTGCCAGATCAGAAGAGACTAAGGGGATGTGACCACCAGGTACCCTGTTGGATCATGAACCAGAAAAAGGACATTTATAAGGAAATGGGAATTCTTTTTTTTTAATAATAATTTTTATTATGTTATGTAAACGGGAATTCTGAGTAAAGCCTGCAGTTCAGTTAGTAGTGTTGTACCAGTGTTAATGGCTTCACCTTACTGATTGTACTGTGATTATTGAAGATGTTAACATTCCGGGATGTTGAGGTGAAGGGCTTACTGGAACTCTGTACCACATTTGCAACTCTTTTGTGAGTCTAAAATTATTTTAGAATAAAAAGTAAAAGAAAACAGGGGTGCTGCGGTGGATCAGTCAGTTAAGTGTCGGACTCTTGATTTCCACTCGATTCATGATCATAGTGTCGTGAAATTGAGCCCCTCATGAGGCTCTGTGCTCTGTGCAGAGTCTGCTTAAGAGTCTCTCCCTCTGCCCCTCCCCCCGTGCACGTGCATGCACTCTCTCTCTTTCTCAAATAAATAAATAAATAAATCTTAAAGAAAGTAAAGAAAGTAAGCAAACAACACCAACGTTTCTGGTAGCTCCTGAGCATCAAAGCTAACTTGTGACTGGCATTGCTGAAGAACGGTTGTGGGGGCGAGGGGGGGAGTCTATATTCGCAAGAGCGGGAGCTTTGAAATCTGACATGAGAGGAACTTCTGTCTTTGTCTCCTTTCCAATTCTATTGCAGGGTGTGTTGGGTGCATCATGTAACTGGGATGTGGGTGTACCCTTTCCTGGAACACATTGGCCCAGGAGCCAGAATCATCTTCTTTGGGTCTACAACCATCTTAATGAACTTTTTGTACCTGCTGGGAGAAGTTCTGAACAGTTATATCTGGGATACACAGAGAAGTAAGTATTGTTTAGGGGAGCATAAAACTGGAAAATTGCTGTCTAAAAGAGTGTGTGCAGACACTGAAGGAAAATTCCATCATAGCACAGGATCACTTAGGAAGAGTTTTATTTTTATAACTACACAGTGTTAATTTAAGAGCTCCTGGCAGTTACCTGAAAGGTTTATTACTCACTTTGTCTTATTAGCTAGTAAAACATCCAAATCTAAGGGAAAAGAAGCATGTCTATAAAATTTTATAGGGAGAAATGTAGTGTTAACAACAACAAAAAATTTAGGAAGTTCACTCTGATCAGCAAAATACTGCCTTAGCTAAAGGGACCCCCCCAAATAAATAGATAAATTATTAAATGTAACCAAACAGTCCCATTAAAAGCCACCCAGACCTCCACTTCTTACATCATCCTTTGTGTGAGCATGGTAGCTTCAGAGAGGTCTCCTCACTTTTCTGCTAGAACTCCCAGCAGCACAAAATGCCTGTGGCCACTCTGATTCACCAGCGAATGTCATATTCAAGGACTGAAGGTGGCAAAGAGACCTGGACAATAAAGGGTAATACTTGATTGCTGCCAAACTCTCTTAACCTTTGATTTGATTTCTCTTTTGTTTCTATTTATGGCAGAGCCTCCATCTTGGCAAGGCACGTAATCTTACCCAAGCTGTGCACACCCTATCCAAAGTGTATGTCAGATAGCAGAAAAATGGGAAGGTGGAAAAAGCAACAGCACAGTATGTAGCCATTTGAGCCCTGCATGAAAGTATATCCAAAGGCAAGATGGTCCGGGAATTTTAGAGAGCTCTGGGCATTGCCAATATAATCACAACATTCTAGACGTCACCCATAAATGATCTCTGTTCCACAAACATGGAACACCCTACTTTGTGCCAAACACTGTGCCAGGATCTTGATCTAATTAGACAAATAAAACACAGTCATTGCACGGTTACTGGATTGGACTTTTTTGTGTGCGGATCTTCTAAGATTGTGTGTGTCAAGGTGTTGGCCCGTGGTAAATGGCCCAGAGGAATTTGAGGATTTCTTTTCTCAGCAGCTGGCTTGACTTTAGTAAGTGTTCTCTTAGAAAAAGTCTCAACATTTTTTCTTCAGTTCAGGCCACCAGAAAATTGGGAAACCAGAAATTAATGGGAATAGGGATCTTAATTAGTTAGCTCATTATTTAGCTAACTTACAAAAATATTTTAAGAGCAAAATGTAAACTTTTCTCAGCTTCTTGGGAAAAAGGCCATATTTAAATTTAGGCTAATATGTTTAATATATGTTATTCAAAAAGTATTTATGACTCTTTCCCCTTGATTAGCTTGATTCCAATGGTCATTTGGCCATTGCTCTCCTACTTCTACCAGAAGATGGCCTGAAAACCAAGAAGAAAAATCCAGTGTAGATTGGTAGAATACTGCTCTTTAGCAGCTTTGAGTGAGAAGTTAAAATGAATACTGAAACTAAGGGTTTTTTAAATGATCCGCTCAACTTAATTTGTGCCATTCTCTTATGTAAGGTTGACTAACATTTCGTAACTCATTTTAGATATGGAGATTAATTTTATCTACATGGGACCATCTAGTTAATTCCACTGAAGCAGATGTTTCATGTCAAGTAGGCACATTTTGCTTTTCATTTATGAGAAGGATTGCAAACTGATGGCCTCCTCCAAATTTGACCTGCCAAATGTTGTGTTAGACCAACATAGTGGGATTTTTGTTTTTAAAATAACATTTAAAAATTGGGAGACTACACATACAGGCCAGATTCATCAGCTTATCAAATAGTTTAGGATCTGGCAACACCAAGCTCACTGTTCTCTTCTGGCAACAATGTATTAGAACTGAGGATCAGTTGCCCCCTTGAGATGGCTCCCTAAGTGTTCCTAGTTCTCACTTGGCCACTTTTCTCCATCATCTTAGCTGCCTGCTTCTGTAGATAGTTAAATTTGAAACTGCTGATTAAAAGCAGTGTATGCTGTGTGTGTGTGTGTGTGTGTGTGTGTGTGTGTGTGTGTGCTGTGAATTAAATAAAATCAAGTACGGTATTACAATCCTGCATACATTTACTATACCCCAAACAAAATCCCCCAAGAAGCAGGGATACCACACTGAGCACCCTTCCTTGTATCCCTAACGATTTTTAATGGCTTCACTTCCTCCACTTGGTTAGGTTATACTGACTTCAACTTTGAGATAAAATCACATTATTACAGAATCTTAAAATTGAAAAGGATATTAGAAACCATCCAAGCTGGCCCTTTCTTTTTACTCAGCAGCAGCTGAGCCAGGAAATCCTAGGTGACCCACCAAAACAGATGGTTGCAGAGCCAGCCTGGGTAATGTTCAATCCAGTGTCACTTCTAGTGAGCCATCAGTTTGTCACCATTGAAAAGCCAGTCACACGGGAGGTTAGAAACTTCACTAAGATCCATGGACCTAGTTTATAAGGTAACAAAATAGTCCAACCTGATATGTACTATGAACAAAAAGCCCTTGAAACAGGGTAAATTAATAGTTAGGCATTTGCTCTTTTTAAAGGAAAGTAACTCAAGGTTACTTTCAAGGGTTTGTGACTGTTGTATTGGTTTGCTAGGGCTGCTACAGTGACGTACCGAAGACTGGGGGCTTAAACAATCAAAGGGCAATGTCTCCTCGTTCTGGAGGCCAGAAGACCAAGATTAAGGTATTGGCAGGATTGATTCCTTCTGAGGACCGTGAAGGAAGGATCTGTTCCAGGCCTCTCCCCTTGGCTTGTAGATGGTTGTCTTCATGTTCACATGGCATTTGTCCCTATGTGTGAGGCTGTCTCCAAATATCCCCTTTTTATAAAAACAATAGTCATATTTGATTAGGGTCCAACCTGATAACTTCATTTTAACTTGGTAGAGACCGTATCTCTAAATACAATCACATTCTGAGGAGAGACACAGTTCCACCCATAACACTCTGCTTTCTGCCCCAAAATTCATGTATTTCATTCATGCAAAATACATCCCCAACAGCTCCAAAAGACTTTCCAACATCAACTCTTAGGTCCAAAATCTCATCTTAAATATCATCTAAATCAGGTGTCGTTAAGACTTGGGGTATGATTCATCTTGAAGCACAACTGCTTTCCATCTGCGAACCTGTGAAGCCATACAGAAAGTTATCTGCTTCCAAAACACAATGGTGGGACAGGCATAGAATACACATATCCTTTCCAAAAAGGAGAAATCACAGGGTTTGAAAAGTAGGCTGCAGTTCTCACCCAAGTTTGAAACATAGGGCAAATTCTATTAGATTTAAAGGCTTGAGAATGATCCTCTTTGGCTGAATGCTCCATCCACAGAGCTCATCAGAAGGAGGGTGTGTCCCTGCCCCTGGGTGGTGGCCCTACCTTCTAGAGGAAGGTAGACCCTGAACCACCTTAGGAGTCATTCTTCCTTCATTTCATGCTGTCTCTGTTCCTTTCAGCCCAGGCTAGCAGTGTTTCTGCTGGTACAAAATTCTCAAAAAACCTTATTGGCTTCCCATGTAATTCACAGGGGTCCAAATCATCAGACAAGAAGGTCCCCTACAGATCATTCCTGGCTTCTGCTGAAATGGTTAATTGGATCCATAAATGACATGCCTAATCTCTTTAGCAAACAGTTGTCCAGCCACACCCTTGGCGTCCCTCACATTCTGAGGTTCTGAGGTTAGGACTTCAACGTATGAATTTGGGGGCACGGTGAGGGGGTGCACACAATTCAACCTATAACTGCTGACATACTTCTGTATTTAATCTAAGAATTTATTCCAATTCCAGTGTGTCTAACTGGGGTGACCAATCTTATTAAAGTCAAACTTTATACAACCAGAAATGAAAGTATCCAAAAGTGAAAGGTTGGGGTGAGGACAGGGAAAGCAAGCAAAAGAGAAAGGAGTTTGGAGCCAGGCCTATGTGACAGAAACCTCCTTGCCCAGCTGCCCATCCAGCTCATGTCCCACACAGGCCCACCCAGGCCTGCAATGTCCCAGTGCTGCCCTCTGGTTGAGCCCTTCTCCCTGCCTGGGGGAATCACATGTGACTAACTCTCTCAGGGTCAATCAACTCTTCCTCTATGTTCCCAAAAGCACATCCTGCCTCAGCTTTGTGACAGGTTTCTTTCTGCTATTTGTGTGGAAATTATACCTCTGGTTCTTCCAAATATTATTTACAGCTGTCTAATTTTTTCCCTCTACCTCAAAGCTGCCAAACTAAAGTAGGTGGGGAGCCATTTTTCCTGTCTGGGTCAATGAACACCCCCTGTTCTCCACCCCCGCTTTTGAAGATTCCACTATTGCTGCCAAGTCAACCCATCTGCAGGAGAACACTTAGGAGGAAACAGACTTTAAAGAAAAGCAAGCAGTTATTAGTTCCTGAGAGCTTCTCCACAGGAGAGGGAACATGGGACAAAGTTGGGACCCAAGTCATGTGTGCTGTTTGAACAGAGTCCCTGTTGTGTTTTTCTGCCTTTGCCTTGGTTACCAACAACTAAGGCATCTCCTGGCCTTCTTCCCCTTAACCCAATTTCTTCTCCCTTCAGATGTCTTTACTCCTCAATCTGAAGCTTTCCTTAATATGATTTCTGAGAAGTACTTTGGAAAAAGTGTTACAGATCTCTGCCAGTTCCTTAGTCATGAAAACCAAACCTGAAAGACTGTCTAAGGACACCTGTTCAGAGCATGTTACCCACATTCCACAAAACAGATATTGGGAGTTGGGAGCTGGGGGGAAGGGGAGTCCTTCCTAATATAGGCCCTATGGTGATGACCCTCTGGGATTAGGCTTTAATTTTTTTTATATTGTGAAGTTCCATATTTTATTCTGCTTTCCCATTAGCATAGCCTTCTGAGGTTTTCCTTAGGTTCATTGTTTATTAACTGATTCAATAAAGATTAATTGAGCTCCAACTATGAGTCTATACTGTGTTGGGTGCTAGGGATATTATCAGAAACAAACCAGTTAAGGGCTCTGCCTTCAGAGAACTTATAACTTATAAAATAATACCAACAAAACTTGCAAAGCAATATTGGGGTTCTTTTGTTCCAGCAAAAGTCTCTGAGAATTTTGTTTCAGAAGATGAGTATTTAGCAAGAAGCAAAAGAAAGAAGTAGTGGGGAGTATTTACCAGATTTAACTTTAATTCATGAGAATGACTTCAACATTTTCATCTCCAGGAAAATGAAACATCATTAATTAACTATTCACCACAGACAACAGGCAAAGCTCTTACTAGTCCACTACATATGAGTCCCTCAGAAGGTAAAACATAGTTCTACCAGGACTGGGTTGAATAGAAGGAGAACTTGAGTTTAAGTACACAAAGGTATGGATTGTTCTTATCCCTAATAAGCTCTCTATGAGTTAAAAAAAATTTTTTTTGACTTTTGAAAATCCAGTCCTTGCCTTGAGAAGAAACATGACTGAAATAAAAATAAATTAGGTCTGTTTGAGACTCATCAGTTGCACACCTCCTGTTGTTAGAAGCTGGTTACAAAGCGGTCTGGTTAGGGTTTCTGTGCAAACTCAATGAGTCAAGAACTAACTTGCACCCATCACTCCCAGGAGCCGTAAGGCCTGGGTGTGCCCTGATTTGGGGGGAAAGGGTGGGGACAGAGGTCACTGAGGAAGTTTCTGAAGAAAGTTGTAAAAGATTTTCCTTCTAAGCTAGGAGAAAGGGATGAGTGCAGCAGAGTAGAAGGGGAAACGTGGGGATAGGAGAGCATTTTTTTGACCAGCCTTGGCAAACCTGCTAACAGTTTAATCTGATGTTAAAGTAAAGTACTTTGCTGAATTTCTAGGTATGGAAGAAGAGAAAGAGAAGCCTAAGTTGGAATGAGATCTAAGTCTAAATGAAAGAGCTGGATTGAGCCGCCATTGAAGACTGGTTACCCCCTGGGCATTGGCAGTGCAGGAGAGGAAGCATCCAAGAAAGCAGTGGAATTCACCTCCGCCTCCCTGCCCCAGGTGGGGGGAAGGGGGCACCTTTACAGAGAAACATATATAAAAATAGAATACACTTACATCCCAAATAACTTGCCCTCATTATGTTTTAAAGAATTCTTTCCAAATTCATTATTGATAATAACATCTTTTTTCTCCCTCTTCTAGTTCTTAAAACTAAAATTGGTCATTGGATTTTAATTTTTACAATTGTAATTCCATTTAATTGAGGAAAATAAAACTCTATTGTGTTTCTTGTTAAGAAATATGTGAAAGTCAAAGCAGCAGATGTAGAACAAGGCATTCAAGTATTAGGTGCTGCAGGAGGCTGGGAAAATGAACCTGGGCCACAGGGCAAGTCTGAAGGAAATGTGATGGATTGTTCCCTATTGCAATAATGTCACAGTTGCCTCAAACAGGCAATGTTAGTAATAATTACATCAATTTAGTTAAAACCCTGAGTGTATTTGGATCTCATGATTTAGTCTTATGAAACTTTTCCTATATGCAAACTGAAACTTTAATAAAGACCAAACAACCCCAATGTGATAACTGCATGGCATATTCAACATCGGTGTCTCCTTTCTTATTTTGCTTCCACTGTTGAAAATGGGTTTACTGAACCTAGTTCTTAATTATTTTCTGATTTTAAATATGTGTATCTTTTTGATAAATCTAAAAAGAATAATTTTTTTTAAAAAGCTAATTTACAAAATCTTTGACCATAATTACTTTTAAATAAGACTAATGCAGAACATGTAGTAGAGAATCCATAGAAATACATCTTAGAACAACGTAAGGATAAATTAATTAGTTAATTAATTAATAATTTAAAAAAGAAAAATGTAGGGAAAAAACTAATCAAAATAAAAGCAGAAATTAAGACAGCAGGAAAATAACAGTGGAATTGATACATAAGTAAATTGATTAATAAACACAGTATCTCATCTATACAAATAGCATTAAAATATGTAAACAAGAGAGAGAGAAACAAATACTTGGCAATATAAGCCTAGATGTGAAACAAATTATTTTAATTATAAAAATAAACTTTATAGCTCTATGGCAACAAATTCTTAGAACCCAACGAAATGTGCAATTTTCAAGTAAATGGGATTCAATAAGAATTGGAAAGCTGTAATAGACTGATATTCATGGAAGACTTTTTTTTAATGTTCAAATAACAATCTCCAAAAAAGGAGTTGGGTCCAGAGTGTTTTATGAGCAAGTCTTTGAAAACGTTCAAGTAACAACTCTCATGTTATTTAAACTGTTCCAAGATTACAGAATGATGAAACACTTCCCAAATTATTTATCAAAGTTAATATAACCCTCAAAACAAAGCCAACGTAGCAAAAAAATTTTTTTTCATTTAACTAAGGTATTCACAACATAAATCCAATACTCTATAAATTATTTTTCAAAACTGAATAAGCTTTATTCTAAAAATTGAAGGATGGCTAAATACTAAGATTTTTATTCAAAAACATTGTCTCAATACAATCATCCCTGCTTATCTGCAGGGGACACGTTCCAGGATCCCCAGTGGATGCCTGAAACCCCAGACAGTATGGAACCATATATATACTATGTTTTTTTCCTATTCGTATATGCCTATGATACAGTCTAATTGATAAATTAGTCACAAGAGATTAACAGCAATGATAAAATAAAACAATTCTAACAATATACTGTAAAAGTTCTGTGAATGTAGTCTCTCTCAAAATATCTCATTGTACTGTACTCACCCTTCTCATGGTGGATGATGTGAGATGATAAAATGCCTACGGACGACATGAAATGAGGTGAAGGACACAGGCTCTGCGATGTAGCGTTGGGCTACCATTGACCTTCTGACGCTGTGTCAGAAGGAGGATCATCTGCTTCCGGACCGCAGTCGACTGCAGTCAACGGAAAGTGAGACTATGAATAGCGAACACTCAGATAAGGTGGGGACCACTGTAATGCACAAAAGAAAAAAATCATATGATTCTCTCCATTGTTGCTCCAAGGCATCTGAGAAATTTTAACAGTTATTTCTGATGATAACATTAGTAATATAAAAGTACCCCATATCATGAGAAGAAAAAGTCATCTCAAACACCAAAAGCATTCCCTTTTAAGATAAGAAATAAGATATAGATGTCCATGACACTGTAACTATTATTTTTCCGAGGTCTTTGAGAATATTAGGTCTAGCATCGGGTAAGTTATATTTTGACCTGAAGTGGAGAAGTTTTATGTTAAAAAAGAAAAAGTCGTATGTAACTACAGAATTGATATTGGAAAAGAAAAGTGAATGTTTTAAGAAAAAGCAGAAAAAGAGCAAAGCCACCATTTACAAGGAAACCATTTCTCCACATGACTCTCCAGAAAGTAAACCTGAAGAAGTGGAATTTTTTTAGGACTTCCTGGGACAATTCCTCTGCGACCTTCCTGGGACAATTCCTCTGGGACCTTGTGACTATTCCTCTCCTCTAGCAAATAACACTTTCCTATTTGAGCCACCAAAGTGACAGCCAAAGAAGTTGATGCCAGTGGTCTTTAGATCTAAAGCTGATTCCACTAACGTCCATTGCAGCAATCTGGATTTCTGCATCACTGCTCTGTTTGAAATACAATTATGTGATCAGTTTTGGCGTTTGGTTTGGTTTTCTCATGATAAATCATTTTTGCTTTAGGAACTCCAGCCCCTGAACCCCAGCCCCACATCCTACAGGATGCCCAGGGCTGTCTCAGCAGGTGCGTGGAATGCACCAAGACATGCCTACCAAGCTAAGGCACCCACTGAGCCATCACAGAAACTCTGCTTGCCCTGGGGTAGAATCCATTGAATGAGTCTACTGACTGACTGCTGCGTAATCACCGACTGATGAGGAATAAGTTACCAGAGATTTCTCCCTTTGGCTCACAAGCTCCCACTTTCACCCATCAGTTCTCAGGAGGATGTTCATGCTTTACCCTCTTCTCTGTGTATGTATGTAAAGAGAAATCTACCATCCACAATCTTGGAGTTGGGGGGAATGTATTTCTAGCTCCACTTCTGGAACATGAAAACTAAAAATTAAATAATGCAAATAATAAAAAGAAATCACACCAAAGAAACAGAACAATGAAAATCTTCTCAACTTATTTTACTGAATATACCCCTCAAAATAAACCCAAAAGAGCACCAAATTTCACTTATCATAGATAAAATACTAGCACTATAAATCTAATACTATAATAAAATTATATTTTTTCATGACTGTATAATGTATATTTTTCTCTTGATGGACTTTTTCAAAAGACAAATAGAATGGAAAGATATACTAAATTCTGGAAAAGAAAATTCCATTCTTAAAGATGCCATTTCTTCCTTCAAATGATTTATAGGTACTATACAACTCCATTCTAAAATTGCACACTTTTTAAAATTTAACAGAATAAACAAGTAAAACAACTGAAAAATCTTGAGAACAAGTAGTTAAAGCATACTCACATCATCAAAACTTATTATAAAATTGTGATAATTAAAATAATGTGGTATGGTTCAAGGATAGAAAGAAAAATCAACAAAATAGAAAGCATGCCCAGAAACTGGCTTTCATTTATACATATAAATTTAGCAACTAATAAAACGGCATTTCAAATCAGTAAGAGCATAATAAATGATTGAATGAGTGGACTACAAGGAATGGCTAACTGGTTGGTAAAAAAGAAAAGGCTACATTCCTCCCTTGAAACACATATACACACAAAACACACACACACACACACACACACACAACTTTGGATAGATTAAATGATGAAATGTAAAAAAAGGTATAGAAGAAATATAAGAAAATACAGATGAATATCTGATCTGATAATAAAGATAAGGGAAGAAGTATATATATATATTCTTTTTCTTCAAATTTTTATTTAAATTCTAGTTAGTTAACATATAGTGTAATATTGGATTCAGGAGTAGAATTTAGTGATTCATCACTTACATATAACACCCAGTGTTTGTCATAACAACTGCCCCCCTTCATACCCATCACCCATTTAGCACATCTCCCACCCACCTCTTTCCATCGACACTCCGTTTGTTCTCTACAGTTAAGAGTCTCTTATGGTTTGCTTCCCTCTCTTTTTTTCCCTTCCCTTATGTTCATCTGTTTTATTTCTTCTATGCATGAGTGAAGTCATATGGCATTTGTCTTTCTCTGACTGACTTATTTCACTTAGCATAATACACGCTAGCAGGTGAGAGTCAGGGTATTGGCAAGAGTGACTGGAAGGATGAATCATGGGGTCTAGAAGGAACAGAAGAGGAAAGATAGAGGAATGACATTGGGACACAATAAAAGGGTTCAGAAATTGGTAAGCTCAATAAAGTTGGGGAAAAGATGGATCAAGGAAATGAAGGCAATAGAGAGACAGGAAGGAATAGAGAGACAGGAAGGAATAGAGAGACAGGAAGTCACAATCAGAAACTAACTTTTGAAGTTTTAGAGGTGCCTGAGATCATACTATTTCTTGCTTTTTGAGTTAATATAATGTGGTAGTAGTAACCCCAAAAGATGTCCACATCCTAATCACCAGAGCCTTTGAATACATTACCTTCCATGGCAAAAGGGACTCTGAGGTGTGATTAAGTTAAGGATTTTGAGATGGGGGTTATCCTGGATTATCCAGTGTATCCGATATAATTACATTGGCTCTTATAAGAGGGAGGGAAGAGGTCACAGTGAGAGGAAGAGATGTGACCATGGTAGGAGCAGTTGGAGTGAGGAAGGGTGAAGATTGTAGAAGCTCAAACAGGCAAGGAAATGGATTCTCTCACTGGAGGCTCAAAAGGAATACTACTCTACTGACACCTTGACGTGAGGATTTCTGATTTTCAGAGCTATGAGGTAATAAATGTGCCACTAAATTTGTGGTAATATTTTTACAACAGCAATAGGAAACTAATACATATGTTATCATTAAGCACTTTTACATATTTATATGGGCTATTATGCATTTTGCTAAAACATACACACACACACACACACACACACACACACACACACACACACAGAGTAACAGCCACAAGGTAATATCCAAAATTCATATTTGTGACTCTAATAACTGAGTGATCAAACTTGTCCCTCACGAAGCCAAACCAATTATCCAATGCTGACAAGGCAGTGAAAGTCATTCAGACTCATCTGATTTATTGAAATGAAAGTGCTGAAGATGACTGAAGGAGTCCCCATGGAAACACTCGAAGACATTTGGACACTTTCATGCCTACTCATCAGCAGAGCAATGAAAATTTTTGAGACAGATGACCCTAATCTCAAGTACCATTCAAAGGGTTTGGGAGTAATAAATGCCTATGCTTTGCCACAAGGAGATTTGGCAGGAAGAGAGGTAGGTATCTTATGGTGGACCTCTATTGAAGAAATATACTTTTAAAGCCTCAGTCAAATCAATCCATGCAGTAAAATTCTCTTAAGGGAATTTTGCAAGTGTGTAATATCAGACACAATATGAAAGCTTTTTTAAAAGGCTATCACTAGTTTGACATACATGCACAAACACATTGATACATTTGATAGAGTAGTCTCAACATAGATATGTGCAGAAATGAAATTCATTTATTTTCAAGCAACACTAAATGTTCTGGGTCCCCAAACCTACACCCTGCCTACACAAAGTCAGACATCTTATTTCTTCACCTCATCCAACTTTAATATTTGATCCTATAATTTTTGAAATCCAAGCTGTCAAAACTTCCTCTCCCTCTCTGTCTTCCTTGTGCTTGGAGAAGAGGGGGGATGATCTCTGCTTACACAGCAAATGACATCAGAGCTGGCGAGTGCTTCTCTGTCTCCCAGCCCAACACCAAGGGGCTGGAATCAAGTGTTTGAGTGGGGATGAAATTGTCAGCTCATTAGGCAGCTCCACAGGGCCCACCCTTGCACAGTTCCCCTGTCCTCTTCTCCCCTATTACCAAGGCAACACCTAATCCACCCAAAAGTCTTTGCTTCTGGCAAGGCCCAGCTACCTTTCATGGCAAGCACTCATCAGTCCTTGCCAAGCCAAGGGTGGGAACACAGGCTGCCCTGGGGCACGCTCTCTCACAGCTCCATCAACAACACCAAATGCTCTGTCAGCTCAGTGGCACACAGTCCTACTCCCCACCCCCACAGTTCTTACTGGGGGTGGAGGAAACTTGGGAAACACAGATTTCAAAACAAGAGGGTGGAACAAATAGAAACTTCCCTGCTCCCTGCCTCCCAGGCTCTCCAACAAGGAAAGGGGAGGGAGAAGGCATTGTTAATACTTCAAGAACCTTCCTTCAAAGATTTAATATCCTTGCCCCCTCTGTGTCCTTTATTCTATAAAGACCAAAGGAGTGGGTTTTAAGAAACTGGTTCTGCTGGATGCCTTCTGTTAGCAAATCTCAGGGTGAGACTGGCATCCATAAGACATTCCTCTGAACTTAAAAGGTGAGACGCTTGGCAAATTTTACCCTGAACCATGGATTCTACTTGGCAGTTCCAGGGAAGCACAAATGTCCCTCGTCATCCTTTTACCACTGTTCCTATATATATAAATTTTGTATTACAGTCATCATTAATTTTGGAATTTTTTATATTACAACGTGGTTTTCCAAAAACAGATCCCCAATAACGTGCCTCCCAGAAATGAATTTTCCATTTAAACTGGCTCAGTTTGAGACTATAATCTTGGTGCTAGTGAAGTTATAATTCAGGAGGTCAGTACATTGATTTCAACAGTCCAGTTGAAATTCTAGGCTAAAAGTTTCTGAGAACTAAGGGTAGAAGAGATAAGGGAGGAAAGCCCCAGAATAAATAGAGGCTGCATTTGTGAGAGAGGCCAGCAATCTGCAACATTTATTCTGCACTCAGGGTAGAATAAGCAAAACTGAAAGAAGTATATTGTGTCTGGGGAATTTCTGCTTTCTGCCACGAAGAAGTGATAGGGTCTGGAATGATCTCCCCCACAACTGTAAACTAGAAATGATTGGTAAAATACAATAAAAACATTCATTTTCAGACACTCGTCAACAGAGCTGCTTAGGACTATGATCCCTGAAGAAAGGGAAATAAACTGTGTGTGCCCTATGCTCACCCTGGCTTTCTGCCTAGAGGCAATTTCCAGATCATCACTCAGGGAGGGGAATCCCAAACAAAGGCCAGTGGCCTCACTGAGTTAAGTTCAGGGAGACTAAGGTGACTAGAATTTGTGGAGCAGAGCACTGGACACAAGGGAGTTATGAAGCGAAGGAGCTCCAGAAATCTGCATGGAGTCCTCTCAGTCTGGCTGAGTATCAATCTTCACATGAATATGGTGAAGCTTTACAGTTTGGGGGAAAGAACAATTACTGAGGGGCTATACTCTGGGTAAATCCAAGAGCTCACATTAGACCAGGAATAATTCATGTTACACTTAGCCAGAGTGAAGAGGCCTCATTGAATAGACAGGGCATTCAGAAGGGTCAAGTGATGGTCACATTTTTTGGGTAAAGTTACTCAAGACCCACTCTTTAAAAGCTTTAAAAGAGGCTTCAAAAGTATTAAACTGATCCTCAGAAACTTAACTGCCTGCCAGAATAAAGCACAATATTCCTTAAGGAAGAGAAAAATATCTGATACTCAAGACAGAATTTATCATGCCTGGCTTCCAATCAAAATTTCCAGACATGCCAAGATGCAGGAGAACTTGACCCTAAACCAGGGGAAAAGTCAATCAACAGAAACAGACTCAGAATTGATAAAGAGATGAAATTAACAGACAATAACATTAAAACAGTTCTTATATTCCATATGTCAAGAAAGCAGAGGGAAAATTAACAGGAGTGGAAGACCAATGAAAGATATAAAAAATGCAAACAAAAATTTTAGATATGAAAAATACACTGAATGGGACTAACAGAAGATTAGAGACTGCAGAGGAAAGAGGGTCAAAAAATGTGAAGACATTGCAATAGAAACTATCCAAACTGAAGCACTGAGAATAAAAAGACTGGGGAAAAAATGAATACAACCTCAGTGACCTATAGAACAATGTATATGTAATTGGAGCCCTAATAAAAGGAAAGAAAGAGGGAGAGGCAGAAAATAATATTTGACTAAATAACAGAAAATTTTCCAAATTCGTTAAAAACTATAAATCTCCAAATTTGAGTTCAACAAATAACATGCAGGATAAAAACAAAGAAAAACACATCAAGAGAAACAATCATTTTACTAAAAACAAGTGAGAATGAGAAAATCTTAGAAGTATTCACAGGAAAAAAAGGTACATTATATAGAGAGGAATAAAAATAAGAATCCTGGGTTTCTTCTCAGAAATTATTCAAGCCTAAAGAAATGAAATAGCACTTTTAAGGTGATGAAAGCAATTAACTGTCAGCCTAAAGTTATATACCCAGGGAAATATATTTCAAAAATTAAGGCAAAATAAAGATTTTTTTTTCAGACAAACAAAAGTTGAAAGAATCTGTCATCAGCATTACACTTGCACTACAGGCAGAGAACAAGTGACACCAGATGGGAACTTGGATCCATACAGAATGAAGAACATTAAATATGGGAAATTTGTGGATAAATATAAAGTCATTTTTCTCCTATTTTAATCCCTTTAAAAGATAATGAATATTTAAAGCAGAAATAAAGCAATATATTGTGGGGCTTAACATATATGTAGAAGTGAAATGTATGAATACTTAGTAGCACAAAGAATGGAGGAGGAAATTTTATAAGATTCTTGCATAATTCCTAAGTTGGTATGATATTTTTGAAGGTAAACTATCATAATTTAAAGATGCAAGTTGTAAACCTTTTACTAAAAAAGAGAGATATAGCTAATAAACCAACAGTGAAGATAAAATGGAATACTAAAAATGCCCAATTATTGAGGTGTTCTGTCTCTTTATTATGGTAGTGATTCTATGTGTATACACTACTGTCAAAACTCATCAAATTATACATTTTAGGAGAATATAGTGTCTTGTACATGAATTAGTTCTCAGTGAAGTTAATAATGAAGAATCCAATGGGAAGCAAAAAAAAAAAAGGGACTAAGAACCATACATGAGACAAACAGAAAATAAATCATAAGATTTTAGAGTTAAATCCAACCATTCAATAACTATATTAAATATAAATAATCTAAATACTTTAATAGAAGGCAGGAATCTTCTGGCTGAGTAAAAAGGCCACACCAAACCATATTCTTCCTATAAGAAATTTATTTTAAAAATAAAGATACAGATTAAAAATAAAAGGATTGAAAGTATATACCATGCACTGCTAGTCATAAGAAAGTTAGAATAGCTATACTAATAACAGAAAAAATGAACTTCACAACAAAGAATATTACCAGGAAGAAAGAAGAACATGTTATAATAACATAAGAGCTAATTTATCAGGGAACCTGGTAGCTCAACTGGTTGAGAATCCAATTTTTGATTTCAGCTCTGGTGATTATATCAGGGTCGTGAGATTGAGCCCTGCACCAGGGCGTGGAGTCTGCTTGTGATTCTCTTTCCCTCTCCCCACCCACGCATGCATACTGTCTCTCTCCAAAAAAAAAAAAAAAAAAAAAA